>NC_081406.1:563890569-564201069 GCF_030272615.1 Cryptomeria japonica | reverse complement strand
TCTCTAGCCCAATCAACATCGGTATATGCACATAAAATAAATTCATCATCCTTAGGGCACCATAAACCATATTCAGATGTACCTTGCAAGTATCTAAAAATTATTTTGACCACACTCTCATGATTTTCTCTAGGATCACTCTGAAATCTAGATGCAATACAAACATCATTCAATATGTCAGGCCTAGTCTGAGTCAAGTAAAGTAGACCTCCAATCATAGATTTGTATCTTGTAGGATTTACCAGTGCAAAAACATCTTTCCTTTTCAATTTCTCACTTGTAACCATAGGAGTACTTACTGGTTTATAATCTCCCATACCAAATTCCTTCTATAATTCCTTAGCATACTTAGTTTGACAAATGAAAATACCTTTGTCAGTCTGAGTAATCTACAAACCTAAGAAAAATTTCATTTTCCCAATCATAGACATTTCAAATTCTTTCTCCATATTCTTAGAAAATTCCATGCATAACTTATCTTTGTAATAACCCACTCTACATAACCCAAGAATTTTCGACTATTATTTGATTGTGTTTGATTCAATCGCATACTCTGGGCATCTATCCAATTGGATTAGGCATTCATCCATCCGGGATGAGCATCTAACCATACATGTTAGGCATCTATCCATACGGGACAAGAGGTTTCATCTATCCAATACGGGATAGGCATCTACCCAAATAGGGCAGGCATCTATCCAACTTGGGATAGGAGGTGCTCTGGCCATAGACTTAGACTCATCAGGACCATCCGGGTCTTCGAGTCACTCACTAAGTACTACACTCTTCTAATAGGAGTGCACCGAGGTCACCGTCCTTAGGAGAAAATAAAATAGCATAATGCAATCTTGAATTCCACCTCAGAATTTGGCCTAAAGCCTTGGGAAGTCAAGCAAATCCATATGAGATTTCTTCTAAGTATGCGTTGAATTACTTTTTCCTTTATTTCCCTTATCGTTCAATTATGAGACTTTGCAATCCATCTACTTGCCTTAACCAAAATCCTAGACCCCATCCCTGAACACCTGAGTACTAGGGACAACTCCATCCCTAGACTGCTTACATACCCATTTCGGCACGAGATCAAGGCGTAAAGTATGTAGTTCTATTTTCTAATCTATGGTTTATTGTAAACTATTTTGGTGGGTACGCAACCCTTTCTAGGGTCAATGTCCCAGATAGTTTCTCTGCAGTTGCTACCCACGATGGTAGCTCTAAGAAAAGGCTCAAGGTGGCCTATTGATTGTGGCCTAAAACAACTAGATCTTATTTCCTATCATAAGCGTCACCCTTGACCCATTTATCATCTGTTGAAAAACATTAAGATAAATAAAATCCGAATCATACACAGCCAATCCCTAATGGGATTTCCTAAGGTTAAACTAAGTGGATGTAAAATTCATTTAAAAATTATCTTTTTAGATTATTGATCCAAGGGGAATTACCTACCCCTTGGAATTTAACTTCCATATGACCCTTATTACTCCCTGACGATTTATAGGGACGATGCCACAAATGTCGTTGTTGTAGCTTTCTTAGGTGTTAAGTGCAGTAGTTCAACACGACGGTATTACTCGTAAGCGTGACCCAAAGGCACCATATATACCGAATGCTACTAAGGTTTTTGTTTCCATCTCCTCTTGCTTAGTTTTCTATCAAGAAATTCAACTGTTATACTCTTGAAAAGATTAAAATAACATTACTCTAATATAGTTGAAGTCAAGACCATTACTACAAGAATTAAATAATTGAAAATTAACCCATGAAATTAATTCTATATATCAAGAAAGAGAATCACTTGAAAGTATCAACCTACTACTGCTAAGTGATCAAAGTTCAAAGGAGAGAACTATCATCTAGTTTTTTGACATGCAACATCATTTACACAACTAGTGAGATAATAAATATGTAAAAGGTGTAACTTGCATGCTAATAGTAATGAGTAACTTGCATAACAATAATAAAGTAACTTGCATGGTAATATTAAATATAACTTGCATGAAAAATAAAGAATAGGAAATTAAAGTTCATTTTCTAAACATGATTACTTGGAAGAGAAAAGTTCCTTGGACAACTTGAACAATGAATTAACTTAATTTGCTGATTATATCCATTTAAATTAATAATTAAAATAAAATGAACCAATTAATTAACTAAAGGAAACTATTTAGGTGAGTCTAAACCATGAGTCTATTTGCAAGTCCATTCTACAATTTAGATCCTCTCGATTTGTCTCGGCAAGGTTGCGATATCCTTAGCACAATTAATTATTCCATCTAAAGTTTGCCCCAATCACTTGGCAAAGTAAATTCCCAATTTTGTTCCCTTTAACTAATTTTTTTAAAATTTAGTTCATAAACTAATCAATTCCATTTGTAAAATAGACTTTAATTATAAACCACCCCATACCAATAAATTGTTACAAATAAAAAATTTCATATTAGTATTAAAAAAAGATTTCATCTTAATAAATCTATCATTCCACTAATAAATAAAAAACAAAATTCACATTAAAGAATTTTTTCTTTAAGAGAGAAAAAAAAACAGCAAATAATAAATAAATAAATAAAAGCAATAAACTAAAACATATTTATTAATTCTTTCTTGATAAGGATTAAGGGAGGTAGGGAGTGGGGTCCCGCGGGCCCCTCCCCACTACCTACATGCAAGGAGTTAGACGCCAAAAAAAGATTTATTCCCTTTTCGAATAAAGTTGAATGATATTAAAATATTTATTTTTATATGTACATATTCATATATTCACACACACACACACACACACACAGATATATAAGTTTTAATAAAACTTCAGAGAGAGGTTTAATAAATCTGAAAAGATAATTGTAAATTTTCACAGAGATAGAATTTTACTAACAGGTGCAACGTAGATGATGCATACACAGATGAATAGGTTTATGCTCACAGAGAGACATAATATTCAGAGAAATGATAAATAAGTAAAATAAGATTTATACACAGATGAACAAATATATGTTTGGAGAGAGATAAATTTATTCACAGAGAAAAATAAATAAGTATAAAAAGATTTATACACAGAGGAACAAATTTATGCTCACGGGGAGATAAATTTATTCACAGAGAAATAATAAATAAATAATTAAATTTTATCCACAGCGAAAGTAAAATTTATTTGCAGGGAAAGATTTTTTTAATTTTTATTTTTTCATAGATGAACAAATATATGTTTGCAGAGAGATGAATTTATTTCATAGAGAAACAATAAATAAGTATAAAATAAATTATACACAGATGAACAAATATATGTTCACATAGAGAGAAATTTATTCATAGAGAAATAATAAATAAGTATAAAAGATTCATTTACAGAGAAATAATAAAATTTTATCCAAGGGAAAATAAAATTTATTTGTAGGGAAAGAAAAATATATACACAGATGAACAAATAATAAAATTTTATCCAAGGGAAATTAAAATTTATTTGCAGGGAAAGAAAAATATATACACATATGAACAAATATATGTTCACAGTGAGATAAATTTATTCATAGAGAAATAATAAAATGCTCACATATTGATAAATTTATTCATAGAGGAATAATAAATAAGTATAAAATATTCATTCACAGAGAAATAAGTATAAAGAAGAATTAAATTGAGAATTCATTCACAAAGAAATGATAAATAAGCATAAAAGATTTATGCCCAAATAAACATTACAAGCTTTTTGCAAGAGCATCAAAGGGAGAAATTTTATTGGAAAGAAAAGATTTTTATTCACAAATTATTTAAGATTAAAATCCAATAAAGCAAAAAGTAAAAATCAGATTTTCTTTCTTTCCTTCTAAACATATTTAGTAAATAAAAAGGAAATTTGCATATTCATATTTGAATGAATTATATATGTATATTTTTAAAAACAATAGAATTTCTTTTGATTAACCTTTCTAAAAAACTAAGATGATGGTTTTTGAAGCATAGATCTTTTATATGAAATAAAATCTGAGAGAGACATAAAACTATTTCCCTTTGCAAAATACAAAGTTTTACATATGTAAATAAAAGAATGCGAAGAGAGGAGAACCTGGATTATTGAAGCTTGATGTAGAATCCTCTCCAAGTTTTCTAGCTATCCTTGTTAGATCCTTCCTTGCAACTTGGTGAGAATCCTTCAAGGGTAACTTAACAAATCTATAAAATAAATGTGACTACTAGAAAGATCCTATTACTATTAGCAAGAAACTTGAGAAAATTTTCTTCCCATCCAAAAACAATCAACCTCCCCTTTTCGAAACCTTGCATACACTATATAGAAAAGAGTCTTCAATTCCACTATCAAGAGAGTTAATTGAAAATAAGATTCTTTTTCCTAAATTATCCTCATGCAAAATTGATTGATCACTTAAAGGAGGAGTTACATGCAAGAAAATGGAAATTGAAGATTCCCTCTAGAAGCTTTCAATTTCTCCTACGACATGTGCTCAATTGAATTTGAGTAATTAAATAATTTTCCATTTAAATTATATTTTCAAGTGTGTATGTGTGTGCCCACTATTTAATCCTCTTTTATTATAATAGTTTTTTCAACCATATTCAATAAAGCATTTCTAACAAAACCACAAAATGATAATAATAATAATAACAACAATAGTAGTAGCAAGTTTTTATCAAAAATGGAGAAAGAGAGTTATGACAATCTTCACCTCCAAAAATGATGTCATCAACAAATACTTCAATAATCAGTATATCATCATCATTGATCTTATAATATAAATTACTGTCAGCATTACCCTTAGAAAAATCAAGCTTCAAAAGATATTTATCCAACCTTGCATACCAAGCTCTAGGTGCCTGTTTCAATCCATATAAAGATTTTCTTAACCTGCAAACCATGTTTTTATCATTTGAAAGTGAAAAACCATCAGATTTCTCAATATAAACTTCCTCATCAAGATCCCCATTCAAAAATTCACACTTAACATCCATATGATAAACCTTGTAGTTCTTATGGGCAACATAGGCAAGAAATAATCTTACAACTTCAATCATAGGTACAGGTGCAAAAGTCTCAACATAATCAATTCCTTCCTTCTAAGAATATCCTTTACAAACCAATCTAGCCTTATTCCTTACAACTTGACCATCTTCATTCAATTTATTCCTAAAAACCCATTTAGTTCCAATAACATGCTTATTTTTAGGCCGGGTAACTAAAGTCCATGTGTTATTCTTCTCAATTTGATCTAATTATTCTTACATATCTTTCAACCAATATTCATCTTTACAAGCTTCAATTACTAATACCGGTTCAACTTGAGAAATTAAAAATACCTCATTAGTTCACATACCTAGGAGTCTTATGACTCACTGTTCCTCTTCCCGGTTCTTCAGTTACTATTGAATTTTTTGATACTACCGGAGTAACTGGTTCAACACTCTGTTCTGGTAAAGATGCTACCGGTTCAGATATAATCATTTCCACCACTATTTCTTGCTCATAAACTTTGATTTGACTTCTATTCAACTCATCTACCTTGACATTAGCACTCTCCACAATTATCTACAATCTCTTGTTATAACATCTATATGTCTTTCTTTCATTAGAATAACCAAGAAATATGCCTTCATCACATCTCAGATCAAATTTTCCAATGATATCATCTCTCTTGATATAAGTTTTAGTACCAAATATTTTGAAATACTTAACTGTAGGTCTATTGCCAAACCATAATTCATAAGGCATCTTACTGGTTTCTCCTTTGATATGTACTCTGTTGAATGTATAAACCGATGTGCTCATTGCTTCTCTCTAGTAGATATGAGGTAGACTAGCTTCCATCATCATTGTTCTAGCAACATCCAAGATAGTCCTGTTCTTCCTTTCCACAACTCCATTCTGCTGAGGTGTCTGGGGAGCAGAAAATTGTCTCCTTATACCATGCTTCTCACAAAAAGTTATTAAACTCACCGGATGTGAATTCTCCACCATGATCTAACCTCAAACATTTAATCTTCAATCTTGTCTCAGTTTCCACTTTAGATTTAAAGATTTTAAATTTTTCAAAAGCCTCAATTTTTCCCTTAGAAAAGTAACCCACATCATTCTAGAATAATCGTCAATGATTAGCATAAAATATCTATCGCCTTGAAAACTTTTAACTCTAACAGGGCCACACAAAACGGTATGAATAAGATCAAGCACATCATTAGATTTATCTTGTATACTCCTAAAAGAGGTTCTGACCTGTTTACCCATTTGACATTCTTTACATACCGGATTATAGGGCTTCACAATCTTAGGTATATCTCTAGCTACCTTAGTTGAACTGATCTTCACAATGCAATCAAAATTCACATGACATAGCCTCTTACGCCATAGCCAACTCTCATTAATTTGTGCAATCAAACATGTCTTCTCACTGGAATTCAGATGAAATATATTATCTTTTCTCTGTGTGCCGGTTGCAATCTCCAAACCAGATCTATTAATGATTTTGCATTTTCCATCCTTGAATTGTAATTGAAATCAATTATCCACCAATTGTCCCACACTCAAAAGATTATGCCTTAAATCTTCAACAAAATAAACATTATCAGTATTGTTCTTACAATCCAATGATATAGTTCCTTTTCCTTTGATCATACATGCTTTGTCATCTCCAAATCTAACTAGACCGCCATCAAATTCTTGCAAAGATAGAAACTTCCTTTTATCTCCAGTCATATGATGTGAACAACCATTGTCAATTACCCATTCATTATTGTCTTCAATTTTAGCAGAAAGTGCCTTCTTTTCAGGTACATTCTCTTCCAGTGCCGAAACATCTTCTTGATAGCCAGGAAGACCCATTCCTTCCCATTGTCGGAACCACTAACAGAGTCTTCCGTCGGTTCATCATCAGAATCAGTAACACCTTCCTCATCCGTTATGTAACATGATTTGTCTCTGTTTTTCCTGTACTTATACTTGTTCTGATATCCAAGGTTAGGCTTAAATGATCTTCTAACTCTTTCTTCAAATTTTGAATTCTTTTCAGGACATCTAGATGGAAAATGACCAATCTTATTACATGCAAACATTTAAAAGGTGTTTTCCCTTCATACTTACTTCCTACCAGTCCTTTAGGTACTCTTCTAGCAAATAGTGCTTCAAGTTGCTCAAACTCATCATCTTCTCTCTTCATATCATCCAATTCCTTTGCATATAAAGCTTTCCAATCTTTCTTACTGATTGATGATATAGATGCATGAAAATCCGGTTTAGACTTCACAGCTCCAAAAGGTCCAAATTCTTCAAGCTCAAAAACAGATAATTTCCCAACCAAGGTATCTCTGTTGACAAAAGTATTAGCCATTTTATCAATTCATTAATTGCAAAATAATTCATTTTGTAAGCCGGTGGTAGGGCTCTCAGAACTTTAGAAGCAATTTCATCTTCACTCAGAGTTCCACCAAAACATTGAATTCCCATAACAATCTCATTTACCCTGTCCATGAATGCAGTAATCGTTTCATCTTCTTCCATCTTTAGGTTTTCATATCTCACCTGGTAACCATATAGTTTAGAAATATTCACAGTAGGGTCACCTTCATTAAGAGTCTCCAACTTATCCCATATAGCCTTTGTAGATGATTTTAGATTAATACCATTATTTGTTGATCATAAAGTGCACACAAGAGGGCTTCTCTTGCTCTGCAATCATTCTCAAGCTCCTTATCCAAGTTTTTCGAAGGAGGATTTCTAGATGCCAAATTATGAGGTGTAACACCATTCTGTGTGATCTCCCAAATCTCCTCGCCAAGACATCTTAGATGAGTCTCCATCCAAATCTTTGATATTGTGTAATTTGTTCCATCAAGCCTAGGAATATCTCTCCAAAAGATAGTTCTAGATGAACTAGATGAACTTGAACTGTTAGTCACCATAGGATCTTCCTCAAGTGGTTAAGCTTTCTATAGAGAGGATCAACACTCTGATACCAATTGTTAGACAATTCAAATAACCGAAAGACAACTGAGAGGGGGGTGAATCAGCTGTCACAGATTACCAGAACATTTGGCAATTAAAAATATAATACTTGAACCCAAAACATTAATACCGAAATGCTTAAACCAAATACCAGAACAACAGTTAAACCAATTAAGCATAAAAAATAATCAGAGAATGAATACCATCCACATGACACCAAGATTTATGAGTGGAAAACCCGGTAAAGGGAAAAACCAGGGTGGGAAGCCTACCCACAGTCAGATAATACTTCTGTAGTAAGTATGTGAATTACAATTAAGGGGCATGCACTTGGAGGAAGGCCAATAGCCTAGAGTGCACTGTTCATCACAAAAGGAGTCTCACTGACTACATAGAGATCCAGACTACAATTCGAAAGAATGAATGAACTACAAAGATAACATATCCTATGCCCGAGTACAGTTCCGATTAAGCTCAATACTAGAGGACTAAATCCTCTTACATAAACCCAACTCGATCTCCAATGATTGACCAAATCCTCTGCCTGAATGATAATAAATTATTCACACATTACATATCCATATCCCATACCTATATCCTGATGATCTACAATGAGATCTTACATCATATATATACAAACCCTCAACCATAAACAATCAGGTCAGCCACCAGACAATAAACCAATTACATAATTACAAAACATGTCGGCCTAAGACCAAACAAATAATATCCAACTCCTAAGACATCCCTGAAGCACATCGAGAGGTCCAATCCACATGTTACATTAAGTTGGTCCATAACCTATATCAACTGGGACCCAATATAGGTCCACATGCTAAAGAAATGATCCCAATCCACCAAGTCTTGAACATGATCACCATCAGCATCCTGAAACTCCACTAGAAGCTGCACCAACACCACTTATGCATATCATCAAATATCTTCATCAAAGATATGCTGATGAAACCCTCGCCAAAACCAAAAACCATGCTTTCAAGAAAATAGGATAGCATCCGATCACCAGAACAAAACCAACTGACTAAATATGAACATGAGTAAGCTAATTCCATAACAAAATCATACTGGAGCATACTGGATCATGGTGGATCCAATCCAACCAGAAGGGTGCCGGTAAAGTATACAAAACATCTAGTGTTGACATCAATGACAAAACATCAATGCAACACATAATCATTTCCTCCAAATGACTAACACACTCCTGGGTCCTATACCTGTAGTGAATGCCAATCAAGGATATGAGAAATGTTGGGATGTAAGGCTTAACTAATTAAACATGAAAAACATTGCGGATCCAGGCGAGAGAAAGTGGTAAGGCAAGTCGGTAAGCAACTGGATTAACCGCTTCTATCATGTCAAAAGGTCCAACATATCTAGGTGCCAATTTCAAAGATTTCCCAAAAGAAATGGAGCTCTTCTGAGATCTCACTCTCAGAAAGACCTTATCCCTTGCTGAAAACTATCGGAAGGTCCTATTCTTATCTGCATAACTCTTCTGTCTATCAACTACTTCCTTAAGTATAACCCTTATTGACACCATCTGTTCTTGCATCTCCTTAAGTAGTTTGGGTTCAACTAAAAATCTATCTTCTACCTGGTCCCAATTGACAGGTGTCCTACATTTATGTTTGTAAAGAGCCTCAAATGGTGCCATGCCTATAGAGGAGTGATAGGAATTATTATATGCAAACTATACAAAGGAAAGAAAATCCTCCCATTTGTACTATTGATCCATACATTACATTCTCAATAGGTCTTCAACTACCTAATTTAACCTCTCAGCCTATCCATTTGTTTGAGGATGATAGGCTATGATAAAGTTCAACCTTGTCCCCAGAGTTGCATTCAAGGTGGTCCAAAACCGAGAAGTCATTATTAAATCCCTGTCTCATGTAACTGGAAAATTTCTTTACAAACTTCTAAGCCAAAGCTACTGATCCATCCTTAACACTTTCGAGGATGAAGTGAATTACCTTGGTCAATTTGTCTACTACAACAAATATCATGTCATGCTTATGTCTGGACATAGGTAGTCCCTGAATAAAATCCATACAGACCACTTGCCATTTGTAATTTGACACATGGTGTGAAAATAACAACCCTGTCGGATGCCTATGCTCAACCTTCACTTGCTGGCATTGAAAACATTGCCTCACATAGGCTATCACATCCTTCTTAAGTCCTGACTAAAAGTATAAGGGTTTCACATCTGCAACCATCTTATTCACACCAGAGCATCCAAAATAAGGTATATTATGCATTTCCTCCAAGATCAAATCCCTTAATCCTCCTTTGCTGGGAACATATATTCTCCTCACGTATCTAAGAAGTCCATCTGGTTCTAAGGTGTACCCATCAAAACGGTGGTCAGATGAATTATTTTCTAAGGCATTTTTGACTAAGTCATAATGCTCATCCCCTTGAAGGTTATCCAACACCTGCCGTTTGAAGGTAGTCATGGTAGTGGCTATCATTGCTAGGTTCCTTCTTCTGCTTAAAGCATCAACCACTCTATTTTCTCTCCCTTTGATATAGTCTATCCCAAAATCATACTCATTTAAGAATTCTAACCATCTTCTCTGCCTTGCATTCAGATTTAGTTGGGTAAAGATGTACCTCAACCCATCATGATCGGTTTTTAGCTCAAATGGCTTACCTAAAAGGTAGTGTCTCCACATTTGGAGGGCATGGACAATAACATCCAATTCTAAGCCATGTGGTGTATAGTTGACTTCAAGTAGCTTCAAATTCTTGGACTCATACACTACCACCTGTTCATTCTGCATTAATACTCCTCCTATTTATTCTCCTAATGAATCAATGATTACTATGAATGGTCCATTTGGGTTGGGTATGGTGAGTATGGGAGCTGAGGTTAACTTATGTTTTAATAATTTGAAAGGCTTGATCACATTATTCCGTCCAATCAAATTTTCTTCCCTTCCTTTGGAGTGCATTTATACGGGCTGCAATCTTAGAGAACCCTTCTACAAACTTCCTATAATATCTAGATAACCCCATAAGGCTACAAACCTCATGAACATTTTGAGGGGCTGGCCATTCTGTGATTGCTTTGATCTTCTCAGGATCAACAAAGGCTCCATCTTTAAAAATAATATGCCCTAAGTAGTGAATTTTCTTTCGGAATAAGCTACATTTAGACATTTTACCATAGAGCTTATGTTCCCTTAACCTATGCAAAAATATCCTTAAGTGATTCTCATGATCCTCTATAGATCTGGAGTAGATAAGGATATCATCTATGAAAATCAGGACAAAGTCATCCAGACAGTCTCAAAAGACACTGTTCATAAGGTTCATAAAGGTTGCAAGAGCATTTGTTAGTCCAAAGGGTAACACCACAAATTCATAATGTCCATAATGAGTTTGGAAGGTTGTCTTATGCATATCTTCATCCCTTGTTCTAAGATGATGGTATCCCAACATGAGATCAATTTTGGAGAATACTTTTGCACCTTTCATCTGATCAAATAAATAGTCAATTCTAGGGAGTGGGTACCTATTCTTGATGGTGACCTTGTTCAACATTCTATAATAAGTGCATAAGCAGTTTGTTCCATCCTTCTTCTTGATGAAGATTATGGGTGCTCTCGATGGTGATACACTTGGTCTGATTAGTCCCTTGTCCATTAAATCCTACAACTATACCTTCAGCTCATATAAATCCATGATTGTCATTCTATAGGGTGCCTTAGATTGAGGTTCAGTCCTTGGATGTAGATCAATAGAGAAATCAAATTCCCTCTTGGGAGGCAATCCTGGCAAATCCTCAGGAAAGACATCTTGGTACTCTCGAAGGATAGGGTGTGTATCAAGTCTAGTGTTATCCTCCCTTAGATTTTTGATGTGAACTGAATAGATCTCACAACCCTTCCTTTGGGCCCTCTTAAGTTGCATTGCATAAATTTGTCTAAGTTGCAAAGGCTTCTTATCCCCTTGTATCTCCACTCAATTGCCTAAATCATCAAGGCACTCCACAAGTTTATCCTCACAATTTACTATAGCCTAATGCTCGGTCAACCAATTGATTCCTAGGATGACATCATAACTTCCTAATGGAGCTACTTAGAGATTTACTTTGGTTAGGAAGTTAGGAAGTTGTAATTCACTGCATGCCAAACATCTGTCTACCCTTTGTTCTGCCTGGTTTCTATATTGAACATTCCAAGTTTTAGACATATAACCAGGTTTAATATTTAACTTAGATACAATTATAGGATCCACAAAGCATTTAGTAGCACCTGTATCTATAAGAATGGAAACTGCATGACCAAAAAATTTACCATTAAACTGAATAGGTGATGCTTGGAAATCTGCTTGACGATTGTCAAATGTGGCATGAATTTGGTGTTGTGGCTATCTTTCCCCTCCTTTCTCTATTGTGCATTGATTGCACTGGTTAGCATAATGCTTTCCTCCACAGATGAAGCATCCACCTTTAGGTCCCATCTTATACTCTAGCTTATCCTTCCCATTGTTTTTTTTATAGGAATCCTTCCCATTGTTATTTCTGTCTTTGTACCTGTTATTGCCATAGTTATTGTTCCTTCTATTATTGAAGTTCTTATTGAAATTTTGGCCCTTATTGTCCCCATTGTTCTTCTTCTTCAAGTTCTTGATATGCTGAGTTCCACCCTTTTGATTTTTGTTATGAAACTTTCTCTTCTTGAACTCTAAGTTTTTGTGGTTCTTAACTTCATATATCTGTATTAATTTATGCTCATGCATAGTTTCCTTCTCAAATGCTGCTACCATGGTTTCAAGACTATGCATTTCAACATCCGCTCCTATATGAGGTTTCATCCCTAAGATGAATTTACAGATTCTAAAGTTCTCATTCATCTGATATTGTGGCACATACTTCAATAAGCAAGAAAACTTTTCCTAGTATTGAGTCACTATCATATTTGCTTGAGTTAGTTTCTGAAACTCCTTTACTTATTGTTGAACAAGTGTTGTGGAATCCACTCGCTTCAGAAAAGTTGAAGGAAAAAGTCCCAAGTGAGTTCTCCGGGTTGAAAGTTATGTTGTGCTCTCTATCATTGTCCCACCAAGTAGCGGCTTCATCTGAAAGTTGGTAAGCAACCCATATAGCTCTAGTCTCATATGATAAGTCTCTAAGCTGAAAGTATTTCTCTATTTCTATGATCCATGCCTCTTTTTTGTCACCTATGGTTTTTCCATCAAATTTTGGTGGGTTCACTTTATTGAGGTCCCTACCCAATTCTTCTAATATCTTTCCTCTACTAGGTTCCTCTTCCACCCAAGGTTGCCTCACTTCTTCTATCCTAGGTGCTTTGTTAGTAGGTTGTTCATTGGCAACTAGCTCAATCCTAGGATTCCCACTAAGAACCCTCTTCATATCCTCTTCCATACTATTCATTCATGCTTCCTGACGGTTGAGGAGCTCAAATATCTGATCCAAACTCTCATTAGGGTTATTGATAGGTCCACTACTAGGTCCAAGTTTGTTTGTTGTTTACACCATCTTGTCCTATCAAGTATCCTAAAAGTCAATCAAACTAAGTCTTAGCATAGAAGGCTTAAGGTCCTAGAGTTTAAACCCTAATCTCTGATACTAAAATGTAAGGACCCGCTTGTCCTAACCCTAACTTAACCACCTTAATAACTCACAATTACTATTAAATTAAATTATCATTAATGCACATGCAAATTTTACAATAATTGACATGCATTTAATAAATAAGGGAACTAGACGTCCATGCAATTCATGTCTAACATGTGAAACTTATTATGCTTGTGGTAAAAGTGAAACAGAAGTAAAGTGCACATGATGGTAAAATAACATGCATAAACCATAATTATCAATGATTTTGAGTTAAGTGTGTACATGTGTAGAAGTAAATCACTTGTATGAGTATTACAAATTAAATTAACATGCATTATGCATAAATAAATCAACTAACTAAAAATTAAATACGAACATGCATGCATACGAAAAAGAAAACAAATCTACGAAAAGTAAATCATGCATGTTTGTGGGTTAGTATGTTATTAGCTTTTCTCTTCTTTTCTTTCTGTTAGTTACATTGCATGGTGACTTTTGGTCACATTTCATCATGGACCTTATAGGTATTTTACATAAATTTTACATGTGACCATTCTAGTATTTTACAATAAGATAAAATATACATCATATAATTATTACAAAAAAATTATCTAGAATCTCTGATTCTCTATCTCTGGATGTGTCGTCTTCGTCATCCTGGAAAAACTTCCACTCGCAAACTAGATGATGAACATATGACCTAGGCGTTTTATCCACCCAACTAAATGAAGAATAAGCTTCCCGATGCTGATGATAAGTTGTCATCCCTCACGACGAAGTATCCTAGAAAGTCTGTGTCAACTGGTGGGAATGGAACCTATGTATTCATGTAGAAATAACAACACATCCGGTTGAACTAACTACATGTGTTATGTAATTCTCGCCAAAATACCCTAGAGAAATAAACCAAAATCCACTAACAAAAAGAGATAATTTTTTTTCTTTTAAAATAACCATTACAACTACGCTATTACTAGTATTTATTAATGCAACATTACTACCGTTATTCATCAATGCATCGTTAACCATATACATGAATACATAAATCAACAAGAACATAACCATATAATCATATTATGCAAGCGGATTAACAATTTAATCATTAACACAACTCTATATAAACTCATACAATGCAAACCCATTCCCTAGGGTATCTCAACGTCACTACTTGACAAAATCTTAACACATCACATATTCATCTTAGAGCATCATATTCTATTATCCATCTATTCTTTCACTTTCCATACAACTATGATAAATCCTTAACACATATGCATAACTTAGTCACTTAACATACTCTTTAGATTCTTTTAGAAACTACCAAATCAATTACTCTTGATATCCATTCTTTTATTCATCATAAAAGCATGAAAGATTACATAACCATTCTCTTAAATAAGACTAGATTATCCTTTAAGTTTCATTACATATATCTAAGATAACTAGCTCATTTACCTAAGCAACATAATCCATTTCATATAGATAATTTCCATTCCTTAAATAAGATTTATAACAACAACCACTATTTTTCCAACTTAATTTCCATAAGATTATACATACAATTCCATTTTACAATTTTAATACAATATAAATGTATAAATAATAACTCTACCTTTTCCACATAGAACTCATAATCTAACATTACATATTGAATACCCAATACATCAATGAATGTACAATGAGAACTCCTCGTAAACTACTACGTCATATTCCTTTTCAATTACATCAACAAATACATGAAGATACATAACATAGGGGCACATAATCTCTTCTACAAATACAAATCATAATGATACAATGTTTTCTATTCCAAGTACATAGAAATCAACTTCAAAGTATATCCACATAATGAAGAATCCAAGAATTCAATCCATGCATGCTAACATCCAAGAAGAAGAATATCTCAATAGAAGAAGGCATCAAACCACCTGACCATGTGGAACCAAATAGGAACCACCCCCCATGCTAGGAGATGACATAAGGTTCCAACTCATACTCAAGACCTAAGTTGACACCTAACAACCATAGGATACAACATGACACTACAAGACTCCAACATAAGAATACAACATAAAAAATACATCACATGGCTAAGTCAAGCAATCAACCTCTAGAGGCATAATAAAAAACAAAGGCATATGATAATGGACACATGTGGGATAGAGTGTCATCACATGCTAACCTCATGTGGCATCCATCTCCACCTTAGAGTCACTCAAGGGAGATCAGGTATATCGCTCCAACGATCTTCCCAATCTAGGATCCCAAAAACCACCTCCCTGGGTCCGTCCAATTGGGGCATACACCAACGTATTATTTATCTTGATTAGGTGAATTCCTAAATACCCAACCTGCTAATCAATTATTAATAATGTTATCACTTGTAATTAAACCATAAACTCTTCATGTGGTTCCATCAAGTCTAGACCCCCTCCTAGAGGCCCAATGCTCAAGACCCTGGTCCACACATGCAAGAGACCACTCTCCCAACCATGGACCAAGAACATAGGGTAGAAATATAACAAAATAGAACACAATAACAACATGAAGATAAACATGGGAAGCATCCAAAAGTCATTACAAAACTGATACAACTGAATCACAATGATAGCCATCAACATACAACTAGGAGCCACTTAACAAGGATCAAGCTATAAGCTCATAATGGTAAAATACAACAATAAAGAGAGCCTCAAGAATGTCAAATATACATAAATAGGGACAATACATGAATCTAATAACATAGAATGATCCTCCACAACCAGACACAACATAACCTCTTGCTGGAGCTACAATTAACCATCCTCAACAACAAGGAATCACTTAACTTGTTGGATCAACATATCAAAACCCCAACAGACAAGAACAAAACCTCTTGCCAAAGACTAAATGGATTCACACATATCATAAATGAATGGCACAGTTCCCCAAAACCATCAAACATCACAAAACAAGCCTTTGGAATGAAGACCGAGCAGAGAAATCAACTTAGGGACTCAAAAACCAACCCAAAAATCTGCTGACATTACTTTGGTGCTATTGAATCCTAGAGTAGTGCTATTGTAACATGGGACCAACTCACAAAAAATGGGATACAAAGATACTCAAATTTGCCCAGATTCGGGCACATGCCTTAAAATGGCATAAATACGACCTAAAAGTCACTAAAAGCCAATAAGAAACCAAAAGAAAGCCTTATTAAGGCCAATAATACAACGCATCCAAGAATTCCAACTTATACTAGCAATAATTTGCATAGAAAATATTATAGACATATCCACTCTAGATCTAATCAAACCAAATGGACACAAAACAAGGTATGCAACAACAAATAAACCTCACAAAACCAACCGTTAGCACAATGTATTCACGTGAAACTTATATGAACATATCAACATACACAAATTCCCTTTTCCGACAATACAACACATAGATTCATAAAATCATATATAAATATTTTTCCCAAAATATTACTCCCAATTACCGATAATAGAATAATCATTCATTCCCAAATCTCCCCAAACAATCTTTTAGCAGTCACGAAGAAAACAAAATTTTTCAAAAATTAAAATGCAAGAGTGGAAAAACATCTCCAACCTAGAAGTAGAGTGATGGTAATGCAATTGTAGAGGAGAAAAAATCCAAACCAACAAGCTTTCCAAAATTCAACCCAACCAAACAATTCTCCCTCCAAGCAATTCTAAAATCCAAAAGTCACAGAAAGATATCCAAAAGGACACCCACAAAAATGCTCACAAAGCCAATAAATAGAATCTCATTCAAACCTACAAAAGAATATCCGCCAATCAAAGTATTCCTATAAAATATATTCTATACCAACCTCCCTTCTAAAAAATTGAGGTAAGAATATAAGATAATATTATTTACGTACCCTCAAATCTAAACCAAAAAAATAATAGGGTAGGTATAAACATTATATTTAATTACCCAATTAGTAATAAGAGAATATAATAATAATAATACAATAAACAATGATAATAAATTAAAGCCCAATAAAATAAATCAAAGACAATATAAATAAATGCTCCAGTTAAATATAAAACCACAAATAATATAA
This sequence comes from Cryptomeria japonica, assembly GCF_030272615.1. Classification (NCBI taxonomy): domain Eukaryota; kingdom Viridiplantae; phylum Streptophyta; class Pinopsida; order Cupressales; family Cupressaceae; genus Cryptomeria; species Cryptomeria japonica. The sequence goes on along the minus strand of NC_081406.1, from coordinate 564,183,435 downwards.
ATAAATAAACAAACAATTAAATAATATTATCCTCACAATCACAACTCTCAAGAAGACCAATCATAACAAGGGGTGGATACATGAATAATAACAAATAAATAAAACAACAATGCAAATAAATAAATAAACAATCAAAACAATAAATAACTAGATAAACAATAAATAATCCAATAATAAATAAATAATCAATAAAGAAGATAACTAAATAAATGTACGGACAGATGTATAAATACCCATCCAACGATTAAACAATAAATAAATAAATAAACAAATTAACAATAATCCAATAAATCAAAATCTCAAATTATAAATCAAAACCAATATAAATAAATAATAAATAACCAATAAATAGATGAACCAAAAATAAATAAAAAGATAAACAATAAACAAATAATTAAATGTACAGATACATATAAATGCTCTAGTCAATATAATTTAAACTCAATACTATAAATATCTCCCACATACATTTAAAATAATCAAATAAATAATAAATAAATAAATGGATGTACTGATAAGCATAAATACTCAACTAATATAATTCCACCAATTAATTATTAATTAATTATAAACTCCTAGTAAATAAATATGTATAAATATATTATATTCGTATTAAGCATTATTTAATAATTTACGCCAATGACTACATGTAGTAATTGATTAGTTAATTTCCACAATTCCAAATAACCAATAAAATAAACATTAATAAATAACAATTCTCCAATAATAATAATCACACATTAATATTAAATATTAATGTCATCTATTGATTTAATTTAATATTTATAAACTATATAAACCGATTAATTATTAATTAATAAATAATCATAAACTCACAAGGCAACCCGACATAAGGTTGAACAACATACCACACGACGCAGACCAATGACTCAAGCCAAGACACTAATTGACAAGGGTATCAACTTAAGGCTAGAGTATGAGAGGGAAACACATGCCATCTCCAACAACTTGCCATTGGGATAAAGTGTAATGCCCGCCAAAATACCCTAGAGAAACTAAACATCTAAGATGCAAATGGAGGTAATTTTTTTTTAATTAACATCTATTAACAACTAATGTAACACATAACATCTCCATCTAACTACATTCATTAACCATATAACCATTATGAACATACATCATTACGCATTTCATAAATTAACGCAAGCGGAAATAACATAACATCATTAGATTTTTCCTAGGGTACTTCAACATCATTACTTGATTAACTACCTTAATGACATCTTACTTACAAGATAAGCATATACCATCTTGAGTTATTGCATCATATTTAATTTCCTAACCATGAGATATGCAACCTACTAGATTATCTATCCATCTTGATTTGCATGCCATTATACCATTCTACTAACATGTTACATTCTTACTTTAAAAATGCAAGACAATCCCATAATCCTACATTCATTTTATGCACCAAATCCAAATGTGTTTTGACCCAAAATTTCCTATCTACATGCTCTTTTCCTTTTCATGATAATGCATAGATATGTTCCATCTTTACTGATCCAATTTAATCCTTTCTAACATAATAATTTATAACTCTATGAACATTCTTCTTCTAAGGTTACTTTACATTCTAACTTGCTTTCTAAACACTCCATAAAGTAATACAACTAAACCATAATGTAAATTCAATTCCATTTCGACCATAATCATTTTAATTCTAAGATACATAGATCACATCCTTACAATAATACAATTACATCCCCAATGCCTCATTACAATTTATAACATAGACCCAATTCCAACTACATTCCATCTTACAATTACAAGTACATAAAATACATCATGAGCATAGCTCTTCCTACTACAAGATTCCAACTACTACATAGAAGAATATTACATGTATTCCATCATATTCGTTACATAAATCTACTACAAGGAACATCCATGGCCATCATGAAGAAGTATCCACATCCACGCATGAAGAATCCAAGAGAACATCCCAATGGCTAAAAAGAACCAACCACCTGACCATGTGGAACCAAAGGAACCACCCCCCGTGCTAGGAGATGACAAAAGGTCCCAACACACACTCTAGACCTAAGCTGCCACCCTAACCAAAGAGACTAACCACACAAGAACACTCGTGCAATAACCCTCACAATACAACAAGAATAAACTCCCAAAGGCATATAACTCATCAAGGCGTAAAAGCACCCAATAAGGCATAATCATAAATCATCAAGGGGAAACATGTAGGAGTTGAGTGTCATCACATGCCATCCTCAAAACATAATAACATAAGGTACTAGCTTGATGGACATGTGGAGCCATCTAAACCTATGAGAGGCCAAGGGAGATTAGCTTACCGTCTTCACAACCTTCTCATGCTTTATCCTAAAACATCCTCCCTAGGACTAAATCATTCGACTCAAATCAATTTGTTATGTTATTCATTAATCTAGCTACCCAACTCATTAATTATTAGGTTATCACTTATTATAAATCATGGTAACTCCCAATGTGCCTTGGCGGTCTAGACATCATTCATTCTTACAAGGAACCTCATGCAAGCCTATCTCTCGTGACCCCGGTCATCACATGGAAGCCCACTCCCCCTAACATGGCCCAAACAATAAATGCAACAAGAGCCTCATAGCATAAAAATGCATCAACAAGATAACCAAATCTTCTCATCAAATGAAATAACTAATAACAACAAGGCATATCAACTTGCTGGACTGAGCACAATAAATAAATCTCTCTACCAGGGCTTCCCAACATGATAGAGGCATAAATCCATCATAAAGATAACATAGAAGCAAAACCATGCAAGATTCATCAAATCAATCAAATGCTCAATCTGGAAAATCATCAATAAACATCCGAAAAGCCTCTGGTACAAAATTAGATTCGAAAAAGTCAAACAGATAATCCAAACTAAGCAAAATGCTAGAAATCCACAGATTAGCTCATATGATACTTAGTCTATCACATTTGACTATTTATTCAACGCATATGATACTTAGTCTATCACATTTGACTATTTATTCAACGCATATGATAAATCCTTCAGCACATATGAATCATCTTTCAGTGAATATGACCAATAATTCAACGCATACAAATAACAAAATAACGCATATGAATATTTCTATAGCTCATATGATCAATTCTTTAGCGCATAGAACCACTATTTTAGCGCATATGACTCAAAGAACAAAAAACATGGAAAACAGTAAAATTATGAATTTAAATTAAAAATCAAGGGAAAATTTCCAAGTCTCGAAACCAACTGAATAAGTGACGCCCAAACAAGATGAAATGAGAGGAACAAACGTAACTCAAATCCATAAATATATGAAGGATAAAATGCAATCCGAACATAAGAGCTTTCCTTCCATAATACACATAAAACTTAATACATAGAATTCAAACCAGGACTAAATCACATTTTACAGACAAAACCACACTCAAGAACCACAAAGAATACCATATAGAATCAATTAAAGACAAGGAAAACCAAGATTAACTCTCTGTGAGCTTCCTTCATGATAGTACCCATCCAGAGAACTCACAGGAGTAATCCCAAACTCACAAATAAACCCAAAACTGTTGGGTACAACCAAATTTCTCCAAAGATCCTTCAAACCAAGCTACACTAGGAAATCCAAAAGTCGAGTTTCAAACAATAGGAATTGCACAAAGCTGTGCGTTCATGACAACACTCTCGACCAATGAAAACAAAGTATTTTTCCCAAGCCCTATAGTTCAAGTTTATATTAAAATCTATGCACATAAATATTTCTCCAAAACTATAGTATAAACTATATAATAAATCTTTTCCCCAAATTAAAAAAACAACAAACAACAATTTCTTCACACATGAAAAATACACATAAATAAAATAATCCTTACAAAAGACAAGAGCTCCAACATGGGATTATAAATTATGGAAGAAATTTGACGAAGATCTTCAAATCCAAGACCAAATCACAAGCTCCAACAATCCAAACAATCAAGCCAAAATGCAAATATTGCAGAAAATCTCTAATAATGGTAACCCGACAACAAGCCTAGACTACCCAATAAAAGAAATCAAAAACAAAAACCCTAGCAAATGAAAATAAACCAAAATATAATATTTTATACCAACCCCATGTTAGGTTGCTTTTATATTTTCCATTTTAATTTCAACCAATGAGAATGGAGGGTAGGTAGAAATAACACAAAATCTTCTTATACAACTAAGTTGGAATATATTATTATTTCATTTAAATTTGCTCATACACTCCCACTAATAAATAAAGTCCGCTATATAAATAAAACATAAGCCATAAATAAATAAATAAATAAATAAATAAATAAATCAAATAGAGAAATTAAAACCAAAATCTCATAAATAAATAAAGAGCCAAATAAATATTAAATATCAAATGAAGTGTTAAACCATAGGCAAATAAATAAATAATTAAATAATAATAAAGATTAAACCATCAATATTTAAATAATTATTAAACAACAATAATGATTAAACAATAAATACCAAATAAATATTAAAATCACACAAAATAATTAAACATAAAATATCAAACAATTAAATACTCAAGGCCAATAAATTAAATACATTAAAATGAGAATTATTAATTATAAAATCACACATCAAGTATCACATAATTAATCTAAACATAACCAAATCAATCAATCATATCTAAACATACTCACAAAAAGATCAAACTCACTAACTGACGTGGTGAATAATGCCAAGACGCTTACAACACACGGTGAACACCTTAGACCTAGAGTATGTGTAGGGAACTCATGTCATCTCCAAACCACATAAGCCATTGGAATTAAAGACACACTCAGACCTGTGAAGCCAGGTGAATTCAATGTTTGGTACTTGCAAGATCCTGCAACCACAAAACAACGATACAACATATGCACATATCTCATAACAGACAAGTGATAAGAAATCACGATGACACATGCTGCTCGCAATGAGTGATGTGACATCATCCCTCTCACGAAGAGAATCATACAATAATCAAACACATCTCATAAATATCTCATTATATGTAACCATGAAATAGGGTTAGTGTAATCATAATCAACATCAAATCCATGATCAACATAATCTATCAATGATCCATCACATAGTAAGCATATGAAATCATCACATACATATATCCATCAAATCACATGATCAATAATGATAGTATCAACATCCATATACTTCATCAAAATAGCATATGTCCAATAACGTCTAGCATCAATAGTAAGTAATTGAAACACATGAGTGACCATCATCCAAATCATCAAATATAGTCTAGATAAGTCTATCAAACATAAAATAATAGTCAACTCTAGTTAGAATAGGTCAAATCAAGGGTGGACACTACATCCTCCCCCCCTTTTCGTAGGCTCTCTTCTAAGCCTGAGAACAAATAGGGGTATAATTATCTCATCTATGCTGCATCCTCCCATGTAGCTAAAGAATCATCAATCAGATCCCATTGGACCCTTACTTGCTCTACACTCCGACCTCTGAGGGACATCTCTGTGCTGAAGAAAACACACGAGCTCCATAGAAAGCTACCCATCCTTGACCTATAAAGCATTCCAATCCAACACATGTGAAATATGAGGATGATATAACCTCAAAACTGAAACATGAAAGTCATCGTGGATGCAGGACAAGCTAGGCGGCAATGCAAAGCGATAAGCCACAGGACCAATCCACTCCAAAATCTTGAAAGGTCCAACAAATCGAGGTGCCAACTTAGAGCCTTTTCTATAATAGATCGGACTCTTCCGCGGGTGAAATCTCAAAAACACCCCATCACCAACAGAAAACTGCCTATCCACTTGATGTGCATCAGCATACTTCTTCTATCTATCCTATGCGGTCATCAAATGCTCTAATGCAGTACACTGCTCCTCCATAGATCACAACATCTCTGATCCAATACACACTTTGTCCTCCAAACGGTCCCAACTTAGGGGTGTACGACATGGTCTACCATATAATGTCTGATAAGGAGACATACCAATAGAGCTGTGGTAACCATTATTGTATGCAAACTCAACCAAATAGAGGTAATCACCCCAATGAGACTATTGATCCATTGCGTACATCCTCAACATGTCCTCCAAAACCTGGTTCACCCTCTCTGTCTGGCCATCTGTCTCGGGGCGATAAGCTAAACTAAAGTTCATCTGCATGCCCAAATCATGCTGGAGAGTTGTCCAAAATGCTGATGTGAACACTGGATCGCGATCTGATATGATCCACCGAGGAATACCATGCAACCTCACAACTCCCTCCAAGAAAACCCGAGCCACTGTCACTGTTGTATATGAAGATTTGATCGGAGAAAAGTGCGTTACTTTGGTCAATCTGTTTATGGTGACCATAATAGCATCATGATGATGTGAAAACATGGGAAAACCAACTATAAAATCCATAGATATAATATCTCATTTCTATCCTGGAATCAAATGTGACTGTAATAATCATGTGGGATGCTGATGCTCTGCCTTCACTCATTGACACTCTAGGCAACATGACACAAAATTTGCAATATCTCTCCTTATACCAGACCAATGATATCTGTCTCAAATATGTGTGCATCTTCTTGACACATGGATGTGCTGAGTAAGGTGAATGATGTGCCTCTGGAATGCTCAAATCTTGAAGATCATCTGACGGTGGAACATAAATGCGTCCCAAATGTCTAAAAAGTCCATCTGACTCAACTGAGTAACCTGCATATCTGCCCTCAAGAGCTCTACTTGCAACAACCTCTACAATAACCTCCTGATACCACACATCTGAAGGAAGGGCACTGAGAATATGGCTCCTCAAATCCACACTAAGAGACATTGTTGAATTCTTATGCCTCCTGCGGCTCAATGCATCTACTACAACATTCTCCTTACCCTGGATGTATCTCACCTCAAAGTCATACTCACATAAAAAATCCATCCAACGCCTCTGCCTAGCATTCAAATTCGGCCGCGTCAAGATATACTGTAAACTGCAATGGTCACTGTGCAACTTGAATCTATGTTCAAGAAGAAAATGCCTCAATCTAACCAAAGCATGAACCACTGCCGCTAACTCAAGATCATGGGTGGGATAATTCTGCTAATGATCTTTACGTTTTCGTGACTCATATGCAATCACATGACCATCCTGCATCAAAACTGCTCCTAGGCCCTCTAAAGAAGCATCTGTACATACCACAAAATTCCCCAAAGGGTTTGACACTGCTAAAATAGGTGCACTAGTCAAACACTCCTTAAGGATCTGAAATGTTGTCTCACACTACTCTGACCAAAGAAACTTCTTCCCTTTCCTCTAAAGAGAAGTGATAGGATGGGCTATCCTAGAGAAATCTTGAACATATCTGCGATAATATCTTGCTAAACCCATAAAATAGTGCACCTCTCCCACGTTAGTGGGTGCTAGCCAAATTACAATGAGCTAAAACTTAGAGGGATCAACTGCGATACCCTCTACTGAAATCACATGACCAAGATATCTCACCTCTGTTTGGAAGAAATCACACTTTGCCAAATTGGCATATAGCTGATTCTCCCTAAGACACTGCAAAACCTGCCTCACATGATCCTCATTCTCCTCAACTGATCTTGAATAAATCAAAATATCATCCAAAAATACCAATATAAATCTGTCCAAATACAACCTGAATACATCATTCATCAAGCTAATTAAAATTGATGGTGCATTCATGAGACCAAAAGGTACCACTGTGAACTCATAGTGGCCATATCTAGTGCGAAAAGATGTGCGATGAATATTTGCCTCATGAATCATCAACTGGTGATACCTGGACTTAAGGTCAATCTTGGAGAAGACCTTCGCATCCTTAATTTGATCAAAAAATCATCTATCCAAGGAAAGGGATATCGGTTCTTCACCGTCACCTTATTGAGTTGCCTGTAATCAATACATAATCGAAGAGATCTATCCTTCTTCTTCATAAATAACATAGGTGCACCCCCTGGGGACACACTAGGATGAATAAACCCATTTGCCAACAAATCCTCCAACTGAACCCTCAACTCACTCAGCTCTTGCATGGTCATTTGATGAGGAGCCTTAGAGATAGGCTCAACTCCTGGCACCAAATCAATCCTGAAATCAATATCTCACCGAGGGGGCATACCTGGAATCTCACTAGGAAAAACATCTGCGAACTCCTGAAGAATGTGATGCTTCTGCAATAAATCCTCTAAAATAACTCCCTCATCCACATCCTTCACTCTAACTACAAACAACTGGAAACCCTTACACACCTTTTCATTTGCATAGTGGAAATCATGCGAAGAGAGATAGGTCTTTGAATACCTACAATCTCCACACTCTTCCCACTATCATCCACACACTGTACTCTCTTACCTCTACAATCTATTTGTGCTTGGTGAGATCCAAGCCAATCCATACCAAGAACCACATCATAAGATCCCAAAGACATAACATGAAGATCCACAAAAGTATGGAAATCCCCAAAGACTAAAGGACAATTGAGCACAAGGGATCCACCTAACTCTACCTGCCACCTATCATCTTGCTTTTTCATAGCAAGCCCATATCACTCTACTATAAAAGGATAAATAAAAGAGTTTGATGCCCCTAAATCAAATGGCATTGAACAAGGGATACCACCTATCACACCTGATGTCTCCACAATGGTGGCCTAATGCTCAACCTAACGGTTATCAACCGCCACAAATAACCGATGGGACCTTCCTACATCACCAACTGTAGGCTAAGAAGTAGTTGCCTTTGGCTGCCTTAACATTTGAGAAGTACACTGGGGACAATGAACAACAATGTGTCCTGGCTATCCACATGCAAAACAGTCCTTCTTGCCAAACACTCCACTACCTGGTGTTGTACTCAATTGCTGAACAGTTTCTCTACTAGAAGCTGGCTGCAAACTCTGCGCTAGTTGAGAAGGATTAGGTCTCATGTCATGCTGACGACTGTGACTCTTGTTGCCATGAAATATGGCATCCCATGCAAAGTTATGCTCTTGAGAATACTTCTTCTTAAACCATTGACCACTGTGGAAAGAAGAAGGATGGCTCCTAGCATAACTTGATGGCTGCTGCTGAGATCCTCTTACAACGGATCCTATAATAGGTGCACTAATTGTCTGTCCTCCTATCACACCTCTTGCTGCTAAGGCAAAAATCTCCTCATCTATCCTCGCCTTCTCCACAACTACCTCCAAGATCTTAGGTTCGTGCATCCGAACCTCTCCATTGATACAATCACTAAGACCTATCACAAAGTGTTGAATCAACATCGACTTATCATCTGCAATCCCAACATACTGTCTAAGCTCGAAGAACCTAAACTCATACTGCTCCATAGTCATCCTTTGTTGTCTCAAATCATGGAACTCATCAACCTTCCTTTGCCTCCAATGATCTAAAAGAAATCTAGCACGAAACCACTCCAAGAATAACTCCCAGGATATTGTCGCTACGTCCAAATGCAACTTTTGTTTCTCCATGTGCCACCATGTCATCGCAAAATCATGAAGGTGCATAATCGCACATCTCACCTCGGTGTTACTGCTACAAGGGTGCATAGAAAAACAAATACCTAAGTCCAAAAGCCAGGTCTCCACCTCCATGCCACTGCCTAAGCCATCGAAGGTAGGAGGATGAGTCTTAATCAAATCTCTCATTTGACTGGCTATAAGTGCCTCCTGATCCACCTCGACTCTCCTCCTAGGAGAATGCAAAATCTCTCTCTCTCCTGATGCTCCGAATGTCGAGATCCCTCCTGTTGGTTCTCCTCTTGCCTCTGTCCTAGAAAACCAAGAATCTCTTGAAGCACATTCACCAACTGTTGAATCACACCATCTCTAGGTTGATCTTGTTGCCGCTCCTTGTGGTGTGACTCCTCGAAAACCTCAGGATGAGGATTCCTAGGAGTACCCATGCGACTAGCATGATGATGATCTCTACCCCTGGCAAGCATCTTGTCGAAGAAAGATGCAAACTAAAACTAAAAGCTAACCATCTAGAACAACTATAACAACAAAATAAATAGCATGGATAAATACCGTTGGGCTACCCCATGCTAATTGCCAACATACACAATGGGCTCAAATGAAACCAGAGTACCCAGTGTTTTAACATGGGCTCTGAAACCAAATGTAATGCCTACCAAATACCCTAGAGAAACTAAACATCTAACATGCAAATAGAGATAATTTTTTTTTTAATTAACGTCTATTAACATCTAGTGTAACACATAACATCTCCATCTAACTGCATTCATTAACCATTTAACCATTATGAACATACATCATAACACATTTCATAAATTAACACAAGCAGAAATAACATAACATCATTAACTTTTCCCAAGGGTACTTCAACATCATTACATGATTAACTACCTTAAAGACATCTTACTCACAATATAAGCATATTCCATCTTGAGTTAATGCATCATATTTAATTTCCTAACCATGAGATATGTAATCTACTAGATTATCTATCCATCTTGATTTGCATGCCATTATACCATTCTACTAACATGTTACATTCATACTTTAAAAATACAAGACAATCCCATAATCCTACATTCATTTTATGCACCAGATCCAAATTAGTTTTAACCCAACTTTTCCTATCTACATGCTCTTTTCTTTTTCATGATAATGCATATATATGCTCCATCTTTACTGATCCAATTTAATCCTTTCTAACATAAACATTTCTTACTCTATGAACATTCTTCTTCTAAGGTTACTTTACATTCTAACTTGCTTTCTAAACATTACATAAAGTAATACAATTAAACCAAATGCAAATTCAATTCTATTTTGACCATAACCATTTTAATTCTAAGATACATAGATCACATTCTTACAATAATTCAATTACATCCCCAATATCTCATTACAATTTATAACTTAGACCCAATTCCAACTACATTCCATCTTACAATTACAAGTACATAAAATACATCATGAGCAAAGCTCTTCCTACTACAATATTCCAACTGCTACATAGACGAATATTACATGTATTCCATCATATTCATTATATAAATCTGCTACAAGGAACATCCATAAAGATAATTAAGAAGTATCCACTTCCACACATGAAGAATCCAAGAGAAGATCCCAATGGCTAAAAAGAACCAACCACCCGACCATGTGGAACCAAAGGAACCACCTCCCATGCTAGGAGATGACAAAAGGTCCCAACACACACTATAGACCTAAGTTGACACCCTAACCAAAGAGACCAACCACACAAGGACACTCATGCAATAACCCTCACAATACAACAAAAATAAACTCCTAGAGGTGTATAACTCATCAAGACATAAAAGCACCCAATAAGGCATAATCATAAATCATCAAGGGGAAGCATGTAGGAGTGGAGTGTCATCACATGCCATCCTCAAAACATAATAACATAAGGCACTATCCTGATGGACATGTGGAGCCATCTCAACCTATGAGAGACCAAGGGAGATTAGCTTACCATCTTCACTACCTTCTCATGCTTATCCTAAAACATCCTCCTTAGGACTAAGTCATGAGGCTCAAATCAATTTGTTATGTTATTCAAGAATCTAGCTACCCAACCCATTAATTATTAGCTTATCACTTATTACAAATCATGGTAAACTCCTAATGTGCCCTGGCGGTTTAGACTTCATGCATCCTTACAAGGAACCTCATGCAAGCCTATCTCTCATGACCCCGGTCATCACATGGGAGCCCACTCCCCCTAACATGGCCCAAACAATAAATATAACAAGAGGGTCATAATAACAATCAAATCTGGAATTATAATCATCATACAACCATACACATACATGGTCATCCCAAGGTCATAAATCCAAATAAGCATCAAGAGCCTGATAGCATAAAAATGCATCAATAAGATAACCAAATGTACTCATCAAATGAAATAAATAACAACAACAAGACATATCAACTTGTTGGATTGAGCACAATAAATAACTCTCTCTACCACGACTTCTCAACATGATAGAGGCATAAATCCATCATAAAGATAACATAGAAGCGAAAACCATGAAAGATTCATCAAATCAATCAAATGCTCAATCTGGAAAATCATCAATAAACATCAAAACTAAGCAAAATGCTAGAAATCCACAGATTAGCACATATGATAAATCCTTCAGCACATATGAATCATCTTTCAACGCATATGACCAATAATTCAGTGCATACAAATAACAGAATAACACATATGGATATTTCTATAGCACATATGACAAAATAATTACTGCATATGATCAATTATTTAGCGTATACAACCACTATTTTAGTTCATGACTCAGAGAACGGAAAACATAGAAAACAGTAAAATTACGAATCTAAATTAAAAATCAAGGGAAAATTTTCAAGTCTCGAAACCAACTGAATAAGTGACGCCTAGACAAGAAGAAATGAGAGAAACAAACGAAACTCAAATCCATAAATATATGAACGAGAAGATGCAATCCAAACATAAGAGCTTTCCTTCCGTAATACACATAAAACTTAATACAAAGAATTCAAACCAAGACTAAATCACATTCTACAAACAAAACCACACTCAAGACCCATAAAGAATACCATATAGAATCAATTAAAGTCAAGGGAAACCAAGATTAACTCTCTGCGAGCTTTCTTCACTATAGTACCCATCCAGAGAACTCACATGAGTAATCCCAAACTCACAAATAAACCCAAAACTATTGGGTACAACCAAATTTCTCCAAAGATTCTTCAAGCCAAGCTACACTAGGAAATCCAAAAGCCAAGTTTTAAACAATAGTAATCGCACAAATTCATGCGTTCATGACAACACTCCCGACCAATGAAAACAAAGTATTTTTCCCAAGCCATATAGTTCAACTTTATATTAAAATCTATGCACATAAACATTTCTCCAAAACTATAGTATAAACTATATAATAAATCTTTTCCCCAAATTAAAAAAACCGAAAACAACAATTTCTACAGACACGAAGAATACACATAAATAAAATAATCCTTACAAAAGACAAGAGCTCCAACATGGTATTAGAAGTTATGGAAGAAATTTGACGAAGAGCTCTAAATCCAAGACCAAATCACAAGCTCCAACAATCCAAACAATCAAGCCAAAATGCAAATGTTGCAGAAAATCTCTAAGAATGGTAACCCGACAACAAGCCTAGACTACCCAATAAAAGAAATCAAAAGAAAAAACCCTAGCCAATGAAAATAAACCAAAATATAATATTTTATACCAACCCCATGTTAGGTTACTTTTATATTTTTCATTTCAAATTCAACCAATGAGAATGGAGGGTAGGTAGAAATAATTTTCTTATACAACTAAGTGGGAAGATATTATTATTTTATCAAATGTGCTCATACACTCCCACTAATAAATAAAGTCCACTATATAAATAAAACATAAGCCATAAATAAGTAAATAAATCAAATAGGGAAATTAAAACCAAAAGCTCATAAACAAATAAAGAGCCAAATAAATATTAAATATCAAATGAAGTGTTAAACCATAGGCAAATAAATAAATGATTAAATACCAATAAAGATTAAATCACCAATATTTAAATAAATATTAAACAACAATAAGGATTAAACAATAAATACCAAATAAATATTAAAATCACACAAAATAATTAAACATAAAATATCAAATAATTAAATACTCAGGGCCAATAAATTAAATACATTAAAATGAGGAATATTAATTATAAAATCTTACCTCAAGGATCACATAATTAATCTAAACATAACCAAATAAATCAACCATCTCTAAACAAACTCACAAAAAGATCAAACTAACTAACTGACGTGGTGAATTACGCCAAGACGCTCACGACACACGGTGAATACCTTAGCCTTGGAGTATGTGTAGGGAGTTCATGTCATCTTCAAACCACATAAGCCATTGGAATTAAAGACACGCTCAGACTTGTGAAGCCAGGTGAAGTTGATGTTTGGTACCTGCAAGATCTTGCAACCACAAAAAATGATACAACATATATATCTCATAACAGACAAGTGATAGGGAATCGCGACGATATATCCCACTCGTAATGAGTGATGTGACATCATCCCTCTCATGAAGACAGTCATACAATAATCAAACACACCTCATAAACATCTCATTATATGTAATCATGAAATAGGGTTAGCGTAATCATAATCAACATCAAATCCATGATCAACATAATCTATCAATGATCCATCACATAGTAAGCATATGAAATCGTCACATACATATATCCATCAAATCACATCATCAATAATGATAGTATCAACATCCATATAGTTCATCAAAATAGCATATGTCCAATAGCGTCTAACATCAATAGTATGTAACTGAAACCAATGAGTAACCATCATCCAAATCATCAAATATAGTCTAGATAATTCTATCAAACATAAAATAATAGTCAACTCTAGTCAAAATAGGTCAAATCAAGGGTGAACACTACATAAAGACACTCTCATACTTGTGAGACCAGGTGGAGTCGATGTCTGGTACCTGCAATCCTGCATCCACTAAACACAATACTATATATATATATATATATATATATATATATATATAAAAATGATAGAGAATCACAATGTCATATCGTTCTCACATTGAGTGGTATCCCATTATCTCTAATCATGAAGACACTAGAAGACAATCACAAACATCATAGCATCAACTTAGTTATCATAATCATAGAGTAAGGTTAGTGTAATCATAATATCATCAAAATCCCACAAGTAGTATGATCCATCATGAATAATGATCAAATATAGATCCATCATCATAACCAATATAATCATGAAATAAGGTTAGTATATACCATGATACCATCAAATCATCATAAAGTAGACTAAGCTAGATCAATATATTCCTTTGATGTACAAAAAGACAAGATGAATTAGGGAGGGGCACTACATGTTATGGCAGGGAGAAAAATAAATAAATTGATGGCCATCATTACCCTATTGGGGAGGTGAAGAACAATCACCCTTCCTTGGTTATTCCATAATCAAGCACACTTTTCCAATCATCCCTCATAGATAGAAAATCTAAATTAACCCCTACCAAATTAATATCATATAATATTTATTACAGTTCTTATTGTTTTAATATCTTTTCTCATTAATAAATTTTTTAATACAAAAATGTGATCTAAGTCTTAAGTTTATCAAGCGCAGTTAACAACTAATTATAGATTTCAATTGAAATTAAAGAATTTGATATATCCGCTATAACATATTAAATGAACTTAATATAAATCATCAATATTTAATTCACTTCTCTTAACTAGTAAATTGATTTGGGTGGTGACAAATAGATTTTTCTTAAAACAAATCTTCAGCAAAACTCTAAAAGAAAATAAAACTAATTGTTGTCTCTATCCAAATTTTTGGTGTCAGGAAGACGAGAGAACGACGTGGAAACTCAAAGTTTAATAATTAATATTTTGCAGAACAGAGAAAGGCATGGTTGAGGGAAGGCATAGAAGAAGATGTCTTTTCCCGCTAATTCACATTTGCAAACAAGTGGTATTTTTATTTGCAGAAATAGTAAAACAAACAACACCTAAGTGGAGATGGCGTGAGAGGGTGGGTAAGGCGTGGTAGATTGCGTGGAGAGAATCAAACCATCACCCCTTATTCTCCATTCCTAGTTGTGCGCTAAGGAGGACTGGCGGTGAGTGGCCAAACAATGTGAAATAACATTTTAACCCCTTGGATTTTCTGCAGATTCAATGGAGGCATAAAGGATGAAAAGGCATAGAGGAGAGGCATGAAGAAGCAAGGAAGTGAGGAGTGGGAGGAAATACGTCTCCCTCCAAAATTCATCGCCTACTTTTCCTCCTTTCACTTTATGCCCACGTGGGTAGATGGAAAAAGGGAGAGGTGTGGGTGAAAGATGAAAGGGTGTAGCAAATCAGACTAACTATTCAGTCCAAGAATATCGAGCCCTCTATGACTCATGCTAGCCCGTGGATAGATAAGGAAAAAAAAACAACAACAATAGGAAGTGGTACGATTGTCAAATATTGGCAAATCTTAAAATCAATTATATTTTAACCATTTACTTCTTTAATTATTATATTTTATCTATTAATTTAATTATTGTTCATGTCAAATTTTACAATATTATAATTTACAAACATTTTAACTTCCAAATAAATTGATTATTTTTATTTATTTAATTTAACTCTCTAATTTAGTATTACATTTTATAGCTTTAAATAAAATATTATACTTCATCTCTTTTATTTATTATATATATTTATAATTTAACTATCGAATAATTATTATATTTTAATTATTCAATTAATTTCTATTATTGATTTATTTATTTTAAATTTCAAGATTTAATTTATTAATTATTTTGTAATTTATGTTTTTGCACAATGTCCCATTCTGTAGGTTACTACCGGCTAGCTAAAAAACCGTTGCTCGGTCATATGTCCACCTTCGATGGTCAACCCGTAACCAACTCATATTCGACAAAAAAGTCGTCAGATCACGATAAAATGCATTATATACATCATCACATTTAAAATTCTAACAAAATCATTAATAACATTAAACATCATCAATAAATAACTAAAACATCATATATAGCATCTAACATCATCAATCACATCAATAATCTAATCAAAGTTATTACATGCATAAAATGTCAATAGTATAAGTATCTGGCATATAAAAGTAATCTAACTAGGTGGTCTGAATTGGGTCGTGACATAATATTACACAATTTGTCAATTAAAATGCTTTTATTTTTTAATATTTTTCTCGTCTATCGCAAGGTTTTTATATCACAACTTTATAATTATGAAAGCTCGTTTATTAGTCCAAGTGTGCATCATCATCCTCGGTGGGGCCCATATGCGACATCTACAAGAACTGAGATAAATGTCATCTTTTTATTATATCGCGAGAGCCCTAGCGATGAATTACAATTGATTGAGTAGTGAGCGTTCGATGTCCTTTCTCATGTGGGACCGACCTTTAGGTCCAATTCCAGGCCTAAGTTCTGACAAAATAAAATTCATAAAAAGCGTAACCAAAATTGAGACACATGTGAAGGTGGATCCCAACTCAGAGTAAGGATTTTTAAAGTTTATTAAAAACATTTTAATTTTTTTTTCCATCGGATCGCATTGCTTTAGTCTATCGCATATTCATATGGTGGGTCATATTACACAATTTGTCAATTACTATGCTTTTATTTTTAATATTTTTATTGTCTATCACAAGGTTTTTATATCGTAACTTTATAATTATGAAAGCTTGTTTATTGGTCCAAGTGTGCATTGTCATCCTTGGTAGGGCCCATACGCCACATTTGCAGGAACTAAGACAAATGTCATCTTTCTATTGTATTGCGAGAGCCTTAGCAATGAATTATAACTGGTTGAGCCGTGAGCAGTGGATGTCCTTTGTCACGTGGGACCATCCTTTAGGTCCGATTTTGGGTCCAAGTTCTGACAAACAAAATTTCATACAAAATGCAACCGAAATTAAGACACGTGTCAAGGTGGACCCCAACTTAAAGTAAGGCTTTTTAAAGTTCATTAAAAAAAAATTTAGATTTATATTTCCATCAGATCGCATTGCTTTAGTCTATCGAATATTTATATGGTGGGTCATATTACACAATCTGCCAATTACTATATATTTTTTAATATTTTTATTGTCTATTGCAAAGTTTTTATATTGCAACTTTATAATTATGAAATCTTGTTTATTAGTCCAAGTGTGCATTGCCATCCTCGGTGGGGCCCATATGCCATATTTGCAAGAACTGAGACAAATGTCATCTTTTTATTGTATCGCGAGAGCCTTAGCAATAAATTATATTTGTTTGAACCGTGAGCGTTCGATGTCCTTTCACACGTGGGACTAGCCTTTATGTCCAATTCCGGGTCTAAGATCCAACAAAACAAAATTCATACAAAGCATAACCAAAATTGAGGCACGTGTCAAGGTGGACCCCAACTTGGACTAAGGCTTTTTAAAGTTCATTAAGAACAAACTTAATTTTTTTTTTCATTGGATCGCATTGCTTTAGTCTATCACATATTCATATGGTGGGTCATATTAACAATATGTGATCATGTGAAATAATGTCGATGAAGATCAAATGGTCCAATTATAAAGCTACGAAGAACGACTTAATTGCGTGTTGTTGCTTAGCGCGTTAATGGATGTCTCCATTGATATTAGTAATTGAAAATCTAAGAACTAAGAAGAGTGAGTGTACATAGTGCTACCAATTGCAAATTGGTTTGTTCATTTCTAGCTGCTAAAGGGTCTTCTTAGTTTTCTATGGCTTAGTTGTTGAAATTGTGTAGTCTGAGGATAAAGATTCATTAAATTTTATAAATAAATTTTGATTATTCAATTTCCCCAGGAAGCCTAGTTTTTGCATTTTCTTACAACCCTAATTTTAATTAAGATGGGTTGAAATTCAAAAAGAGCTAATAATAAGAGGGCCTTGGATGAAGATATTTTTGCTCAATTTCTTGGATCATCGAAATGGGGAAAGCATGCCTAGGGTATAGGTATTGTATCTGATAGACTTGTGGACATGGCAAAATCTTGTGGGGATCCTTACTTCCCAATTAGTGGAAGGAAATTGTTCATGTATTCTTATAAAAAGAGTAGAGCCTCAATACAAATGAACAATTCATGGAGATTGGATTTGGGAAAGATTGTCATCCCAAATATTTTTGTCAATGTAGACCTAATTAGAGTAGTGGAAAGAAGATGCAATCAAGACATTAGGTCTGTCTACACGCAGAAAGGTGTTTTGTTGGCTGGGTTTGATAGGGGACCTATTTGTGAAACATTTATGTCAAACCCTAATGCCAACATGCCTATTGAAATTCTATCTCTAGGGAGGGAATAAGAATGGGACAAAGGTAGCTACAAGGTAAAATGACTTCCACTACATAGGAGGGAGAAGAAGGAAGGGAAGCCTATTTCATTTTGGAGGACAAATGCATCAAATTTTTTAGAATTATTTATAAACACCTACTTTGTAGTTTGCCAAGTTTTGGGAATCGATGTACAAACCAAGATGCCTGTGCATTTGATGATGTTGACCACTGATATTCAACACACATATACCAACATCTTTTTTCACTTTGGCTCGTTCATTTCTAATGGCATTCACGAAGCCCTTCTGGATATCAAGCAGGGTAGCCCTATTGTTCATTTTAGGTGTTATTCTTTAATGTACCACATTATTTTGTATTGTGGAAGTAAGGCTTGCCAGTGGGGGCCAAAGCTGAATTTGAGAAAGGTAGATGATCAGAGTAAGAGTTTGTTGATCCAAGAATGGATGTACTTATGGGACATGCATTGCCAAAATTCCAATTATGTTATTTGAGGAATTCTTTGTCAATATTGTGATGCAAAATTTGGGTTGGCTAGTTAATTGTAGATTATTTGATAGGGTGAGGAGATGTTTGAGGCCCCTTGAGAAAGCACCTAAGTTAGGAGTGAATCATAATTAGGGAGACTAGTTTTTCTACCCTAGGTACATTGTCATCAGAGTTTACGGTGCACCAGTTAAACCCCATTTTTTCCCTAGAGATGTACCATATAGAATTGCTTTTTTAGAAATCATTTGACAATTGAATGAGTATAACAAGTTTCATTTAAGAGATAACAAGAAGGAATCCTTTGTCCCACCAAATATATATTTCTCTGATTTTGAGATCATGGGCAAAGAAGGATTGGACTTGGTATATTTCAAGTTACTGCCATATCAGATAACAAGCAAGTGACCTTTTGACTCAAGTTTAGACAATTGTGAATGTAAAGAGAGATGTAAAGCAAGGATGGACTTTGTGAGACCCAAGGACTGGTTGAATGCTAAATGAAACCCTGGAGAAATGACCTAGGAAGCTCAAGAATTCTGAAACTAACTGTGTTTGTTTGCTAGACTGTAACAATTTTTCAATTCTGGACACAAACGCGCCTGTATACTTCACAGACGCCATTTCCCGACACAGATGCTGCTCTGTTTAACACAGACGCGTTTCTGAGATTTTTTTGCAAAGTGTAATGTTTACTGTTGGAACACAGACGCGATTCTGCCCTTCACAGACACGGCTAAACAACACAGACGCTATTATGCCCGACACAGACGCGTTTCTGCAAATTTTGTGCAATTTTTCCAATCTGTGAAGTTGTTTTGTTGTGACCAAATTTGACTGTTTGACTGTTTTTCGTGACAAGAGGACAAAATGTTTGCAAGTG
Organism: Cryptomeria japonica; assembly: GCF_030272615.1. Classification (NCBI taxonomy): domain Eukaryota; kingdom Viridiplantae; phylum Streptophyta; class Pinopsida; order Cupressales; family Cupressaceae; genus Cryptomeria; species Cryptomeria japonica. Next base: position 564,163,138 of record NC_081406.1, on the reverse strand, counting down.
TCTAGACTCCAAAATGACTCAAAGGAAAGTGTGTTGTTTGATGTAAAAATGTTTTGCATACACTTGAAGACACAAAAGACACAATGTTTTGCTGTTTGGTCTTGAATGTTTTGAATGTTTAACATAAGTCAAGCACAATTCTTATGGCTGGCCAAGACAATAGTTGTTGATCCCACATGGGGTTTTACCCCCGAGGCTACGCTATTCAGAGTGGATACTTAGATGCTTGACCTCACTGGCTCCACCCTCGACACTCACTTCTCGGGTCAGCCAAGCATCAGTCCCCACGAAAACTCCTCGTGGTGAACTTTGTATCTCTACTAAGAACTGTATGTGTATGGGCCGCTACCAGAGGTCCGACCTCCTGCCCCAACAACTAGAAGGATTTGGGCTTCTAAAACAAAAAGGTGCTAGTAAGGGCATCTGCTTGTGTGGCCATACATGCGGCACTTTCAGCTCTATAAATACAGAAGGCTCCCAGCCGGTAGGGGTTACACCCTACAACTGATCAAATAAATTTGATCAAACGGGTTTATGGGGAGACATAGTGTCGGTATGAACTAATCAACACACGTTATCCATAGTTTTCACCATGAATACAGTTGTTTATAGTGGTTAGGAAGAAGATGGCTTTTCTTTTGCTACCACTTGGGTTGTTCTCTTCTCACTAGTAGTCCCAATGGCCACACGGGAAGATAGGCCTTCTAAAGATTAAACAAAAAGAGCCTATTGCTCAAGACACAAAAGACAATGATTCAATTTTAGTGCACCAATTGAAGTGTTTGCTAGTCTATGAAAACAAGGCACACAATAAAAATCCAAAAAACCCTTGCCAAGGTCCTGCAACAAAGAGTTGTTAGTAGTTTGGGTTGTTTCAATTAATCACCCCTTCCTACAGGCACACAAGTTAGGTAAATTTTAAACCCAAAAGACTTTGTGAAAATAGGGGCCTTCAACCAAACGATTTAGCCTTCAAGACAAGCTGCACCAATTTTGTTAGCTAGATCTGAAAATGTTAGCTCAAAATAAACCAGATCTGAAACCCTAAATGCAAAAAAATCCAAAAACTGAATCAATAAAAATCCAAAATTTGAAACTGGTAAACACAGATGCGATTACCCTCAACACAGACATGACTGGGTGACACAGACGCGGTTCTGTGAAGCACAAACGCGCCTACAGAACACAGACGCGCTTCCTGGACACAGACGCGGATAAAAACAACGTAGACATGACTTTACAACACAGACGTGCTTTCCTGGAACCTGCAAAATAAAATATTGCCAATAACACAGACGCGATCCCAGATGTCGCAGACATGCCAGAAAATCAAAAACACGATCCGAAAGTGCGTAGACGCGGAAATGTCAAAAATATTGTCGAAAACGTCAAATCTGCAACTTCAAAATACAAAATCTGCAACCAGATGTTAAATGCAAAAAGGGACAAGAGTCCCACCGGGCGTGCCAAAATGTATATGGTGAAAATGGATAACAATAATAACAATATTGAAAGGCTAAGTGAATTCAACCACAAAAACCCTAGCCTAACAACAACAAAGATCCACCATAACATATGAAGATTACCTAAGACAATGCAAATCAAATGAAATCACAAAGATTATACCATCACATGTCCAATAGGGTTTTGATCTCCATTCTTCCTATCTCCATTGATCTTGCTTGATATATTTGCTCTCAGATTTTATATGCACAAGAGCTCAACAAAGAACGGAATGTGGTTGCAAGTAGGATCGTAGTGTAGTCAATTGATCAAGTCATTAGGGTTTGATAATGAAGGAAGCATCTCCTTATATAGAAGACACTATATGAAATGGAGGGATAAGATTGAGAGGTGTAAAAGGAGGTCGGCTATGATTAGAGGGTAGGTAAAAGAAATAATAAAATAATGAAAGGGGTAGGTAGTGTATGAATTAAGAGATGAATGACATGTGTCATGGGTAGAAAAGGTTAATGAATTAATTAAATAAATAAAGATTTATTTAATTAATAGAAGAAGTGGGATGATTAAATAAATAAAAATATTTATTTAATTTAGGAAAAGGATAATTTAAATAAATAAATGTATTTATTTAAATGAGAAATAAGGCTAGAAGAGGATAAATGAATTAATTAAATAAATAAAGAATTATAAAGAATTATTTAATTAATAGAAGAATTAAGCTTAGATAATTAAATAAATAAAAATATTTATTTAATTAGACTGGACAATTTTAGGTGTCTACATTTTGCCCCTCTTTGAGACAATGCGGCTTGTCGCGTTGTTTCAAAGAAGATAAGATGAACTGATACAGAGTTGCCCCAAGATGGGAATGATATGCCCCCTCGAGAGATTGGATGAAAATGTCTGAAAAGATTGCAGACAATCCTCGATAAGAAAGAAAGGCTAGAATGGATTGACCGGATAAAGTGGCAAAGTCACGGGATAAAGAAGACTGACTCGGGAAACGAGGGCTAGGGCTAGGGTAGTCTATAAGATAGACCACGAGGGAAAATACATCCTCATTGTCATCTACACATCCACGAGAGCACATTGTAGAGCGAAAATAGAGAAGGAGCAGTCAGCAGCGATGGCTTTCACTCACAGATTCGACTGCATTCACTGATTCCAGAGGCCAGCAGAGGCTGGAGAGCCGGTAAGTACCACCAAACCTCCTCGTACTTTGACGCATTTAATTTTGTCATTAATGCATGTCAGATAGGGTCATAAATGCGCTTAGACTAGGGTCCAAAAAGTGTCAAAAAATGTCCAGGTGCGTCTGCGTTGGTGCCAGGTGCGTCTGTGCTCGCTAGGCTCGTTTGTGTTTGTGCCAGGCACATCTACGTTTGAACCTGTGTCTGTGTCAATTGCAGCCGCGTCTGTGCTGTGCAGGTGCGTTTGTGCCAAGAAGGCACGTTTGTGTCTCCCAGGCGCGTCTGTGCAGAGCAGAGGCACGTCTGTGTTTTTCAGGCTGTAAGCGCATTTATGTCATGTAAGCGCGTTTGCGTTTGAAAAAAGTATGAATTTGCATCTTCTAGGTCAAATCGACAGTTCTGTGATGAACATACGCTGTCGATTGGATAAGCTGCTGAGAGGATACACTCAAGCAGGTCCTCTAGGAAGACTAGGATAGATCAAGGCACTTTGTTGAACAGTGAGTACCAAGATAGAGTACTTTGTGATGAACAGGGAGTACTAGAGTATGAGCAACACTTTGTGATGAACAAGGAGTGCAAATGTGAGTAACACTTTGTGATGAACAGGGAGTGTCCCACACGTAGTACTTTGTGATGAACAGGGAGTACCACTAGGATAAATAGCAACACTTTGTGATGAATAGTGAGTGTCACTAGGATAGATAGCTAGATGCATTTAGATAAAAAGTAGCATTTTGTGATAAACAGTGAATGCCACTATGACTGACATTAGTGATTTGCTTGACTGCAGGAGTATTTGCCGATGCTAGAGTCATGGGAGAGATTCCCGTCTACTCAGAGGTTGCGACCTGAGTTGTCTTTCAAGGATAGAGCTGCTATTGAGGAGATGGGATTGAGACATGTGCTATATGTGCCTGAGTTTCAGGCAAACATGGGTTTGCTGACTGCCTTAGCTGAGAGATGACACTCTGAGACGCGCACTTTCCATTTACCGATGGGTGAGATGATAGTCACCCTGGAGGATGTCTACAGGATATTTCGGATACCGATCGATGGGGAGCTGATCCCATACAATCGAGATGGAGATAGAGAGGCCTTGAGATGGGTATTCCAGGACCCTGGATTGGAGATGAGGGTGGGACACATGGCATGGGATACCATGACAGCCACAGGATTAGCATTGCCGATAGTGATAGGAGGAGCTATCAGTGGGTTCTTGTGTCTGGATAGGGTGACACAGGGGTTGGCTGTGGGCTGGGGAGGAGCACTGGAGACACTGGTGACACAGCACACCAGATATGCCTGGGGACCGTGTGTGCTGGCCCATTTGTATTATGAGTTACATCAGTTTGTATATCATGGATCCGTGGGATTGGGCTGTGGAGTGACACTACTGCAGGTATGGGCCTATGAGCATCTGCCAGTTACCCGACCGATACACTTTAGGGGCAGGGGTCATGGGCACAACTTTGTTCATTTGTATGATATGATCACATCACAGCCATGGATTGGCAGGCTAGAGCATTGGCGGTGGGTGATGGATGACATTGATGTGGTCATATGGAGACCATATTTGGGATGCGAGGAGTGGGAGGATGATGTAGTTGAGCTTCCCTACACCTTCCGGAGTAGGTACCTGATTGGGTAGACATCCTATGTACTAGAGAGACAGCTTGTGGACAGGGTTGGCCGACAGTTTGGCCGGATTCAGAGGATGCCTCGAGGCTCAGGCATGTATGCCCGTACAGTTAGAGATCAGGCACAGTTTGGACCCTTGCTGTCATATGATCAGGCAATGACTCAGCTAGTGGAGATGATGCCAGTACCCTGGGATATGCGGCCAGACATTGAGGATGCCGGGATGGATGCTGAGTATACAACATATTGGACAGAGCATCCCTTCCCACGATTGACAAATCCTAGAGAGCCCTTGGAGGGAGATGGGGGTGGAGACGATGATGATGGTGGAGGTGATGGGGGCAGAGGTCGACGGAGGAGGAGGGGAGCAGTTGGGGAGAGGTGGGTTGCACCTCGGAGGGAGGGTGGAGAGGAGAGGCAGCCTCGGGTGGTGAGGGGTCGCGATGGATTGCCGCTACAGGTGCCAGCAGCACAGGGTCCTAGGCAGGTACAGATACAGGGACAGAGACAGAGATTGGTACCTGTACAGGCACCAGTACAGGTACAGGTACAGGCACAGGGGCAGACACCCGTATAGGGGGAGCCACAGGCAGAGGCGGAGGGGGCTGACCCAGTGGAGGATGAGCTGCTAAAGCTGAGGGAGATCTATCAGGGCCAGGCAGATGAGATCCAGGAGCTGGAGAGGGAGAGGGATCGACTCAGGATGCGGCTCAGGGATACTGAGCGAGAGCGGGATCAGGCTATCCAGCGCTATATAGAGGCTGAGACAGCACTAAGGGCCAGGAGACAGGCAGCGGAGGATACAGGGGCAGGATATGCTTATGTCCTATGGGCAGGGGAGGAGATAGCCTACCAGAGAGACCTCTACTATGGTGCAGTGCTAGCAGATCAGCGGGCGAGGAGCTTCCATAGACCGTCGCGTACATCGACAGCTACGGGAGGGAGCCGGAGGAGACAGGCATCGAGTGGTGGGGTTATGGGTCCTCCACCACCACCAGATAGAGGGGACAGGCAGGATGATCCTTGGGCAGGTCCTTCAGGGGCTCAGATTCCGTCGAGGCCAGGCGGCTCCGAGGGAGGGAGTTCATCATAGTCGTAGAGGGCTCCCTTTGTATCAGTATTGTACCATTTTTGTATTGGAGACACCTGCGGGTGCTTTTTGTAGCCATATGATTTTTGACATCATTGTATCATGACACTTTTGATTATATATATGAGATGATTCATTCTTGCGACAACTATATGCGTGTGTACCTATGTGATGAGATGTTCTTATGTGATGCTTATGATTTGATGCAAATATGTATATGAGAAAATGCAATATTTTTGTTCTTTAATGTTTAAAAATGTTATGCCAATGCAAATGTGAATGTATGAAATGCAGATGAATATGATAATGCAAATGTAAATTGTGCTAACAGGTGTTGCGTGCAGGATGTGATGCAATTGTGATATCTATATGTATGTATGAGATGCTAACATGTGGTGATGCACGTGAAACTACATGAAATGCAAATGTTTTTGGTGTGTCATTATACTTAGTCATGTGATAGCGGGCTACGCGAATTCGAGAAGGATGATGGAAGTCAATCAAGAAAGGGGGATGGAAGACAGAAGATATGAAAGTGAAAGAGCTTCTTGTGCGTTATCATCATTGAGCTTTATTATGGCAAGTAGGTTATGACAATCGAGGCATATGTTCGACTCAGAAAGTCATTGTACCTGTTTGCATGGAGATAAGACAGTCACAAACAAGGAATGCCCCAGTTCATACTAGACTCACAGTGTCCTCCTATCCTTGGACAAGTCATAGCGCTACTAAGAGACAATCCACAGACAACAAATACAAATAGGTGACGATACCCCATCCTCGCCTTTCTAGTCAAAAGACATCCTGGAGATAGAATCTCTAGTTAGAGACATCCTGGAAAAGCTAAAAGACATGTCACCAAAAGATAAAATCAAAATAAAACCAAGACTCGACACCAACATCCACTATAGTCCTCAAGTTTAGTGTCTCTTGTCACTTGTATAAGTCTTATTTGATTGTGGTCACAATGTTTACTTTCACAGAATGGATAGATAGCACTGAACCATATGTTGTCTGAGTCTATTGAAAGATTTGATTTATTGAAGCCCATTGTTGCTGCTATGTCTCATCTGAAACTGACTGAATCCATGAAACTGATACCTTATTGCGAAGAAGATGAAACTTTATTGCGGATCTGTGATGCAAATGTTACTTTATTGCAGATTGTGCGCGGATAGATTGAAGGAAGCTGGAAGAAAACTGTACTCCTCGAACATGTGATGCTCTCAGTTCCACACCCATCACTAGACGTAGGATTTGCCTTAGCCACAGATAGGATCTGATTTATTATGGATGGAAAGGGAGGTGAAAATGGAGGTTTATTATGAATGGCTAACCAATCTTAGGGAGATCAATAACAAGCCATGATGGGAATGGGTAAGTTTATTATGGATGAATTGGTCGTGAGTGTGTGCAAAGTGAAGTGATGAAAGAGAATCCTGAAGGAGGGAGGAGCAATGTCTCTACACATGGCGCTGGTGACCCAGTTTTCACCATGGTACTTGCCCAGGGCGCCACCGAAGTGGTTTTCACCATTGGACGAAATTATTTCTCTTTACTTTTTTTGATTTTTCAATGTTTTTTGTGTCACAAGGCGCCTGTTTGCCAGGTTTTCACCAAGTAACTATTTTTTTTGTTTTATAATTTTTTTTTTTTCGTATTTTTGATTTTTTTTTGTATTTTTGAAATTTTTGATTTTTTGTATTTTTGAAATTTTTTATTTTTATTTTATTTTTGAATTGGGATACTTTGAAGAGCTATGTGTAAAACCTGCGAAGGTGCATGCTGTTGATAGGATCCTCCAAAGGTTCACCCTCTATGGTTGAGAGCTGATATGCACCAGATCCATATGCTGTTGTGATGATGTAAGGACCAAGCTAGTTTGGTTTGAATTTTCCCTTCTTCTCTCTGTCTTGTTGATTTTTAGGATTTTCTTTGAGGACTAAATCCCCTACCTCAAATGTGCGAGGCTTGACCTTGTGATTGTAACTACGACTCATTCGTTGTTGGTAAGCCTTGAGATGATTAAAAGCAATTTGTCTTCGTTCATCCAGTAGTTCTAGCTCTTGCAAGCGAGAGACCCTATAGTCTTCGTCAATGATGATGTTTTGCAGAGAAACCCTTAAAGAGGGTAGCTCGACCTCAATAGGCAAGATAGCTTCAGCGCTAAAGACAAGTGAATAGGGTGTAGCTCCTGTAGGTGTGTGGACACTTGTGCGGTAGGCCCAAAGTGCAGGATTAAGTTGGATATGCCAATTACGACCAGCATCGTCGACTGTCTTGTTTAGGATTTTAAGGATTGTTTTGTTAGACGTCTCAGCTTGGCCATTACCTTGGGGGTAATATGGTGTGGAGAAACGATGAGAGATATGGAAGCGGTCACAGAGTTCACGAACATCCTGATTTTTGAAGGGATGCCCGTTATCAGTGATAATGGAAACAAGAATGCCGTATCGGCAAATGATATAGTTAAGGATGAATGTAGCAATCTGTTTTCCAGTAACTTGTGTGAGAGGCATGACTTCAATCCATTTTGTAAAATACTCTATGACAGTGATAATGAATTTGTGACTATTGGAAGAAGGAGGGTGAATCTTGCCTATGAGATCGAGTCCCCACTGACAAAAGGGCGAAGGAGACGCAAGTGGTTGAAGTTCTTGTGCTAGCGCATGTATGAGGTCTCCATGAATTTGGCATTGCTTACATTTCTTGACAAACTGATATGAGTCTTTCTCCATATTGGGCCAGTAATATCCAGTCCTGATGAGTTTCTTGGCCAAGGTAGGACCACTAGCATGCGGACCACATATCCCTTCATGCACTTCTCGTAACGCAATCTAAGCTTCGTCGCTTTCTAAACATCTAAGAAGAGTGCCATCTAGACCTCGCCAGTATAGGATATTAGCTAAAATTACATATCGAGAGGATTGGCGAATGAAAGTGCGACGTTGGTTATTTGATAGATCAGGAGGTAAAGTATTGTCACGAAGGTATGTGAAAATGGAACCATATAACTGGGATTCGGGACCGACAACACATAGTGTCTCAGTAGGCATGATCTCATATGAAGGGACCAAAAGGTTATCCACCAAGAACTCATAGCGGGTCTCATTTGGAGGTAGATCAATCAGTGAAGCAATTGTAGCCATGGCATCTGCGACACGATTCTGCTCTCTTGGTATCTGCTCAAAGTCTATCTTTGTGAAGTGTTGTTTCAGATCAGCCACCATTTGTTTATAAGGCATTAATTTTTCATCTTTTGTTTGGTAATCGTCAGTTGCTTGACGGATGACAAGTTGGGAGTCCTCAAAAACACGAAGTTCCTGGATCTTCCATTGAACTGCAATTCATAATCCTGTTGTTAATGCCTCATATTCCGCTATATTGTTAGTGCAAGGAAATGATAAGCGGTATGATTTTGGTATAGAATCTCCTCGAGGAGTTATAAAAAGGATGTCAGCTCCTGCCCCATGCTGTGTGTATGAGCCGTCGAAGTACAGTTGCCATGGCTTTGCATGTGACATTGTCAAAATGGATTCATCTGGAAATTCTGAACTTAGAGGAACATCATCTATCATGGGAGCGTCTGCTAATTGATCTGTGATGGCTTGTCCTTTTATTTCTTTTCTGTCCACATACTCGATGTCGAATTCACTCAGGATCATTACCCATTTGGCTAGTCACCCAATAAGTGTTGCTTTATTGAGAAGGTATTTCAATGGGTCTATCCTTGCAACTAACTTAGTCTTATGAGTGAGCATGTAATGTCATAATTTCTGCGAAGCAAAGACCACAGTGAGACATGCACACTCAATTGGTGTGTAGTTTAGCTCGTATCCTACCAGTGTGTGACTGATATAGTATACTGTTTTTTCCTTGCCCTCAGCAATTTGTTGTGCTAAGAGTGCCCCCAGTATTATTGGAGTAGCTGATATGTATAGTAACAGAGGCTGATCTAGAACTGGTGGCATCAAAACTGGCAGATTTAGAAGATAATCTTTGAGCGTCTGGAAAGCCTGTTGACAGTTATCATCCCATTTGAATTTGATGTTTTTATGTAGCAGGTGTTGAAAAGGATTACACTTATCTGCCAGTTGTGCTATGAATCTTCGGATGGACTGGAGTCTGCCTTGTAAGGATCGAAGTTGACTAATATTTCTTGGTGGTTGCATTTCCAAGATGGCTTTAACTTTTCTTGGATCAGCTTCAATTCCCCTTTTGGATACAATGAATCCTAGGAGCTTCCCAGAGGTTACTCCAAAGACACATTTCTTGGGGTTTAATCTTACTTTGTATTTTTCCAATCGATCAAAGACGACTGAAAGTATGTCCAAATGTGTATTTCTATCTATTGATTTGCCCAAGAGGTCGTCAACATAATCTTCCATGGTGATGTGCATGAGATCATGAAAGATAGTAGTCATGGCTCTCTGATATGTAGCACCTGCATTCTTTAGCCCGAAAGGCATGACATTCCAGCAGAAAGTTCCCCACAGACAAGTAAATGATGTTTTGTGTTGATCCTCGTGTGCGATCCTTATTTGATTATAACCAGAGAATCCATCCATCAATGATAACATTTCATGACCTGCTGTGGGATCAACAATCAAGTCAATATTTGGCAATGGGAAGTCATCTTTTGGACAAGCTTTGTTGATGTCTCTGAAATCTGTACATATTCTGATGCTGCGATCTGGTTTACTAACAGGCACTAAGTTGGAAATCCATTCGGGATAATCGATTGGGTGTATGAATTCGACATCCAATAACTTCTCAAGTTCTACTTTGACTAGTAATGCCACTTGTGGATGCATTTTTCTTAATTTCTGTTTCACTGGTTTTGTCCCCGGTTTGACTGTCAAATGATGCATTACCAAATCTGGATCTAATCTAGGCATATCTGCGTATGACCAAGCGAAGTTGATTTGTTGCTCTTTGAAGAAACTTATGAATTTTGACCTTTCGGACTCCGTCAATGATTGAGCTAAGAATATGTTGTGTGGAACCTCTTCTGTACCAATGTTTGTTTTGATAGTCTCCTCTACCAACATGGATGACTTTTCCTCATATGATGCTGGGAGAATGTCGAGCCTTCCATCTTCGGGTGCCTTGGAGAGGTTTTCGCCCTCAGATACGTCCTTTCTTTTTACTTTTTTGGGGTCAGACAATGCCACAGTGTGGTTTTCGCCATAAGACCCTTGATTTGTTCTTATTTTCACATTTTTGCGACTGGAAGGTCCGACACCCTCACCAAAATATGCCACGCTATTGAGTTCTATGGTGTATCCCGCTTTATGGTCTCTAGGGGGAAGATAATCTCTTATGCCCAGATAGTCAATAAAAGCTTCATCATTTTGGAATGTATCAAACTGTGTAAGTCCTTCATGATCCCAGTCAATGAGTTGGTGGTGAACAAGGGGAAGGCCGTTAATGTCTTCAAAGTTAGCGGGGCTAAGAGTGAAGATGTGGTTATATTCGGGTATGTCAAGATAATCATCGAGGTCATCGATGGCACTCTCCTCATCAATCTCGATCACGAGCGAATCCAAATTATCATTACTAGTAGCACATTCCGGGACAGGTGTTCTCATCCTATGTGATTTCAACCTAGAACCTTGAGACAAGGACTGTGTGGAATCCTTAAGGGTTGTTTCTTGACCAACTCTGAACTTGTTATAAAATTCCTCTTCTTCTGTGGGTTCATCTGGCTCTCTGAATGTCTCGATGAGCTCATAGTCACTGGAAGATTTGTCTGAAACCCATTCCCATTCGTTAGAATCTATGGAATAGTGATCCTCTTGTTGAATTTTGGCAGCTTTGATTTGTAAAGCCTCTTCTGTCCTTTGGGTGTGGACCTTGGAAGTTGAGAAACCAATTCCTTTCGAGCGTTCCTTCTTGAAAGTCAATTCAGGTTGTAAAGGTTCAATGATGCCTTCCTTTCGTAACCCCAGAGGGCTTTTTCCATCATACCCAAATTTTTGTAGAATTTTGAAGCCTTTGCCATATTTCTCACATGGTAGATTGATGTGGTCTTGTGTTTCCTCTTCATTGTCCCTGAAAAGCATTTGGTATAAATCTTCCTCTTCTAGTTCACCCCATCTTTGAAAGGTAGTAGGGTCCCATTTGAGCATCATAACGGAGATTTGTTTGTTAGGATGTGGTCTTCCATATTCTTTTGGGGAACTCATGACTTGTCGTAAGTGCATGGTCTGATTGAAAGTATATTCCCCCATGCCTTTGTCCTGAAACTTGCCTTTAAGCTCACCTTGTTTTGATGTCGAAGGTTTTAGTGACTCAGGATCAATGTATGTCGACGAAGGAATAGCCTCACGATTACTGGGAATGATAGTCTCAGTCTTTGATTTTAGGTTATTGCAGTACATGAATGGATTAGGATCACCGTTAACTGTTACTTCCACACCATTATGAGGAAACTTAATGCATTGGTGATATGTAGATGGGACTGCCCTCATTTCATGAATCCAAGGACATCCTAGCAATATGTTATAAGTGAGATTTAAATCTTGAACTTGACAAACCACATCCTTTGTAACTGGCCCAACTCTGAGAGGTAAGGTGACTGTGCCCTTGGATGAACGCTCTTCGTCATCATATGCTTTAATGGTGATTTTGTTTGTAGAATTCACAACTTTATCATAATATCCCAATTGTGTGATAGTGCTTAATGTGCAAATGTTTAGACCTGCTCCTCCATCTATCAGGACTCTTTTTATTCGATGTTTGTGTATGAAGGCTTCAATGTGCAATGGCACATTATGTGGCTAACTTACGGAGGCGTCATCGGCTTCTGTGAATGTAAGGGAGTGTACAACGGAAAGGTATCCCACCATGGCTTGAAACTGGTCCACGTTCAGATCAGTAGGAACATCAATATCTCTCAAGATTTTGTCAAGAATGGCTTTATGTGCGGGAGATATGCGTAATAGCTCAAGGATAGAGATGAGCGCAGGTGTCTTCCCTAGCTGTTCAATAAGGTCATACTCAGGTTTGGTTGATGAGGAGGTAGTGTTCTTGGCTGGAGCACCTTGCAAAGTGATTTTACCCCGATGGGTTGTAACATGACATTCAGAGGTAGGTTCAGAAGAAGATCCAACACCTTTTAGGACAATCTTGGGTCTCTGAGTAGGATTCTCAGTGTTTTTGTCCTTGATGATAATAGTAGAGACATAATTGTCCATCGAGATGTGATTGATGGTTGAATCATAGTTGTAAGATGCTCTGGTATAATTGTTTTGGTCATCTGTGGCTTTAGCTTTTCCCTTGTCATGTTTTGGGAATGGTTCCTTAAACATTTCATGTTCTTGATTAGATGAATGTCCCTCAATCTCAATGTCACCTCTATCAATGAGATCTTGTATGATGTTCTTTAGTCGATGACAATTTCCTGTCTTATGACCCTTGCTCTTATGAAATTCACAATATTCATCATCATTCCACCAATTTGGTTTAACCTTTGGTTCATATGGAGGAAAATCTGGAATAGTGATTACCTTGTTTGCCACTAGCTTTTTGAAAACTGACTCAAGTGGTTCTCCCAATGGAGTGTACTTCCTTTGTGATCTGGAAGTTGTTTGAGTATTCACCTGATTGTTTGTAGAACTTGATCCTGAAAAGATGACTTTGGGTCACACTGTGTTGGCATCGACAACACCATCATTGACGGTGTTCTTGTTTTTATTCCAGAATATTGGCTTGTCTTTTCCTTTAAAGTCATCTTTGTTTTCCTTGAATATCTTAATGACTCCTTGTTCAAGTAGGACCTTTTCTGTCGCTAAACCTTTTTCAATAACGTCCTTGAAGGTGGACAAACAAGCTTTCCTTAGGTCATAGCCAATGTCTTTGTTAACATTTTGTGTGAACATCTCTACCATTTGTTTTTGTGGAATTTCACAAGAGCATCTGCTGGCTAAATTCCTCCATCTTTGTAAAAATGATGAAAAAGACTCTCCCTCTTTTTGCTTGGTGTTGCAAAAAGTAGTGACTGATATGTCTATCTCTATGTTGTAGGAGAAATGTTGAATAAATGCCTCTGCTAAGTCACCCGATGACTTAATACCGGGTGGAAGTTGGGAGAACAGTTCCATAGCTTGATCGCCTAAGCTTTGTGGGAATAATCTCATCAAATATGTCTCTTCTGCTGCTACCTCAATGCAAGCTGTGAAAAACTGTCTTATGTGTGCCTTAGGATCCCCCTTTCCTCTATACTTATCAAATTTAGGCGTCACAAAATGTGTAGGAAAAGGAGGCATTGGAATGCTCTTGTCAAATGGATAAGGACATATGTCTCTCATTGTGTATGTTGGATTTGGTGTATTTATGTCCTTCATTTTCTTTTGTAAGTCCCTGATTTGTTGTTCCAAACTGCTCTTAGGTGGAGATCGACTTCTTGGACCATATCCTATGTTTGAGGTACCCATTGGAGGAGGAGCATGTTGCACATATGGATAATATTGATCATACACATGTTCATGTGGAGGAGGTCTATAATGATGCTGCGTATGTGGACCACTTGGTATAGATTCATGTTGAGGAACACCATATCTATTTTGTGCATGTATACCATACTCTACAGGCATGTCATGTTCTATTGTATTGCCCGCAAATTTGACACGGGGTTTCCTTGTGTCTAAATTTTGAGCATGCCTTTGAATATCCCATTGTTTTGGTGGTTGATCCTTAGCATTGATATGTGATTGAGCATATTTTTCTCCATAAGATTTCCATAATGGTCTACGAAAGTGAGTATCATATGTGTGACCATGTATATGTGGGACCTCTGGTTTTTGAAGCAAAGCTGATGGTGATTCAGGTACCATATGTGGTCCTCTATTTCCTCCACTATTAGGTCTCCTTTGATCCATGTTGGAGTGAGGTTGTTGCAAAGGTTGATTTTCCATTATTTGAGACATGTCAAAATCATGAGGTATCTTGGCTCCACTTTGTGCCATCATTTGTAAAAAGTATTGTCTATCCCTTCTCATTATTTCCTCAACCAATCGATTGAAATGGGGATTCATAATGGATTCTTCCACATCTACTGAATGTATGGAAAAGTTGTCCATATTGTCATTATGTATAGCATTGTTGTTTATAGTGTCCATGTTCTCAACATTTGGAATGTTTCTATAGGCATCCATGTCAGGTAATGTAGTATGATCAGAATTGAAAAAGATATCATTGTCATACTCATAAGAACTCATGTTTGTAGATTCTTGAGCCTCTTTAGTTTCTCTCCTAGATTTTTGAAGACGGGTTTCAACCATGAACTAGGTATTGACCAATTTGTGTGAGACTAGATGAAAAATGGAAAGAGTATGGAAGACTAAGAGTTGGATGGAATGTAAATGAATCTGAAGTGTACTTGCAATGTCCAAAGTGTAAGACCAAGTATGTATGTAGTAGAGTAGGTGTGACTTCCAAAGAGAGGATAGTTTCTCTTGATGAGGTAAGTTGACCTTGACTCTAAGTAAGACCAAATGAGACCCAAAGGTAAGAAACCTTGATGAGGGACCACTTAGCAAAGTGTTGTTGTATATAGTGTGTTGACAAAGTATGATGAGGACAAGCAAGTGACCTTTTGACTCAAGTTTAGACAATTGTGAATGTAAAGAGAGATGTAAAGCAAGGATGGACTTTGTGAGACCCAAGGACTGGTTGAATGCTAAATGAAACCCTGGAGAAATGACCTAGGAAGCTCAAGAATTCTGAAACTAACTGTGTTTGTTTGCTAGACTGTAACAATTTTTCAATTCTAGACACAAACGCGCCTGTATACTTCACAGACGCCATTTCCCGACACAGATGCTGCTCTGTTTAACACAGACGCGTTTCTGAGATTTTTTTGCAAAGTGTAATGTTTACTGTTGGAACACAGACGCGATTCTGCCCTTCACAGACACGGCTAAACAACACAGACGCTATTATGCCCGACACAGACGTGTTTCTGCAAATTTTGTGCAATTTTTCCAATCTGTGAAGTTGTTTTGTTGTGACCAAATTTGACTGTTTGACTGTTTTTCGTGACAAGAGGACAAAATGTTTGCAAGTGTCTAGACTCCAAAATGACTCAAAGGAAAGTGTGTTGTTTGATGTAAAAATGTTTTGCATACACTTGAAGACACAAAAGACACAATGTTTTGCTGTTTGGTCTTGAATGTTTTGAATGTTTAACATAAGTCAAGCACAATTCTTATGGCTGGCCAAGACAATAGTTGTTGATCCCACATGGGGTTTTACCCCCGAGGCTACGCTATTCAGAGTGGATACTTAGATGCTTGACCTCACTGGCTCCACCCTCGACACTCACTTCTCGGGTCAGCCAAGCATCAGTCCCCACGAAAACTCCCCGTGGTGAACTTTGTATCTCTACTAAGAACTGTATGTGTATGGGCCGCTACCAGAGGTCCGACCTCCTGCCCCAACAACTAGAAGGATTTGGGCTTCTAAAACAAAAAGGTGCTAGTAAGGGCATCCGCTCATGTGGCCATACATGCGGCACTTTCAGCTCTATAAATACAGAAGGCTCCCAGCCGGTAGGGGTTACACCCTACAACTGATCAAATAAATTTGATCAAACGGGTTTATGGGGAGACATAGTGTCGGTATGAACTAATCAACACACGTTATCCATAGTTTTCACCATGAATACAGTTGTTTATAGTGGTTAGGAAGAAGATGGCTTTTCTTTTGCTACCACTTGGGTTGTTCTCTTCTCACTAGTAGTCCCAATGGCCACACGGGAAGATAGGCCTTCTAAAGATTAAACAAAAAGAGCCTATTGCTCAAGACACAAAAGACAATGATTCAATTTTAGTGCACCAATTGAAGTGTTTGCTAGTCTATGAAAACAAGGCACACAATAAAAATCCAAAAAATCCTTGCCAAGGTCCTGCAACAAAGAGTTGTTAGTAGTTTGGGTTGTTTCAATTAATCACCCCTTCCTACAGGCACACAAGTTAGGTAAATTTTAAACCCAAAAGACTTTGTGAAAATAGGGGCCTTCAACCAAACGATTTAGCCTTCAAGACAAGCTGCACCAATTTTGTTAGCTAGATCTGAAAATGTTAGCTCAAAATAAACCAGATCTGAAACCCTAAATGCAAAAAAATCCAAAAACTGAATCAATAAAAATCCAAAATTTGAAACTGGTAAACACAGACGCGATTACCCTCAACACAGACATGACTGGGTGACACAGACGCAGTTCTGTGAAGCACAAACGCGCCTACAGAACACAGACGCGCTTCCTGGACACAGACGCGGATAAAAACAACATAGACATGACTTTACAACACAGACGTGCTTTCCTGGAACCTGCAAAATAAAATATTGCCAATAACACAGACGCGATCCCAGATGTCGCAGACACGCCAGAAAATCAAAAACACAATCCGAAAGTGCATAGACGCGGAAATGTCAAAAATATTGTCGAAAACGTCAAATCTGCAACTTCAAAATACAAAATCTGCAACCAGATGTTAAATGCAAAAAGGGACAAGAGTCCCACCGGGCGTGCCAAAATGTATATGGTGAAAATGGATAACAATAATAACAATATTGAAAGGCTAAATGAATTCAACCACAAAAACCCTAGCCTAACAACAACAAAGATCCACCATAACATATGAAGATTACCTAAGACAATGCAAATCAAATGAAATCACAAAGATTATACCATCACATGTCCAATAGGGTTTTGATCTCCATTCTTCCTATCTCCATTGATCTTGCTTGATATATTTGCTCTCAGATTTTATATGCACAAGAGCTCAACAAAGAACGGAATGTGGTTGCAAGTAGGATCGTAGTGTAGTCAATTGATCAAGTCATTAGGGTTTGATAATGAAGGAAGCATCTCCTTATATAGAAGACACTATATGAAATGGAGGGATAAGATTGAGAGGTGTAAAAGGAGGTCGGCTATGATTAGAGGGTAGGTAAAAGAAATAACAAAATAATGAAAGGGGTAGGTAGTGTATGAATTAAGAGATGAATGACATGTGTCATGGGTAGAAAAGGTTAATGAATTAATTAAATAAATAAAGATTTATTTAATTAATAGAAGAAGTGGGATGATTAAATAAATAAAAATATTTATTTAATTTAGGAAAAGGATAATTTAAATAAATAAATGTATTTATTTAAATGAGAAATAAGGCTAGAAGAGGACAAATGAATTAATTAAATAAATAAAGATTTATTTAATTAATAGAAGAATTAAGCTTAGATAATTAAATAAATAAAAATATTTATTTAATTAGATTGGACAATTTTAGGTGTCTACACTTGGAATTTAGGAAATTTGTCCTGAAGAACAAAGAGAATCAATTTTTTTTATCACAGTTAGATAAAGGTTGGCATTGAGGAACCAAGAAATTAATGATCTATTTATAGCCAAAGTCTTAGAGGAAGTTTTTTTTAATATATCGAAGATCACCCCTAAGGAGGCAAGGTGTATTGTAAGGAATAGTGGATTTTTGTTACTAGAAGGATGGGCCCTTTGTTCTGCAATTATATTGGATTCCATAAGAAGGGAATCTTTAGACTTCCCAACTTTACCAACTGAAGAGCAAGCTCAGGATTTGTATTTTGGACTAGGTCGTAGCTCCCAATATAAGGCACTATCAGTATGGTCAATATTTCTTGATGAGCATAAACTTAAGTTTACAAACAATGTAGGAGATCTTATCAACAACTTGGTTGTTACAAGGTCTTGTGACACATCTACAATGCAAGTAGTGTACAATCAGGAGACAAGCTACAAGATGATTTTTAGTAAGTTGAAAATTATCAATGAAAAATTGCTTACAGAGTATTATAAGGTGATGTCACTCCTCCCTTCTCTATATGCTAGTTCTACTTCTTCTACTCCTTCATCTTTCCAACCTTTAGATGATGGAGAAAAAAGAGCGAGTGAATCCCATGAGGAGAATAAAAATGTTATTTCACTCCTCCCTTCTCCATATGCTAGTTCTAGTTCTCTTCATTCTTATCTTCTCAGCCATTGGCGTCAGATGCTTCAAATTCAGTTTAGGAGTTAATGGCCCTAGGGATGAAGTAGCAAGTTTAAAACAAGAGATCAAAAGGAGAAAAGAGGCTCAAAAAAGGACAATAGATGATGGAGAAAAAAGAGTCAGTGATTTTCTTGTGGAGTATAATAAGGTGGTTTCACTGTCACACCCTTCTCAATTCATGTCACCGATGTCAGATCAATATATTTTAAGTGAGATGGCTACAAAACTTATACTAAACCACATGACATCCAACGTCATTGGCAGTGTCAAAAAGTTTTGGGAGTGTTATAAAACATTGGGAGATGTAATCACAGTCCATGAAGAGGCACGAGTGAGATTGCTATGCTTCCAAAAAAGTTGGTCTCATCAAGTTAAATTTCTTAAAGTCTTGTTTGATCATGCAAAATTTGATGTTAATAGTTTGAGTTCCATTTCACAAATATTTACAAAATTTGATGAGTTGGGAACCATCCTCCACGATCATGAGTATTTTCATGTCTTGTTAATTAAGTTGCTGGAAGAATGTGAACAAATGCTAGTACTAGTAGATGAGATGCCTGCAATTTTGACAACATAAGGTAAGTTGGTGAAATGTTCTTACTGGAAAACTAATTTTTTCTTTACTATTTGTCGCGCAAATCAAAGAATTAATAATGATGGCATTATAAACTCGAATATGCTAAATGTTACACTGGACAAGCTTTATTCCATAAAATATGCAATGGGTAGTCTTTGTGTTGCTGTGAAGATAAAAATAGGTCGATCAGGTCGTGATAATTACATTGATCATGTGACAATGCTCAATCGATTTTTACAGCTTGGAGCCTAGAGAGAATTTGGAACAAAACAAAATTTTCCTCCATTGTAATTGTAAATGTAATTTTATGTTTGAAAGCGAGCAACATTGTTACATATGTAATTATATTTTTCATAAAAGTAATAGCATAAATTATTATTTGTTCTCATGCTTGGATCACAATGTAACTAGCCCAAAAACGTGTCTCACTTTTGTATCTATGTATTGATTTTCCAAATAATGAATACATAGAAGTGTAAAGTGGAAAATTGGGGGCTTAGCAAATTCACCATGTGGAGGAGAGGATTCACTAAGCTCAATTTTCACTTGGGGGACTTTACATTCAAAAGAGGGGGATGAATCTACTAGATCCAATCCTAAATGACGCAAGGACTAAATAATAAGTAGATTGGTTGTGTTTGGAATGTAATTGACCCTCTTTTGTAAGTTGACTAGTTGAATTAAGACTAAGTGCTAGAAATGAAGACAAAGTATGAGAAAATAGCAAGCTACAAATTCAGGATTCAGTCGTGTACTTGGATTTGAGAAGTTTGAGATGATTCAGAGATGCTCTGCAAAATTTGCCAAAAGTTATAGGGGCTGTGTGTTCGAACCAGGTCACCTCCAACTTGGTCCTCCAAAATTTCCGCGTGTCGAAAAGGGTTTTTTTGTCTCTGCAAATAAAGCTCAATTCTAGAAGTACAGTTGCACACCTACTTTCTACACACAAAAGGAAAGGAAAATGTGTTGGGAATTGGGGTTTGCCTTCAGGTCAAACCTCAGGCTTGGAATTAACCAAGTGGTTCAAATAAAGTAATTGAAATGAATGAAAGTAGAAATCCTCCTCTTTGAGGGGATGTTGAATTGATTGAAAACGAAATGCTTATACCTCCTTGTGAAGTTTTGCTTGCCTCCAGATGGAATTATGATTTCATGAAGTAGAATGATGATCTTCCCTTCAATGCTTGAAATCTTGACTCTATTGCTACTCCAAAGCTTGAAGGAAGACTGAAAATGCACAATTGCTCTTGAATTCTTGAATTCTCGGATGCTTGATTGAATTTCCTTAAATTTCAAATGAGAGGGGAAATCCCTCTTATATACTTTCCCATAGGATTAATTCACTAATTTTTTGACATGAGCTGACATAGAGGGGGATTTTCCCACTGCAAATTTGAGTTAAGAAAGGGAGAGGGGTCCAAGATAGGTCCCCATTAAGGGGGATTAGGGCACCACACCCCTGTCCTAGTGAGGAATAGGGCGCCACACATTGGTCCTGCCCTGATTTTGATATGTATGAGCATAATTAGGTCCCCGATCAGACCAAGGGGTGCAAACACTTAGGTGAAGACCCAAATGCATTCGAAAATTGCAAGGGATGCAATTTTAGGATGTTACATTTATCCCCCACTTTAGTGGGAGTATGAGCTTACACAAATACTACCGATAAAGTATAAGGAATTCAGATTGAAATATTTTCACCACGTCAAAGAGACAAGATTCACCAAGTCCGTAGTGGACTTTAGGATCTTATGAATTTAATGATAAGGTAAAAGGGAAGATCATGAGAGAGAAAGAGAGAACCACGACTACAACTAGTAAGGTTCTCTTACTACGAGTCATGAAAAGAGGATACTAAAAATCAAAAGGCAAAGTTTGCTAAGTAACTTTGAGTATCAAGAGACAGAGTCATGAGCAGAGTGTAAGCTCCCCACATTAAAGCGATTGCACATAACTTTCTGGGAGCAATTTCTTTAAGGTAGGATACACCCAACAAGGACAAGCATGTTATTGCAATAATTTATCCCCAAAGAGAGGATAAATCAAATGATAATGAACATAAAACACAAAGAACGAGGTGGTTTCACCTAACTTAGGAGTCAATATGATTTTTATGATAAATTATCTATATCATGTATATATATTTGTGCATAGAATCATCCGCATCCCCTAAAGAAAGGAAACCACCATGGAAGAAGGGGACACATGTGTCTTTTGAGTCAACATGGAAGAGACTAAAAGAGATCTCAATTCTTTGCATTATCCTCAAGTAGACAACACCAGGGACAACAACTAGAAGAATAGGGGAAACAAATAGAAGAATGTCACAAATAAGCAAGAGAGGAGAGAGAGAGAATCTATGGTGCTAATGAAGCTAATCAAGCATGTCATCCTCCCCTTGATCTTGCTGATTATTATTTCAGGAAGGTGGACAACACGCAAGAGGAGCCACATTGACTACTGTAGATGGAGCTATCACAAGTTCCAAAAAAGGACCATTCTCTAATGATAAGTCATTTTGTTCATTAATAGGAGATAGGATTAATGCTTTTGAAAATTTTGCAGATAAATCTTGTCAACATTAACATATTCATATTCATCATCAGAAATATTAGGATCAAAATTTTCATCATTTTCACCTATTTATTCATCAAGATTAATAAGAATAGGAGCTCTAATAGGAATAGAACTTGAAACATCATTTGTTTTAAACATTTTGCATCTTGGAGAATTAGGTTGAATATCTTGTCTAGGAGAAAATGGAATCATGTCAACAGCTGGTGTTTTAGGAGAATAAATGGTTTGAGAAGTAGCTTCACGAGCTCTAGCACGACGTCTCCATCATTGTTCTCTTGCAGAACAGTTTCGTCTAGTTTTGGCTAAAGGTTGAGGAGGGTTAGGTTCATTAGGTATAGGCTTCATATCTTCTTTTAGGGAAGGCTGAATGGGTTGAGGTCTTTTAGGCTGGACAATAGGAGAGGCCGATTGTTTCTCTCTATAAGATGAAGGACGAGGAACCACACCATATAAAGGAGTAATGAGAGGTATAGGAAGGAGACTGGGTCCATCATGAGGAGGAGGGATAGGTCTAGCCTTAGGAGGAATAGATTGATGTTTAGGAGGAAGAGTTTTTCTACCTTTAGGAGGAGGAGTAGACATCCATGGGAGAAGGAATAGATTCTTCTTTAGGAAGAATAATATATCTTTTCTTAGGAGAAAGGATACTATTCTCTTTAGGAGAAGGAATAGGTGCCTCATTGGGAAGAAAATTATCTCTTTCCTTAGGAGGAAGAATAATCTTATCCTCAAGAAGGGGTATATGATCATCAAGAGGAATGCTAATTGTTGGATTTCTAGGTTTACTTAATGACAAAATCATTTCATTTTTCTAGTTTTTATATGATCTAAAGAGAGTATCGCTTCTAGGTTGAAGAGGCTAGAATCATTACAGACCATAAGTAATCAAGATAAACATCTCCACGCCTCATTGTAGGTTGAAATATTCTATGATTAACAATTATGATTTAATCATTATGAGGAAATCTTAAAGACTTGTAAATAGTAGAAGCAATCGCTTTCATGGAAGAGAGACAAGGATGTCCCAACTTCACACGAAATTGATTGGATGTAGGAATAATAGCAAATTGAACATCTAAGCATTTAATGCCAACATAAATAGGAAGTGTTATAGAACCAATAACAAGATAAGAGAATCCATCAAAAACTTTAACTATCACATCAATATCATCAAACATCTCTTGATGCAATTGCAAAGTATAAAGAAATTCTTTAGTTGTCACATTAAGCATGCAAGCAGGATCAATAAGAACTCCTCTACAAGGTATGCCTTTGACTTTTGCACTTATGTATAATGGGCCATAGGTGCTTTAATGATCTCACTAGGATCAAATGGTATGCACAAGTCCTTAGGAGGTTCTTTGTGATCTACAAGGTTCACCACATTATTAGATCCAAGGCCAACATCATTGGGAGAGAAAGTAAGATGGTTAGTCTCAATCACATTAGTGGAATGGGATGGTAAAGGACCACTTAAAATATGAAGGTTTTGATTAGGAGGAGCTACAGATTTTGTTTCCTTTATCATTCACACTTGCCATAGATATGGTATTGTTATCAATCAATTCTTGAATCTTACTTCTCAATAAAAAATATTTTTCAGTATCATGACCAGGCTAATGATGGTATTGACAAAAGGATTTAGCATCAAAGTAAGGAAAAGTTGTTTTATATAGATCAATTGGTTTGATTTGGGGAAGTTTTAAGACATTCCTTTGTATTAACCGAGACATAATTCTATGCAAACATTCATTCAAAGTAGTAAATTCTTTTTCTTTTTTAAAGTACCTAGATAAAGGAGGTACACGTGTAGTGCCTACCAGTTGAATATTGTTGTTGTTGCTGTCATTGAATTTGATGAATCCTTTGTTTGGATTGAACTTCACAAATGGTTGTTGAGTACTATCACCCTTATCACTCAGAGCCATGGAAGGAGATGATTGTTCCAATTGACTCATAGTCAATTGATAATCATGAAGTACTGTGCACAATTGCGGAAAGGAAGTAAACTCAGTCAAGAGAAGTTTATCTCTAATGTATTTTTGTAAATTAGCAATAAAAATAGTTTGAATATCTTGATTAGGCACAGGAAAAGAAATTTGTGAATACAAATGCTTATATCTACCAATAAAATCAGTCACTTTTTATTTAACACCTTGTTTACGATGCATCAAATCAGTTAGAGTAACTTTAGAACCAATGTTATTGTGAAATTGTTGAATAAAAGCATTAGCCAATTATTGAAAAGAAGTAATACAATAAGGAGGCAAAGAACAATACCATTGCAAAGCTCCATCCCTTAATGTTCTAGTAAACAATTTCGTGAGCAATCTTTAATAATGAGCAAAGTCACTACACAAAGTTTGGAATGTTTTAACATGAGTTAAGGGATCACCTTTTCCATTATAAAGTTCTAATTGAGGGACTTCTACATATTTAGGAGGGACGAATCTAACAATGTCATTGGATAGTGGGCTCTCTACATAGAATATGGGCACATTATACCTGGATTTATCCATAAAAGCTATTTGTTGTTGTAAGGAAGACATTGTTTGGGATAGACTCGGTAGAAGGATTAAAATTAGACATGTTAGACTGAGAGGGAGGATTAACATTGTTGAATGAAGGAAGAGATTGAGAATAGGGAGGTGGGACACTATGATAATTAGGTAATGGAGAAGGTTGGGTAACACATGGAAGAATCATAGGAGGAACTAAGAAATTGTGATTGAAGGAGTTGCCCCCTTGACTAACATTTATAGGTGGTGAGTGTGATTCGGTAACAAGGGGAACACTCATGGTAGGAGAAATGAAAGAAGAGGTATTACCCCCATGACTAACAATTGTAGGTATGACATTTTGTGTAGAGGTATGACATTTTGATGTGAAGGTAGGAAGACTAGTCATAGGGGTTGTCAAAGGAATGGAATGATTAACTTGTGTTGGTGTAAATAAATATTCATTTTGGATATTATTACACTTACTTAAGTTAACTTAGGATAATGCATCTCATCGTAGTTTGGAATTGAGACACTTAGGGAAGTGTGCACTTAGGGATAGAGCTTGTAGGAGAAATTCCACCTTTTGTGGTCTTATTTTGCTGTTACACTCCACATTCGGTGGGTCATCCACCTCTTGTGGAATATTATATTATTTCTCCTACCTACCCTTAGTATTTCTTACCTACCCTTGTTTCTCATTGAGCCACATGTCATATTTGTGTGCTCATACATCCATATGGCCTTGCCTATATAAGCAGGCCTCTATTCATTGTATTGGTTAATCCAGTTGATCATTTGTATATTGATGAGAATACAATTTGTTCTTGTCATTCTATTGTCTCTTTTATGGTTTTCATTGTGCCCTTGATCTTGGCAAAATCCTACATGGCATCAGAGCTATTGGGGCTTCGTTGATCAGTTTTTGGAGACATCGTGGAAGGCTTCTACTTTCGGATTTGGGGATCTTCATTTTTTGGGGGCATCATACAGCGATTTGGACATCACCATTGAATCCAGGAGGCCATTTCCATAAATTTCGACTATAAAGTCGACCTATTTTGGTGAGAAATTTTTTTTCCCCATTTTGGCTATTTTCGTACGGATTTCGGATTTTTTTTAGAAAAAAATAAATTATTTTTTCAAAAAAAAATTTTCGAAAAATTTTGAAAAAAAAAAAAGTTGAAAAATTTTCAAAAAAAAAGAGGTTTTTTGAGGGGTCCGCAGACCCCCCGTACTTGGTCGTACCCGCAGTGCAGGTGCTGCAGGTTTTGCAGGTTCCGCCGTAGATTGCCGGTACCTGACGCCGCCGAAGCCCCCCGCTGCCGAGACCCACTGCCGGCCACCGCGCCGTGTACCCGCCGGCGCCCAGGTTTCCCCGTCGGCCGCCTCGTTTTTTTCACGCTAGCAACTTTACCCGCAGGTCCGCCTTCGGCCGCTCCATTTGCCGGCAACAACCAACACAGGGGGCTCCGCGTCCGCCACGTGGCAGGCAGCCACTAGCCCGCGGGCTAAACCATACGACACGTCATTTGCCGTGTAGACCTTCCGTACGCCCTGTCAGATTGCTACGTCATCCGTACGGTTTGCACAGTCAGCAGTCTGTACGGTACAGACGCTCAATCAGCAGGGATGCAAAGTTTTCGTGACGGTCATACGACCGTCAAATTTAATACAGTGACTTGCTGACGTCAGCGCCACATCAACATTTTTAAAATTTTTTTTGACCCCTCTCCATTGAGCTTTTCAGTTTTGCAGTCCAACTTTGGAAGGCCATCTCTTGCTCATTTTTGCTCCTTTTTTGGTGCAATTTTTTTGAAATGGGCTAAAATTTTGGAATTTTTGGATTCTCTTAGCTGTACCTGTCCAATCCTTAATTCTGCAACTTGAAAGGCCTCATTTGAGCTCATACGACCTCCTTTTCAAGTGCCGTTTTTTTTTAAAGTGCTTATTTTTTCATCTACTTTCAGAATCTATGATCAGATTTTAGAGATTTTGAGTGAAAATTTTACTTTCAGATATTGGTCTTATTTGGCCTATTAGGTACTTGTAAATTGCTTGGATCTTAGTTAGATCTCTTGCATTATCAGTTTGAGACTCTTTTGGCCTTATTGAGGTAGTTGTAAAATTGTAAATCAGAATTCCACTTTGCCATTTTTTGCAAGTGGCCCATTGTATACGCACTACTTATAAAGTGCCAAATCATCACATTTGGGGGGGGTTGTTTGATTGAGTGAATTTGGAGGGGTGTCTTGTGTGATTGTGCCTCTCTTTGTGATTTTTCCATTCTTGTTGCAATGAGTCCTAATAAGTTTTCACCATTAACTCCACATAATTATGTATCATGGAAAATTAAAGTATGGAGTAAACTAATGGAAAAGGGTCTCACACACTACATAGATGGAACAATAACAGCACCACCTGATCCTAAGGTTGATCCAATTGCTCAATTAGAATGGCTCACAAAGAATTGCATGGCTCTTGGAACCTTACGCAAGTATGTATTAGATGACCTCATTTTTCACATTGAGAAGTGTAAAACAATTAAAGAGGCTTGGGATATGTTTCAGAAATTATATGGACAAGTTGATGAAATCAGAGGCTATCAGATTGACAATGAGCTCACCAACTTAGATCCCAAGAGTTTTGATACAATCCAAGATTATGTAACCAAAGCAAATGAGCTAAGAGCAAAGCTAAAGGATTGTGGAATTGACAAGAAGGATGCTCAATTGATATTCAACTTGTTGGACAAGCTTGCACCAGAATATGCAGCATTTGTATCTAGCTTCCAAACTCATCGTTTAATAGTGGGGAGTTCTTATGTTATGCCTTCATTTGATGCTTTCACCGAAATGTTAATATTGGAACAATCTAAGTTGTTGAACATGGGGTTTCTCAAGTCTTCAAAGTCCAAGGCTTTGGTAGCAAATCAAGGAAATCAAGGAAGTCAAGGCAGAGATTCCAATAAGAAGAAGAAGCAATCCAAGTCTAAGCCACACTAGGAAAAAGGACAATCATCCTCTCCATCATAAGGCGATTTTTCATCCTCTTCCAAGAAGGGGACACCACCTAAGAAGGATAAACCAACTTGTGCATATTGCAAAAAGTATGGTCATGATGAGCATCGATGCCACACAAAGGAAGTTGATGAGTTAACCAATCTTCTCAAGAAAAACAACATCAACTTGCCATCCGCCTACACAAAGAAGGATTCATCTCCTTCCTCTTCCTCACAGTCTAAGGGAAAAGGGCAAGCATTTGTGGCTACAGCAGGTTCTTCACAACAATGGATTCTTGACTCGGGTGCCTCATATCACATGGGTTCTACAAAGGAGCAGTTTTCTTCATTGGAGCCATCCAAGGTACCTCACATTTACATAGGTGATGACACACAAGTAGAGGTTGAAGGGAAAGGTTCAGTTGACATGGATGATGGAACATTTGAGAATGTTCTCTATGTTCCTAACTTGTCTACCAACCTTCTCTCCATCTACCAAATTACTCACTATGGGAATGGGAAAAAGGTTGAGTTTACACCAGATTCAGTTGTGGTAAAATAACTTGATGATGATGCCTTGGTAGTAGTGGGACAAGTCAATGACAACTCAAGGCTTTATTCATTCTCCCACTTTGTACCAAGTTCACCTTCTAGAGCCTTGCTTACTCATTCAAATTCAGAAAGTAAGCTATGGCATGAGCGGTTTGGTCACCTCAACTACCGCTATCTTCAGCAGCTAAGCACTAAAGACATGGTCACAGGTCTACTTCAAATCAGTTTTTTAGAGGGTGTATGTTCAGGTTGTTCCATGGGCAAGCATCCCAAAGAGAAGTTTGATAAAGGGAAAACTTGGAGAGCTTTGGAAGTTCTTCAACTTGTTCACAGTGATGTAGCAGGTCCATTTCCAGCACCTTCATTCAGTAGCCCGCTGTGTTCTTACCTTCATTGATGACTACTCCCGCTTCACTTGGGTCTACTTTCTCATTCATAAGAGTGAAGTATTTGACAGATTTCAGGACTTCAAGACTCGTGTGGAGAAGCAATCGGGGAAAGTGGTCAAGATTATTCGCACAGATAATGGAAGGGAATATGTGAACAAGAGACTTGAGGATTTTTGTACATTTGAGGGGATTGATCTTCAGCATTCTGTTGCATACACTCCACAGCAGAACGGGGTTGTAGAATACAAGAATCGAACTCTCAAAGAAATGGCTAGCTATATGATACATGCACATTCTCTTGATCCCGCCTTTTGGGCAGAGGCTATCAGTTGTGCCACACACATCTAGAATCGGGTTCCTCACAAAGCTTTGCAAGGTATTACTCCTTTTGAAGCTTGGGCTGGTAGGAAACCGATTGTGAGACATTTTAGAGTCTTTGGGTGTCCAGCATGGGCTCGCATACCTCCACAAAAACGCAAGGCATTGGAACCTCAGAGTTGACCTTGCATATTTGTTGGATATCCTAAGGGTGTTAAGGCATACAGATTGATGGATCCAGAGACACATGAGGTATTCATTGAGAGGAGTCTTCACTTTGAGGAAAGCTCTCCTAGCTTAGCCTCTCTCCCTCCTCCACCTTCCTCCATTGTGGATAGTGATGTTAGTGATTCAGATGATGAGACTCCCTCAACTCCGACTCGCAGGGTTACACCTCTGTAGGGTCCACTTGCAGTTGAGGAGCCTCGTTCTCCACCTCCACCTAGACCTCGTTGGGCTCGACATACACTTGAGTCCGTGGGTTCTCTTGTTGGGGATCCTTCGGATACACGGAGAACTCGATCACAACATCAGGATCTTCCACATGCATTCATTGCTACCACTTCCAATCCACAAACATTTAGGGAAGCATCAGGGGTTCCTGAGTGGGACCAAGCTATGGAGGAAGAGTATAGTTCCTTGATGAGGAACAACACATGGGATCTAGTCCATCTCCCTAAGGGGAGAAAGATGGTTCGATGTAAGTGGATCTATCGGACCAAGTTTGCAGCGGATGGTAGTGTGGATAAGTATAAGGCTTGGCTTGTTGCAAAAGGTTTCTCGCAGGTTGCAGGTGTTGACTATACTGAGACCTTTGCACCCATAGCCAAGATGAACTCCATTCGCTTGACACTTGCTATTGCTGCAGCTCATGGTTGGGTTGTACATCAGATGGATGTGAAGAGTGCTTTTCTTCATGGTGATCTCGATGAGGAGATTTATATGGAGCAGCCACAGGGTTTCATCCAGAATACTTCCTTGGTTTGCAGACTAAGGAAATCCCTCTATGGCCTTAAGCAAGCCCCCAGGGCTTGGTATGCCAAGATGGATTCCTTTCTTCTCTCCGCGGGGTTCACCAAGTGTCATTCTGATCCGAATGTCTACATTTTGCGACAGGATGACTCTCACTTGATACTTGTGCTCTATGTTGATGACTTGATCATTACAAGGAGTACTTCATCCATCATTAGCAGGGTCAAATCTGCTTTGCATGACAGATTTGCTATGACTGACTTGGGTCTTTTGCACTACTTTCTCGGGATTGAGATTTCATAGTCGCCTTCTGGGACCACACTATCACTTCCCAAGTATGCTCTTGATCTACTTGCATGCTTTCATATGGCTGATTGTAAGCCTGCCCTGACTCCCTTTCTTTCAGGAGTCAAGCTTGAGACTCATTGTTCTTCTCCACCAGTTGATTCAACTTTGTATCGTCAGCTTGTGGGTAGTCTCATCTACTTGACTCATACACGCCCTGATATTTCATTTGCAGTTGGCATGGTTTCCCGCTTCATGCAGGATCCACATGAGCTTCATTGGAAAGCCACCAAACACATCCTTCATTACATCCAGGGTACACATCACTATGGGATTCACTATGCAGCAGGCACAGGACTTCGCTTGGTTGGTTACACAGACTCTGATTGGGCTGGCGATCTAGTTGATCGTAAGTCTACTTCTGGTTACAGTTTTCACCTTGGTTCAGGCCCCATTTGTTGGCAGAGCAAGAAGCAACATGCTATTGCTCTCTCTTTGACTGAGGCTGAGTATCGAGGCACTGTTAACGCAGCGACTGAGACCATTTGGCTCCAGCAGATTCTCACAGAGTTTGGTTTCAACACTCCACGACTGACAGTTCTACATTGTGACAATCAGAGTGCCATTGCAATCTCGAAGAACCCGGTCCAGCACCAGCGGACCAAACACATCAAGATTCATATGCACTATATCCGAGAGCTCAGCCAGGAGTAGGTCATTGATTTGCAGTATTGTCCTACAACAGAGCAGGTTGCTGACATATTCACCAAACCTTTCACCGAGAGTAAGTTCTAGCAGTTGCGAGCTCTCTTGGGGGTGCGAGATGTGTCATTAGGGGGGGTCAGCTAACTTCTCCTTCCTCTCTCATGGGGGGGACTTTTTCCTCTTTGAGGTTTTGTCCTTCTTCTTTGAGAGTCTTTTGTACATTCATCTCTCTTTTGGGGGGGAGTTTTTTCCCACAGGGTTTTCTCCCTTTCTCCGTTTGTGAGAGATTGCATTGCATTGTTTTGCTTGCATTTGCATGTTGTACATGGGTACCTATCATGGCCTAGTAGCCGGGACCCATCTTGCATTGTTGACTTGAGTCTTCATTCCCCTAAGTTGCACTTAAGGGGGGGTGTTGGTGTAAATAAATATTCATTTTGGATATTATTACACTTAAGTTAACTTAGGATAATGTATCTCATCGTAGTTTGGAATTGAGACACTTAGGGAAGTGTGCACTTAGGGATAGAGCTTGTAGGAGAAATTCCACCTTTTGTGGTCTTATTTTGCTGTTACACTCCACATTCGATGGGTCATCCACCTCTTGTGGAATATTATATTATTTCTCCTACCTACCCTTAGTATTTCTTACCTACCCTTGTTTCTCATTGAGCCACATGTCATATTTGTGTGCTCATACATCCATATGGCCTTGCCTATATAAGCAGGCCTCTATTCATTGTATTGGTTAATCCAGTTGATCATTTGTATATTGATGAAAATACAATTTGTTCTTGTCATTCTATTTTCTCTTTTATGCTTTTCATTGTGCCCTTGATCTTGGCAAAATCCTACAACTTGACTAGTAGGTTGTGTATAACCTAGGTTTTCAGCACAACTCTTCACTTTCATGATATTAGAATCAACAATATAAGAAATACCACACAAGATATCAACACCATGTTTATCATTTTGAATCATTCTTTTTAATCCTTCAATCAATGGGAGATCTTCACTTCCTAGGTATTCTTGACTAAGCTATCCAAATTAGGCTCCATTTCCTGGGTATTTAAACCTTGGGCAACCTTAATTCTAAAAATTCTTCTAACAGGGATACTATAGGTAGGACTAATAGTAGTAAAACTCATGGACTAAGCGAGGGAAACTGGAAATTTGAATTTTAGAATGCAAAACAATTGAAATTTATAATTATGGCTGAAAATGACCTCTTAATTTTAAAAAAATGAAAATTGAAAGGAGGGAAAATTTAAATTTAAAATTAGGGTTGTCCAAATCTAACCTCTTAATTTTAAAATTTTGAAAATTTGGAATGTTGAAGAAATCAATTTAATTTTAAAAATTAGGGTATATGTAATTAACCACTTAATTTTGAAATTTAAATTGAGATGTTGAAATTCAGATTTGTTTTCGACCTTAGGGCGACCTAAAATCAATAAAATTTCATAAATCTCTGGAATTGTGTAGTAAAATACAGTCAAAACAAGCTCCTGAAATTTGAGAAGAAAAAGTTGGGACCAAGTAGGTAGCAACTTGGTCTGACCAACTTTTTTCCAAATTTTCAAGGAAACAAGATATTGCGATTTTAATGCGAATTCTAGAAGTATATGGGAATTGGAGATGTCGAGATATGTGAAAATAAGATTTGAAGGTCGAAATAGGACACACTTAGGATGTTTGATAAAATGATTAATTGAAAGAACAACAAAAAGGGCACACTTAAGGGCCAACTTTTATAATGTTTAGAAGTAAGAGAAGAGGCCTTAGATTTAATTGAATCAATTAAATGCTTAAAGGAAAATTTGAATTTGCACAAGATTAACTCAATTTTAAAAATTAGCGTTTGTTGCATTAACCGCTTAATTTTAAAAAATTAAATTTAAAAATTTGAATGTTGTAAGGAGAGAAAGTAAAATTTGAAATTAAAGCAAGGACCAAAATCCAAAAATTAATTCAAGATCTACACAATCGACAAGTTCAATTTTAAAATTAAAAATTAGGGTTTTGTGATTTAACCACTTAATTTTAATAATTTTAAAAATTGAACATGTAAATGAAATATTGAATTATAAAATTAAAGAATTCTCAAATTTGAAATAATTAATCCAATTTAGAAAAATGACAAGCTCAATTTTGAATCTTAAAATTAGGGTTTTTTTTTTAATTTAACCTCTAAATTTTTGAAAAATTGCAAAGAAATTAAGCTTATAATTGAAATTTTGAATTTGAAATTGCAAGCACTCAAATCTGAAAACAAAAAATTAGAAGCAAGCATAAGACATGTCGGGTTCACCAAAATGTAAAGTGGAAAATTGGGGGCTTAGCAAATTCACCACGTGGAAGAGAGAATTTACTAAGCTCAATTTTCACTTGGGGGAATCTACATTCAAAAGAGGGGGATGAATATACTAGATCTAATTCTAAATGATGCAAGGACTGAATACTAAGTAGATTGGTTGTGTTTGGAATGTAATTGACCCTCTTATGTAAGTTGACTAGTTGAATTAAGACTAAGTGCTGGAAATGAAGACAAAGTATGAGAAAACAACGAGCTACAAATTCAGGATTCAGTCGTGCACCTGGATCTGAGAAGTTTGAGATGATTCGAAGCTGCTTTGCAAAATCTACCAAAAGTTGCAAGGACTGTGTCTGGATCAGGTCGCCCCCAACTTGGTCCTTAGAACTTTCCACTCATCGAAAAGGGTTTTTTTGTTTATGCAAATAAAGCTCAATTCCAAAAGTACAATTGCACACCTGCTTTCTGCACACATAAGGAAATGGAAATGTGTTGGGAATAGGGGTTTGCCTTCAGGTCAAACCCTGGTCTTAGAATTAACCAAGTGGTTCAAATAATGTAATTGAAATGACTGAAAGTAGAAATCCTCCTCTTTGAGGGGACGTTGAATTGCTTGAAAATGAAATGCTTATACCTCCTTGTGAAGTTTTTATTGCATCCACATGGAATTATGATTTCATGAAGTAGAATGATGATCTCCTCTTCAATGCTTGAAATATCGACTCTATTGCTACTCCAAAGCTTGAAGGAAGATTGAAAATGCTCAATTTCTCTTGAATGCTTGAATGCTCGGATGCTTGATTGAATTTCCTTAGATGTCAAATATGAGGGGAAATCCCTCTTATGTACTTGCCCATAGGATTAATTGACTGATTTTCTGACATAAGCCGACATAGGGGGGATTTTCCCGCTGCAAATTTGAGTTAAGAAAGGGAGAGGGGTCCAAGATGGGTCCCCATTAATGGGGACCGGGACACCACACCCTGGTCCTTCCCTAATTTGGGGCAGAATCAAGGTGTAGGCAGGGTGCATTACTGAGTTGTATGAGGTTTTTGATATGTATGAGCATAATTAGGTCTTTGATAAGGCTGAGGGGCACAAACACTAAGGCAAAGATCCAAATGTAGTCGAAAATTGCAAGGGATGCAATTTTAGGACGTTACAAGAAGTACTTCTAATTTACATAGTACAATATATATATCTATTTCAAAGCCTAGACAACAAAAATGGGTTCCAGATTTGTATTGATTTTCCAATTAACTAATACATAGAAGTATTACTAATTTACAAAGTACAATATCTATTTCAAATTAACAAATTACATTTCTGGCCCTTGGTAATTGTTGGTTCAGTGGAAGTGGGTCATCCAATTAGCTTCTTTGTCATGCTCCACTGTTGATTTGATGGAGTTGGAAGTTGTTCAAACTTATTATATCCGACTTGCAATTTTGTTGACAATTCATAATTGATAGCTAAAATTGACTGGAATGTAATAATCAATGATTTATTCAATGATATCAGCGGTTCACTTGAATCCAAATTTTTTGCCTCATCTACATTTGGTGTAATCTGTTCTAGTTCATTCCTCATCTTCTCCTCCATCTTTTTCTGAAAATGAGTATTGGTAATGTATTTCTTAGATGTGTTAAAAGGCTTCGAAGAACCAAGCTTTGGGAATAATTCAACTTTTTCATGTAGGCCCCGCAACTTTATTTCCACCTAATCCAGAAATTCCTCAGTTTCACGTCGATTATAATATTTTTGAATTATATTTGATACCTTTATTGAGGCATCAATGTGGTTCTAAATATCTTTCGATGCTAATTCACTATCACTGCTTGTGTATAGGTTTTGCAAGATTCGAGCAGCCGTTTTCTCTTCTGATTTCAAGTTTCTGTTGTCGGTGACATGTTTTTCGAGCTTCTTATAATGTTCCATCAGCTTGTCCAACAATGAAAAAAAATAAAACAATCGATCGATCATCTTCATTATTTCCTTCCAAATCTTTTGTTTTGTATGCCTTATTGTTTGAATACATACTTTAGATAGTCTTTTTATAAAAGACTCATTTGCCATCCGTTCTTTAATTAGGGTTTCAATAAAAATTTCATTGGCTTCTGTTATTGCTTTCATCCTTTGTGATATTGTCTTGTGCCAGGTTTTGTTCTATTTTTTCCCATGGGCTCTTTCATCTTCATATTTATTCTTCATATTTTCATAATTGTTCTTCAATTCATCTAACTTTGCTTTTTGATTACTCAGTTCTGTTGGAATCAAGGATCACTGAGAGGGGGGGTGAATCAGTGATCTACCAATTATCAGATTTTCAAACTTAACTTTTAACCTCCAGAAGCATACACTTAAAACTGAAATGCAGAAACAAATAACAAACAACCACAAGATCATAACACCGATATTTTTATGTGGAAATCCAAATGGGAAAAACCATGATGGGATTTGAACCCAAAATATTATTCCACTATGGCCAGTAGCAAAACAATATTACAAATGGGGAATGCATAGGTATTTAGGAACACTACCTAGAGCTCACTACTCAATTATAATAACCCAGAAGGCTACAACCCTCATGGAAGTCTCACTGACTTACACAAATGTTACAATGATGAATTACAATGTATGAACTCAAAACTAACAACTAATATTCTTGGATGAGTTTTGGTTAAGTGCAAAAACACTTACTGGATCACCTTCTCTATTCTGCTCTGTTATGCCCTACACATTGTCTCAGTTAGCTACCGTATCAAGAATGTGCACATGAAACTACACCAAAACCGATTCTTGATCACCTCTCACTTGCATTAATTCACATCATTACCCAAAAAGGATCCCACATCAAAATTATATACCGACACCCAAAAATAGATCATACATCATGTCGATCTAAAGATGTAACGTGTAGATACATGTCGGCTTGATCGGATTGTAAAGCAGAAAATTGCGATCGAACCCTAGTTGCTCTCCCCTCTTCCAACTCCAAGGAGAGAGAAGGGAGATTCACTAGGGTTGATGGTTTTCACTTAGGGGAGAGACTTTACATTCAAAAGAGGGGTTGAAACCCACAAGATCCAATCCCACGCAATGCAAGATTGGATGCTAAATGAGTTTCAAGGGTTAAGAAAGCAAGGCTACCCTCTTTTGTAAAGAATGTTGATAGAAGAATTAAGCTAAGCATGCATAGAAAGTGACAAAGATTCGCTTATAAACTAAGATAGGGATATAGGATGAAGCTGCAGACTTGGAATTAGCAGTAAAATGTCGATACGGCGCTGTCCTGCAAATTTGAGCAAAATTTGTCGGGATGATGGCGCCCGAGTGCCACGGTCCTCCGAAAAATCCGCGAAACGAAGGGGGATCTGTTCGTCTCTGCACAAGAATTCCAGATCTTCAATTTCAGCCGCGTACCTGCAACCTTGTTCTAAGGATGTTTGTATCCTTATGTGCGAAGGTATAGATGTTGTATGTTGTTGTAGTATGTTGTATGTAGTATGTGATCTCCTCTTCAATGGTTGAATCCTTGTCTTGAATGCAACACTTAGCCTTGAATGGAGACTTAGAATGATCAATTGCTTGAGAGAATGCTTGAATGCTTGAGTATAGTTTCCACGCCTTTTCCCTCATGTGTGTCTCTTACCCAAATGGGAGAGGCAAATGTAGTTTATATACTTGTCATTTAGGGCTGATAGACTGATTTTCCCGACCTTAGGCCGACCAGGAAAGATAATTTCCAAATTGTAAACAAAAAGACCCGAGACCCCTTAGGAGACCAGGCCCAAAATAGGCCTAGGGACCAGGGCGCTGGGCGCCCTGGTCCTGAAGGACCAGGGCGCTGGGCGCTCTGGTCCCACCTCCCGGGACAACAAGGTGCAAGGAGGTTCAGGCCAGGGTGCAAGAAAATGCAGTTTTTGGTGTCATAATCAGGTTTCGGGGTCTCCATTCAGGTTGCGTGTTGCGTCGCCATCGTGAAGACCCAAATGCAGTCGAAATTGCAAGTGTCACAATTTTAGGACGCTACATTTAGCCCCCACTTTAGCGGGAGTATGTATGTTCATACTTCCGATAAAGTACAAGGAAACAATATTGAAAGACTTTCACCACGTCAAGGAGGCAAGACACACCAAGCCCCCAGTGGACTAAGGATCTTACGACTTCGATTAACAAAGTAAAAGGGAAGATCACGAGGGAGAACCATGACTGTCAGTAGTAAGGTTCCCTCACTATGAGTCATGCAAGAAAGATATCAAAAATTTTCAAGGCAAAGCTAAATTTGTCAAGAGATTTTCAAGTATCTTGAAAAGATATGAACGGGATGTATGCCACCCTACGTTAAAGCGATCGCACACGCCTCACCGGGGGTGATTGTTTTAACGTAGTGATACATATAAGAAATGAGAAAGGAGCACGTTATCACAAGGATTTAGCCCCCAAGTGTGAGATAAGCCCAAGGATAATAGACACAAAACACAAAGCACGAGGTGACTTCGCTTTCCTCGGGGTCAGTATGCTGTATGATAAGTCATGTATATATATCATATGTATGTATGCATAATTGTTCTTCATTCCCCAATCAAGGAAGGTCACCTAGAAGAAGGGAACACATGTGTCTTTTGAGTCAACATGAGAGAGACCAAAAGAGATCTCAATGCTTTGCATCGTCCTCAAGTAGACAACACTAAGAACGACAAATAGAAGAATGAAAATAACATATAGAAGAAGTAACAAAAGAGAGGGGGAGAGAATCTGCTATGCTAATGTAACTAGTCTAGCACGTCATCTACCCCCCGATCTTGCTGATCAATGTTTCGGGAAGGCAGGGAACATGCTAGAGGAGGAACATTCAACACAACAGATGGAGCTATCACAAGATCCAAACAAGGGCTATGTTCGTGTTCCGAGCCACGTTGTTCTTGTCTAGGAGCTAGGATAAGTGCTTTAGAAAATTCATTAGATAAATGGTTATCAACATCAACAAGTTCATATTCACTATCAGAAGCAAGAGGAGTAACATTTTCATCATGAATAACATTTTCATCTGTATCATCATCAAGATTTATAAAAATAGGATCTTTAACTCGCACAGGATCAAAACCATCATGCATCTTATGTTTAGGAGATTTAGGCTCAATGTCCGGCTGAGGAGAAAATGGACTAATGCTTGTTGAAGGTGTTTTTGGAGATTGTAAAGTTTGAGAGACAGCTGCCTGAGCTCTAAGATGACGCTTTCGTCGGCGTTCATGTGCATAACGATTTCGTCTAGTCTTAGTAGGAAGTGGACAAGATTGAGGAGGAGGAATGTTCTCATCCTTATCACTTGGGTGTTTAGGTTGTGGTCTCTTAGGCTGGATAATAGGAGAAGAAGAAGGTCTCTTCTCTCTATAAAAAGGAGGAGGGACTGCTCCATACAAAGGAGGAATATTTGGTTTAGGGAGAAGACCAAGTCCATCATGACGAGGAGGTATAGGTCTACTCTTAGAAGGTTTATTAGGCATAGACATAGTCACATCCATAGGGATGGGTTGGGAATCTTCTTGAGGAAAGACATTAGTTTTATCTTTCAAAGGAAGAACTTCCTTCTCAAGAATGATAGGAATATCAAGTTTAGGTGTTCTAGGTTCACTTAGAGATAGGATCATATCTATTTTCCACTTTTGATAAGATTTGAAAAGATGATCACTTCGCGGAGGAAGAGATTGGAATTGTTTAGGCCAAAAGTAATCAATAGGAACGCTAGAAGTTCTTTCAGCTGGTTTAAAGAGACTATGATTGACAGTAACAACTTCACCATTATGGGGAAATTTCAAACACTTATGAATAGGAGAAGCAATAGCTTTCATGGAAGATAGCCAAGGATAGCCAAGCTTCACACGAAATTGTTCGGATGAAGGAATAATAGCAAAGTTCACATCAAGGGATTTGTTATGGACCTCAATAGGCAATGTAATAGAACCAATTGCAGGAGAAGAAAATGCATCAAATAGTTTCACAATCACATCTGTTTTGTCATATATCACTTGATTCAATTGCAAAGTAAAAAGAAATTCTTTAGTAATAACATTAACCATGCACAAAGGATCAATAAGCACTCCACGGCAAGGTGTATTCTTGACTTTTGCAACTATGTATAAAGGACCATCAGGTGCCCTAATGGTTTCACTGGAATCAAATGTGATGGAAGGTTCTTTAGGGTTTTCTTGCTGCTCTACAAAGTTAATCACATTCGGAGTCATAGACACAAGACCATCAGATGAGAGAGAGGAATCATTAGCCTCAATCGCATTAGAGGTATGAGAAGGTAATGGATCAGTGAAAATCTGAAGATTTTGATTAGGAGGAGCTACAGATGTATTGCCTTTATCATTCACTCCAGAAACAGAAATAGTATTGTTATCAATCAAATCTTGAATTTTACCCTTTAAAGAAAAACATTTTTCAGTATCATGCCCAGGCTAACGATGAAATTGACAAAAAGGTTTGTTATCAAAATAAGGTGAAGTAATCTTTGCAGGATCAATTTGTCTTACAGGAGGAAGAGTAAGCACATTTTGTTCCAATAACTTATTCATAATACTATGCAATGAGTCATTCAAAGGAGTATACTTTCTTTCTTTCTTGAAAAATTTAGAAATAGGAGGCACACCTGATGCTGCATTCACATTGTTGTTGATGATGTTTTCATTGAATTTGATGGAATCTCTGTTCGGTTTAAACTTCCCAAATGGTTGTTGACTGCTATCACCCTTATCACTCGGAGCCATAGGATGTGATTGTTCCATTTGACTCATAGTCAGTTGATAATTGTGAAGAGTGGTACACAACTGTTGGAAAGAAGTAAACTCAGAAAACATAAATTTGTCTCGAATATCTTTTTGTAAATTAGAAATAAAGATTCTTTGAATATCATTGTCAGGCACTGGAAAGGAAATTTGAGCATACAAATGCTTATATCTACCAATGAAATCAGTCACTTTTTCTTTAACACCTTGTTTACAATGCATTAAATCAATCAAAGTAACTTTAGGACTTATATTGTTTTGAAATTGTTGAATGAAAGCATTTGCAAGTTGTTCGAAAGAAGTAATAGAATAGGAAGGCAACGAGCAATACCATTGTAGGGCTTTGTCTCTTAATGTTCTAGTAAACAGTTTTGCAAGCAACCTTTGGTCATAAGCAAAATCAGTACAAATTGTTTGAAAAGTCTTAACATGTGTTAGAGGATCACCTTTACCATTATAAAGTTCCAAATGCGGGATTTCAACATGTTTAGGAGGGATAGCTCGAACAATGTCAAGAGAAAGTGGGCTCGCAACATCAAATGTGGGCACACTAAACTTAGATTGATTCATAGAGGCAATTTGTTGCTGTAAAGAAGAGACAGTTTGTGCAAGATTGTTAATGGTCGCTTCAGTCGAAGAATTCATATTAGATGTGTTAGATTGAGATGGAGGTGTTATGTTATTGAAAGAAGGTAAAGAGTAAGGTGGTGGGACTCCATGATAATTAGTCATAGGAGATGATTGGACAGGAGGAACACTACAAGGAGGAATGGAATGGTTAAACGAATTGCCCCCTTGCGTTATGTTCATTTGTGGAGATATAATAGGGACATTCATTGAAGGAATGAATGAAGAAGTCGGATTAAATGAAGGAAGAGGGTTAATTGAAGAGGAAGGATTGCCCCCATGACTGGTGATCACAGGAGGAGTGTCTTGTGTAGAAGTAGCCATTATGTTTGATGTAAAGGTAGGTATGCTAGCAATAGAAGTCATCAAAGGAATAGAATGATTGACTTGAGTAGGAGGTTGTGTATAACCCAAATTTTCAGCACAACTCTTCATAGGCATCACATTCGAATCCACAATGTGTGCAATACCACGCAAAATATCAATTCCATTCTTATCACTTTGAAGCATAC
Organism: Cryptomeria japonica; assembly: GCF_030272615.1. Taxonomy (NCBI): domain Eukaryota; kingdom Viridiplantae; phylum Streptophyta; class Pinopsida; order Cupressales; family Cupressaceae; genus Cryptomeria; species Cryptomeria japonica. The sequence goes on along the minus strand of NC_081406.1, from coordinate 564,122,601 downwards.
GTTTTAGACCCTCAATTAAAGGAAGAGCTTGACTATCAGGGTATTCTTGAGACATCCATTGTCGAAAATCGTCAAATTGGTTATCCAATTTCGAAAGTTGTTCTACAGAAACCTCATGGAGAGCTTCTTCATCATTAGGAGGATTAGAGGAATTACCCATGTCCTCGTTAAAAAGGCTATTCAAATTAGGTTCCATCTCCTCGGTAATTAAACCTTGGAAAGACTTAATTATACGGCTTCGTCTAACGGGAATAGTGTAAGTAGGGCTTATTGTTGTAAAACTCATGCACTAGAGAGAGAGAGAAAGTTTTGAATTTAGAGGTAGCAATTTTCAGTAAAATCAGCCAATCTTCTGGATTTAAGCTGTTAAATACAATCAGGACAATCTCCCAAAATTTTGGAAAAAGTGTCCGGGACCGTGGCGCTCGGAGTGCAACACGGTCCTTGCAACTTTTTTCGAAATTTGCAGGGATGAAAGGTATGATGATTTTAGAGCTAATCTGAAAAAATTGAGTGATTTTACGATCTGTAGATAGGCCAAATTAAAGTTGCAATCTCGAAATTGAACCCTACCAAGATTGTCGAAAAATGCAAAAATTTGAATTTTGAAAAAGAGAGGGAAACTGAAATTTTGAATGTTATGATTTTAGAGGGAATGTCAAGAGCAATGCAAATTTTGAAATTTGAAAATTGACTCAATTTCACGCAAAATTCAATTTTGAAAGCGGAAATTAAAGTTGTTGTAATTAAGCATTTAATTTCAAAAGTCACAAATTGTAAGAATTTGAATAAAGCACTGAAATTTCAAATGAATGCAAACACACTTTTCAGATTTAGGACAGTAAGAACACAATTTTGACACAAAATTTCAATTTCGATGATTTTTGAATGATTAGAAGCCTTAATCCAAGCAATCACAAGACCAACTTTGACTGTAATTTTGGAAGTGTTAGATTTGATAAAATCAGCCAAAATTTTGGATTTTAGCAGGAAAATACAGTAAGATCTAGCTCCCAAAATTTCAGAAAAAATGTCGGGGACGATGGCGCTCGGAGTGCACACGGTCCTCGCAACTTTTTTCCAAATTTTCAGGGATGAAAGATATTGTGATTTTATTGCGGAATCCAAAGTTACAGCTGATTTGGAGATGTTTTGATCAGTGAAATTGTCGGACAAAGGTTGAATCAAGAGGGTTTCAAAAATTAGGGTTTTGACACTTAACCACTTAATTTTCAAAATTAAAGCATAGATATGAATTGAAAATTTGTAATAGAAGGGTAGATCTGAAACAAGCATTAACATTTAGACATTTCACAAGCTTAATTACTAAAAAGAAAATTTAGGGTTTTTATACAATTAACCTCTAAAATTTTGCAAAAGATCAACATGGAAATGTAATCAAGGAATCCAATTTTCAGATCTAACCATGAATAATCAGAAAGGATGTTCACGTCGGGTTCACCAAAATGTAAAGCGAAAAATCGCGATCGAACCCTAGTTGCTCTCCCCTCTTCCAACTCCAAGGAGAGAGAAGGGAGATTCACTAGGGTTGATGGTTTTCACTTAGGGGAGAGACTTTACATTCAAAAGAGGGGTTGAAACCCACAAGATCCAATCCCACGCAATGCAAGATTGGATGCTAAATGAGTTTCAAGGGTTAAGAAAGCAAGGCTACCCTCTTTTGTAAAGAATGTTGATAGAAGAATTAAGCTAAGCATGCATAGAAAGTGACAAAGATTCGCTTATAAACTGAGATAGGGATATAGGATGAAGCTGCAGACCTGGAATTAGCAGTAAAATGTCGATACGGCGCTGTCCTACAAATTTGAGCAAAAGTTGTCGGGACGATGGCGCCCGAGCGCCACGGTCCTCCGAAAAATCCGCGAAACGAAGGGGGATCTGTTCGTCTTTGCACAAGGATTCCAGATCTTCAATTTCAGCTACGTACCTGCAACCTTGTTCTAAGGATGTTTGTATCCTTATGTGCGAAGGTATAGATGTTGTATGTTGTTGTAGTATGTTGTATGTAGTATGTGATCTCCTCTTCAATGGTTGAATCCTTGTCTTGAATGCAACACTTAGCCTTGAATGGAGACTTAGAATGATCAATTGCTTGAAAGAATGCTTGAATGCTTGAATGCTTGAGTATAGTTTCCACGCCTTTTCCCTCATATGTGTCTCTTACCCAAATGGGAGAGGCAAATGTAGTTTATATACTTGTCATTTAGGGCTGATAGACTGATTTTCCCGACCTTAGGCCAACCAGGAAAGATAATTTCCAAATTGCAAACAAAAAGACCCGAGACCCCTTAGGAGACCGGGCCCAAAATAGGCCCAGGGGGCGCCCTGGTCCTGAAGGACCAGGGCGCTGGGCGCTCTGGTCCCACCTCCCGGGACAACAGGGTGCAAGGAGGTTCAGGCCAGGGTGCAAGAAAATGCAGTTTTTGGTGTCATAATCAGGTTTCGGGGTCTCCATTCAGGTTGCGTGTTGCGTCGCCATCGTGAAGACCCAAATGCAGTCAAAATTGCAAGTGTCTCAATTTTAGGATGCTACACGGATCTAAAAAGATAAATGTGGATCACCAAAATAATGTTAAAATGATGTATCGAAGTTGGCCCAATCAACATGAACATGATTCAATGCACCACAATCACCGAAAAGCATCCAGACCCAAAAACGCTCTGTTCTTCTTGGAATACTAGTTAGCACACTACCAGTTAACACCTGCTTCCGAATAGGAAGAATTATGACAACTGGAATGAATCTCCATGAAGAGTTTCCATCAATGACAACCCTAAACCAAAAATCAGTCACCAAAAACCACCGGACATCACTGGATGAGTGTCAATTGCCAACAATCTCCCCCTTTGGCATTGATGGCAACATTCGTGAAAAATGATTAAGCATTGAGCACTGAAAACCGGTTCAAAAGAATCTTAAGAATTTCTAAGGCTCCCCTTAGACATAGAATTCCACTCTCCAATACTGTATATTTTTTATTGTTCCTCTCCCCCTTTGACATCAATGCCAAAGATGGGGTGTTGTCCAAAATTTATATATAGATGGAAAACACTTTACAAATACTTGAAGAGGTCAACATAAACAGTCTTCAAAAATCCTAGGTGAGTATCCCACCCACTCTTCAAGTTGTCCAACAATGTGGTAAATGCATTAAATACAATAGCATGAATTTATAGCTCTCTTAAATTTGATGATACATGCCGAACCATCTCCTTCATAAAATCCACCTTATTAATTAGCACAGTATCTAACTAGGTGACAACCAAGTTCCGGAGTTCACCTACTTTTCTCAAAATTTTCTCCTTATTCACTTGAAGGCTTGAGATCTGATCATTTAAGGCTATAATGTGTTCTTCAATACTTCTGGTTAGTGTTGCATTAGGATCAAAGGACTGAGAGATTCCAGCAAACTTGCCCTAGAAAACACCTATCTGATTATCAATATCAATAGTGAGCTTAGGCAAAATGAGACAAGATTTATACAATTTACTGGCTTCTGATAATGTGTTAGAAATAATCTGCAATCTCTTATTGTCACCCTATCACATTCAATCATCTTTGGGAATGCTTGCTTTCTAACCTCCTTAAACTTATCCTAAACTTTATGTGTAGCCATCTTCTCCAAGGAATCAAAACTCGTATATACACTGGTAATTAATTGGAATAATTTACTGAAGGGGCTGCTATTTAAATCTAACCATACACTAGGGGCCACCTTCTACAAAACATCTATAGACATCAAAATTAGCTTTTTTTCTCCAGTCTCTGATTTCACCAGAGTTTGACTAGCTTGGGCTTACACAACAACTATGAGCATAAGCTTCTCAGTAGGAGACATCTTCCCAAGATCAAACAGACTATCAAGATTAATCAGAATCTAAGGCAGGGTCCCTGTAACCAAGGGAGTTACAATTGCTGGATCAACTATGCCTTTTCCTTTATCAGCCTCATCAACCTTAGCCTTTGTTGTCTAAGCATCCTTCTTCTCTCCCTTATCCCCTTTATCTATTGCACCAGTGTCACCACTTGGTGCAATATCAAGCTATTGGATCACAGGGGCTACAGAGCTATCTACCACCAGAGGGGCATCACCGATCTTAGCATCAAGTGTGGTATTACCTTGGTCTTCTGGTTTATCTTTAGACTGAGTCTCAACCTTGTAACTTCTAGAAACACCTTGCTTATCTTTCGACTGAGATGGTTTAAATGCATCTTTGTACAAAAGGTCATTTGCAATTATCTTCCTCCATATCTCCTTTGTCTCTTTCCTCACCTCCTCCACATTTCCAATCATTAATCTATTGATCCTATTTTTACTTCTAAATTCCCTTTTATTTGCCTCTTCAATCAATCTTTTAGCTTCACTTTGTGTAACATAGGTGCAAACATTTATCAATTCTCTCTCCTTCATCTCCCTATCAATCTTGCTTGTAGTCATCCTTCTAGCATCTATCAAACTGTAAAAATCTTTTGGAATGGTCTTTTCTAATTCAATCAATGTTTTACTAAAATTATGTAAATATAATACAACTGCTTCCTCAATTTTCCTCTTATCTCGTTCATCTAAATTTTTACAACAAACTCCAATATTCTTCAAATTGCCATCAACTATTATTTTGTCTATCAACTGATATGCTGTCAATGAGGGAACAGATTCAGATTTACCTTTTTGTGTACCAGACTCAGGTTGAGTCTTGAATTGCCTTCCTCTTTTGGGCCTCACGGTAGGAGAAGGATCTGATTTTGCCTTTTTGCTTTGCTAGGCTCTACCGAATTGCGACTTCCTTACCACTTTGACAAAATCTCCCTTCTTCTTTGCTCTTTTTGCCTCCTCCTCAGACTCAGTTTCTTAGGCCACCAGAGATACTGCAACATAGGTTCTTTTTGGCTTTTCTTTCTGCTTCAATACACCTTTCCTAGATGTGCTAGGTTTTGCAGGTTGTGCCACTAGAGCGGGAACAAACTTAGTATCCTTCTGTACATATTTCTCCCTTTCTTTCTTCACTTCCTCCTTGGTGAAACCCTTTTGAGTAGCTACTTCCTCTGCCATCTTAGTGGCTTTTCTCTTCTGGGAAGGGGTAGTGAATTGCATATGCAAACTAAGGTCTTTTTCCTTGAATGTACCAAATCTCCCTTCTTTGGGATCCACCAGTTGACTCAGAAGGTGTTGGGTATATGCCTCAAGTGTAACAAATTCAACTTCATACCCCATGGGCATGATTCATACTATTCAGGGCTCCACTGCTTCCATCAAACATTGATCCTTATCAACCATGAAACAAATGGTTTACTCATATTTTTCCACTACCTCCTTAGGAAACCTTTCCATTCTCTTCATTATAGCTTGGAATATTTTGAAGTATCCCCAGAGGTCAGATATCCTCACGGTTGCATCTCCAACTCCCCATAGTCCTTCCTTGATCTGCATGGCCATCAGTCTATCATAGGCCCATTGGACCTTACCTTTGATATCGGGTATCTCATTCAAGAAGTACAATGCCAGGAAAGTAAAGAGTGTACCATATTTAAATGTGTGCTTCTTATCCTGCTTGATCTTCTTTAGATTACTCAACAATTCATTCAAAAGTGCAGTGCACAGGTCATACCTTTTATCTTCCTTGAGCATTTGGTACACAGAGTAAGTAGCAATACCGGAGATGGATTTTTACTAGCTAGATTGGTAAACCTTGTATCTGACTACCATTGATGCAAAATTCACATCATTCTCCAAAATATCATTAATAGTCATGGCTCTGCTGTCAAATTTGGATCTTGTGGTGGCTATGACGGTGTCATTTGACACTTTCCTCAAACTGGGCACATCACCAGTTTCTGCTAAGCCAGTTACAACATGAATCGTCTGCTTGGTGATTTTATGTGGTCTATCAAGCCATATGAATTCATCATGCATGCAGCTAAGGATGTAGCGGATCCATTCGACCTCGTCAAACAATGAAAAATGCACGAATTGTGAGAAACCCTTGTTCTAAAGCACCTTGAATTCAAATTTGAGATTTTCCAGACCAACACCCAAATGCTTGGTGTATAAGTCCAACATGTCTGTGTTTCCAATTGTAGTGTCCTAAAATTGCGACACTTGCAATTTCGACTGCATTTGGGTCTTCACGATGGCGACGCAACACTAAACTTGAATGGAGACCCCGAAACTTGTTCATGACATCAAAAACTGCATTTTTCAGCACCCTGGCCTGATCCTCCTTGCACCCCACTGTCCCTGGAGGTGGGACCATGGCGCCCAGTGCCCTGGTCCTTCAGGACGAGGGCGCCCAACGCCCTGGTCCCCCAGGACCATGGCGCCCAGCGCCCTGGTCTCTGGCCCTATTTTGGGCCCGGTCTCTTATGGGGCTTCGGGTCTTTAAGTTTGCAAATTGGAAAATAAGGTTGCTATGTCGGCCCAAGGTCAGAAAAATCAGTCTTTCAACCCTAATTGGCAAGTATATAAACTACATTTCCTCTCCCATTTTAGGAAGGAAGGACATATGTGTACAAGACGCGGAAACGATATTCAAACATTCAAGCATTCAAGCATTCCTTCAAGCAATTAAGCATTCTAAGTCTCCATTCAAGGCTAAGTGTTGCATTCAAGACAAGGATTCAACCATTGAAGAGGAGATCACATACAACATACAACATACAACAACATTTACACCTTCGTATGTAAGAATACAAACATTCTTACAACAAGGTATCAGTACTTGTTTACATTACAAACATTTACATTTACAACATTCTCATTTCTTGGTTAATTCCAAAACCTGGGTTTGACCTAAGGGCAAACCCCTAATCCCTAACCCCCCAATCATCCTCTCTTTTCTATGTGTAGGTTGTAGATACGCGGCTGTAATTGAAGATCTAGAATCCTTGTGCAGAGACGAACAGATCCCCCTTCATTTCGCGGATTTTTTGGAGGACCGTGTGCACGCCGGGTGCCATCGTCCCGTCAACTTTTGCCCGAATTTGCAGAACAGCATCGTCTCGACATTTTACTGCTAATTCCAGGTCCGCAGCTTCATCCTATATTCCTATCTCCGTTTATAAGCGAATCTTTCTTGCTTCTACATACATTCCTAGTTCAATCTTCTATCTACAATCTTTACAAAAGAGGGTATCCTTGATGTCTCCACCCTTGAAACTCATTTAGAATCCAATCTTGCATTGTGTGGGATTGGATCTTGTGGGTTTCAACCCCTCTTTTGAATGTAAAGTCCCTCCTAAGTGAAAACCGTCAATCCTAGTGACCCCCTTTCTCCTTGGAGTGGGGGAGAACACCTAAGGTTCGATTTTCTGCTTTACACCAATCTCTTCAAGGTCACAATGAATGTAGGCCTTGATATCCTCATTATGCAGCACGTCGTAGGGCACCAATGAAAATGCACCTTCTGGATCATCCTCATTTGATTTAAAAAGGTGTTTCTTGAAGACTGGATGATCCCTATCCTTAATCTCAACCACCAAAGGAGTCGCAATACCAGAAAGTGAAGCCATTTCAAATCATAGGGTTTGTGAAAACTGAAAGTCTGAATAGATAAATACCTTGCTTCACAACCGGGCACTGAAATTTGCTTTGGAGTCGCTAAAATCACTGCAGAAATTGCTAAATTGTTTTTCTCTCTTCTCTTCACTATTCGTTTGATCACATTATGACAAATGAAACTTCAAAATGCACTTTTATCCTTTGAAAACCTACTTTTCCACTGTAATAAATGTAGCAATAGGTTACCATGATCTTCATGAAATTGCATACCAGAGCACCAGATCTTTTTGAAACGTCCAAATATCATCTGTATATGTGATTCAATCCTTCTGCAACCTTCCAAAATCAATTGCAGACCACCAAAGAGAGGGTTCTTAGAATCTACATGAAAAGCTCCCCCTAAGGCATAAAGCCCTAGTTATCAAATGAAGATCCCACACTGGATTCGGGTGCAGACCTATTGACGGTTCCAGATTCATCCTTTTTAACCCATGTCTTCTCATGCTTCTCCTTGATCTCTTCTACTTTCGCTTGTCCTTTCTCATCTGAGTTACTCTTTTCTATCAAAATAATGTTTCTGCTTCTGCATTACTTTGCAATATGACCAGTTTTGTTGCATGCTCATCAAACAACATTATTCTGCATAGGTCTAAAGTTCATCTGATTTGGTCTTGTCCTGCAATGATTAGAGATATGTCCAAACATTTCATAAGCATAGCATCTTTTATTCTAAAAATTATTCATTATTGCTCTACACACATTTGACTTGTGACCAAAATTATTGCATATGAAACACTAACCAGTAAAGGTAGGAGTATTATTCATGTTGTTCACTCCATTGTTCATCCTACTTCTGCATTGATTCGCCATAGGACCAAAATTATTGCAAGTAAATAATCTACCATTGAATTTATGAGCATTAGGTTGTCTTACTGGAGGATTCTTGCTTTTCTTCTGATCAGGTTTTACATTTCCTTGTCCAGATACGAAGGATTCACCTTTCTCAAATCCAAGTCCTCGCATGTCCTTTCCATGTCTTTGACTCTTCAGCATCTCATCAAGCCTTGTTGAGCTATCTTTGAATTTTTCTTTGTACTCATTAGCAGTAGCAAGTTCATCCCTCAAAGTAGCAACCTATCTTTCAAGTTCTTGACCATTGTTCCTTGACTATGTCAGCTCAAGCTTCAATCGATCATTCTCATAGGGAAGCCTGAAGTATTTGTCTGCCCTTTCCTTCAATGATTGTGCCAGATTTTCTTCATTCTTCTTCTGGTCCTTAATTTTCCTAGTCATCCTCATCACAATGGATTGCATCTCATTCTTTAAAGCAACATTCTCTCTTTCAAGCTTGTTAACTTCATTAGCTTTATTCTCGTATTCCATGATCTGATCTTCTTTCTCCTTCAACTTGTCCATTAATTCCTTCCTCTTCTCTCTAGAGACATTTGCTTGATCCTTCAGGTCATTAATGAAATCATCATCAACATTCAGATTGTTTTTGAACATACAGATCTCATTTCTAGCTGCATCTAGATCCTCAAGTGCCACACTAAGTTGTCTCTGAAAACCAGAATCCATTAAATCAGTTTCCCAGACCTTCCTCAAGTGGTTAGGCTTCTTCATAGGTACTAGGCTTTGATACCAATTGTTGAAATCAAGGATCAATGAGAGGGGGGGGGTGAATCAGTGATCTATTGGTTATCATACTTTCAAACTTAACTTTTAACCACCATAAGCATACACTTAAAACTAAAATGCAGAAATAAATAACAAACAACCACAAGATCATAACACCGGTATTTTATGTAGAAACCCAAATGGGAAAAACCACGGTGGGATTTGAACCCACAATATTATTCCACTATGGCCAGTAGCAAAATAATATTACAAATGGGGAATGCACATGCATTCAGGCACATTGCGTAGATCTCACTACTCAATTACAATAACCCGGGAGGCTACAACCCCCAGGGAAGTTTCACTAACTTACACAACTATTATAATGATGAATTAAAATATATGAACTCAAAAATAGAAACTCATATGCGTGGATGAGTTTTAGTTAAGTGCAAAAACACTGACCAGATTATCTTCTCTATTCCGCTCTATTTTGCCATGTACACTGTCTCAGTTAGCTTCCAGATCAACAATGTGCATGTGAAACTATGCCAAAACCAACTCTCGATCACCTCTCACTTGCATTAATTTACATCATTACCCAAAAAGGATCACCCACATCAAACTTATATACCGACACCCAAAAATAGATCATACATCATGTCGACTTGAAGGTGTAATGTGTAGATACATGTCAGCTTGACCAGATCCAAAAAGATAAATGTGGATCACCAAAATGATGATAAAATGATATATCTAAGTTGTCCCAATCAACAGGAACATGATTCAATGCACCACAATCACCAGAAAGCATCCAGACTAAAAAATGCTCTGTTCTTCTTGGAATACCAGTTAGCACGCTACCGGTTAACACCTACTTCTGGATAGGAAGAATCGTGACCATTGGAATGAATTTCCATGAAAAATTTACATCAATGACAACCCTAAACTAAAAACCAGTCACCAAAAACCACCATAAATCACTGGATGAGTGTCAATTGCCAACAAGTTCCACCCATGCCTGATCATTATCTTGGCTTGAAGATGTAGAGCCATATTTTGTTATCCTTTTCTCTAAATCCTTACACTTGTTTTTTGTTTCTTTCCTTTGTGCTTTCTCATTTCCTATGTCTACCTTCAGCAAATCTATTTGAGTCTACAATTGATTTTTGGCTCTCTCTAGCTTTACCAATGATGTGTACATCACTTGGTTGTTCCTTTTTGATACATTGATTTTGTTAGTATTTTTAATTCTTGAAAATCCATTTGGACAACGTCATATTCAGATGGATCCATCTGATGCTCTGGTTTATTGTTGACTCAAGGAACTAAAATCATGTACTCCATGGTTTCTTGATTTGGATTAAATGCAGGAAGCACCCTGGTTGCTACAGGTTCTGAAGTTACAATAATTTTCTCTAATAATTGCTTCTTTCCTTCTTTACATGTTTCTCTTTTTTTTATCTCATCTTTAAATTGTGTGCTATCAAAACCTTGGATTACTAAAACAATTGAATGCTTGAATGGAGAAATTGAACTACTTGCAGTCATGGCCATGTACTAAAAAATGGACTTGGAGGGGCGACTTCTGGAAATGATTCCTTTGGAATTTTAGCTTGCATAATCTTTTGCTTTTTGTAATGGTTTGTTCACTGAGATCCTGTAGTTTTTCAGACTCTTGTAGAGACTACCTCTTTTTACTATCAGTGTGAGGTTGTGGAATTGAAGTTTGAAATGAAACAAACTGAACTCCTTCTGCAATTGTTTCCCCTTTGGCATTTTTACTTAGATTGTTCTGGTGCTCCAATTCCACTTTTATCATTCACATCTCTAGGGGTTACTTCTGGTACAAAAAAAAATCCTTGTCCACTAGATCCCAATGCACCACCATCATAACCCATTTTTTCAATAATTGTTGCCCCTGAAGAATATTTTTGTTTTATGACTTCATTTTCAAAAGGCGTGTATCCATATTTTACCTGACTAGTACCAACGTCATGTTCTTCAGTTTCATAATCACCATCAACATCTTTAGCATCACTATCATGTTCATTGGGATGCTCTTTATTCCACTATTTGCTAAATTCATGATCCTTTGGGATGTCATCAAGATTTGCGGTACTCTTTGGATCACATAGGTTCTTCCTCAAAGACCAGAACTTAGTGATTTTTGACCATGTTCATTTTTTTTCTTTACAAGCTTTATCTAGTCTCTCTGGTATTTTTTGTATGGTACATGGTTTGGCAGCTCTCATTAGAAATTTTTGTAGCTATTCATTGGCATATTTGGTGCTTTATGTTGGTGCAAGTTCATTATTTTGACTATCATTTGATCAAAATAAACTCCTATCTTAGCGGTTGTTTCTGCCATTGTTTTTTTACCTCCTCCCAAGAGTTCTTTTTTTTCAATCTTTGTAGCATGGGTTTACTTTCAAGTTGAATTAAACTTTCTTTGTTGTGATTGGCTACAATTATTTCTTTGATAATAGGTCATACTGCCAATGACTGACAAATTCAAAATTATAAATTTTGAAAAAAGACTTTACAACGTTGAATGCTTTTCTGTCAAATGTGAACCCTCCACATGAGAAAGGAAACAAAGGAAACATGGTCTTCTTAATGTATTTTTGGAAGTATATGTCATTTGTACTACTTAGTTGTCGTACATATTCCAATAGAAAAAATCCTCTCTGTGACATGAATGGGAAGTTTGTAGGGTTGTTCTATTGATCCATAAAATCTTAGCACAATAAAATCTTCCATTAAGTACCAATTAACCAATTATATTTGTGATCCCAATTGAATGCCATTTCTACAAGAATTGGGCAATCAAGGCATTGGAGTATCTGTAATTGATTGATACAATGGATCACAAAAGTAGTCTACAAAATCTCTGTAGTTCCTCTTATTATTATGCATTCTTATCTTATGGGTCCACTCATATACAAGAAGTGGAAATGATCAATGTTATGGAATGTAATCTCAAGTTTGTTGGCCAATTCCACAAATTTTTTACTATATTTCTGCAGAAATAAATAGTACAAATAGGTTATCAACCTGAATGTCTTAGTGGAACCTCCTTTAGTCATCGCAAATTATTTTTTCACATGGTTTTTGCAACATGCTCAATAATTCTATATTTAGCAGGTGGACTAGCAAAATGGATATTATATAGCATTTCAAGGAGGCTTGCACCCACTTTCCTGTTACTATCGAATCCAAGGCAAAATGCTAACATCGAGAAAGTCTCTTGAGCCCATGTTTTAAAAACTTAATATCATAAGGAGGCCTATGATCCTATTGGATTTTGATGCCTTCATGTTTTATTTTTTTGAGAAAATCATTTTTTGATGCTGAGTGACTCCTTCATACTAACTAGCCAGACTTTCAAGGTCAATGGGGATTACTCCAAAATTTTCTATGGTGCCAGTAAACCCTAACAATTGACCAAGTTCTTTTCTATTAATGTGTAACACTACTTTCTTGCTATCTTTCCTAACGATTTCTTTTTCATTTTCATCGCAATTATGGGCGCAAGCCATTATAAATTATGGGCAAGGGAAGACCTCAGGCAACATCATGCAACCTAATCAACTAATCCACGATGCCCCACAAGTAAGGTTTTTTGGAGGATGTACCTTGATGATGACCTTATTATGAGATGAATATCTAAGTCTTGATGTAAGATAGCCATAGATTATAGGATCATAAATATCATGACACTCATCAGTTCAACTTGGGGTTTTAATTAGTTCAACATAATCTATTTTTTGTCTTTCATATCCTTCTTAGGCTTACTGCTACTGCTGGTGGTAGAAATGCTTTATAAACAGACAACCCTGAACCTTAAGAAATTATAATTATAAATTGTTTGGAAAGCCTGTACTTTACCCGTAATTTGAATATCTGAAGAGAAAATTTGAAAACCAGGTCTGCTAAGAAGAAATAGAAAACCTTGCTCTTGAGTGCTGAGTCCCCACTCTCTTGATTCAAGAAATGACAATGGTCATTGCCACTAGGACATATTATGCTTTATATTTATTTTTACACATGTCAGACAATTATTTTAATGTAATGATACCCATGTTACACGTAGTGACGAATACTCGCATTTTTCCTTTTTAGTATTGTAATTTAAGTACTGAATAACATAGTAAAAAATATTATATTTATTTATGACATTATATTTAAATAATAATTATATTTACACATGTTAGACAATTATTTTAATGTAATGATTCCGACATTACACATAGTAAGAATACTTGCCTTTTTACTTTTTTAGTACTACTATTGTAATTTAAATATTGAATATCATGGAAAAATATAATATTTATTTTTGGTATTAAATAATAATTATATTTACACATGTCAGGAAATTAATCTCTTCATCAAAGAGAACCCACAAACAATATTACACATTCATAAGATCTTTGTAAAGACAAATAACAAAACCCTTAATATTGTTATTCATATAAGACAAGGAATGCATTGTGGAGACAATTTCTGGGAAAGTATTGATGATAGATCATAAATTAATTGTGAATATAACTGTCCTCTTTTCTTTTGGCATGTTTTTGTTTTATACGCATAGGAAAAAAATTGATCGCAGAATAGAAATTGAAACATAAATGAATCACCATAATGAAGAATTAAAATATATTGGAAGTCCAAGCACTTGAGCCATGCCACCATCACATTAATGAATGACCTTGAAGATGCAAAACTAACTAAACAAACTAGCAGAGGAGCTCAACAAACTAGAAGAGGAGCTCCACAAAGCTAGAGGACCTCAACAAACTAGAAAGGGAGCTCCACAAGACACAAGGCTAGTAAAGCTAGATGAGAAGCTCATTGAGCAATGTTGTAATGAGAATAGGGATTCCAACTCAGGCAATCAATTTTAATTTAACAGGCTTTTTGCTAGAGCCAACTATCCCCTACCCTCATCATTCTCCTCTCCTCTTCCCTTGCCTCTCAGTCATCAGATAAAGAAGGGATGATGATTAATAGCTTTTGAAAGGCCTTGTACAATTGTAGTTTCCTTTCAATATCCCTTTAACTATATTCTATATTTTCAATATCCCTTTAACTACAAGGTAGTTCGCTGTAGTATCCTCCACCCGGTGTCATAGAATTTACAACTTGTGCATACACAGTTGAACCAACATATGAGTGCTCTATTTCTGAAATCATTCTTGAACAAGCACAGAGAGGGATACTTGAAATAACACTCAACCAATCTATATATTAGGAAATTTGGGAAAAACATGAAATTCAAAATCTCTAAAAATAGCCAAGCCAATTGTATATTACATTTAAAAGATATTTTTTTGCCTATATAGTCACTTAACCGCTGGTTCAATTTTATTCAATGACAATCTATTATCCGTACCCATGCAACTTTTCATGCTGCCATTTTGATTTCCTTGCATTTGCCACACATAGAGATTTATGATTGTTCTATTTGGAGGTGATCTTGTGTGAATGATTTTCTGTGATCTTCTTTTCCAGTCATTAAATTCCCACAAATGAAAAAAGTCATCAAGAATTAGCAGTTTATAAAAAAAGCCTACAAAAATGAAAAGTCATAAAGAATTAGTAGTTTTTAATATGTGTACACAACCTCTCTGCAATACAGTGTCATGTTCTCAAATCTCAATGCATTTAGCATTAATATTGATGAGATGTTGATTGTACTTGAGTGATCTTGTCGATGTTTTTTCAACTATGATTTCATACATTTCAGATCTTCAAGGATTTGAAGGCATCACATCCAATATATTTTTGATACAAAACCACCACCTTCATTTAATGATAGATGTTTTTTTTTAGTGTGATTTCTGACATTTTAGATCTTCAAGGATTTGAAGACATCACATTCGATATATTTTTGATACAAAGCCACCACCTTCATTTAGTTAACAACAACCGTTGAAACTTGCTATAATTGGGGATGTGGAGTTGGATAGGAATCAACCACATAATGATTTTCAATTCAATATTGAGTGATTCTAGTTTTGATATGATTTTTTTGAGGTTAATAAGGATGATACCATCCTATTATTGTAGGTACTACAAATTTTCCTATCCCCAGTTATGTAGTCTTAGAGGAAAAGATAGATTAATTCTATTTAGAGTTAGGATGGGTAGAATAAGGAAGGAGAGAGGCTCTAAAAAATGGGTGATGGAATAGTAATGCCACATTGCTCCCTTCAGAAGCATTGGTACCAGTAGAAGATAATGATACCACATGTTGTATCGCTAGAGCTACTTGGACATGTGACAAAAAAATCCACAATAGAAGCCACTCTTATTGAAATAGGAACTATGGGGCTTTTGTGTAACTTTGGGAGCTTTGTGTTAAGCATCTTGTGAGGTCTTATGTGAATGTTGGAGAGCCCTATTTCATATCATTAATCGAGGTGTCTGCTACCTTATTCTATTGTTTTTGGTGGTGATTACGAAGTAGATTACTTCTAACCTTGGTGATCACTTGTAACCTCGGTGATCACTTGTAACCTCGGTGAACACTTGTATTTTCTCTTGTACCAAAACCTTTGTGGTATTGGTATTCAAAGCAAGTGAAATTGAAGGTAAAGGTGTCAACTGAGGAGGTCCACTATAGGGCCTTTTATGCAATTTAGGAAGCTGAATCTTAATTTAGCATCTTCTTAGGTCTTCTTAGGGTTATTCATTTACACAATTAACAATGACAAGTGATTTTTTTTGTTCTTATTTTGTTGGTAAGGGTAACTATTATTACTGATGTGATTTTAATTGTAAACAACTGATCATGAATTATGATAGTTGATTGTATTTTTTCTAGGTTATTTTGATGTTTATTGTACATGACTGATCCTGAGTTTATCTTTTCAAGGTGATTTCCATCATTTCTAATTTCAAGGCTCTGCAATATCCACATTAGGATGTAATTGATGATGGAGTACTTTTCCAACAACATGTTTTTCCTATAAAGAGGCATGAGGGATGGATGATCATGAGTTTTGAATGCAGTGTACTCATTTCTCAGTTATGATAAGTGTTCTCTTAGGTTGAAAAGTATTAAAGATTATTCAGATGTATTGTTGGTGGTACTATAAATTCTCCTCCCTCTAGATATGTACTTTTAGAGGAAAAAAGAGATCAAATCTGCACACACTAAGGAAGGGTGGAATTGGAAAGATTGGGATGGTGGAATAAGGCATGAGAGGGGCCCTCAAATAGGAACTTTGGAATTTCTACCCACTTTCAAATGTTTCCTTTTTCTGCTTCATCCACTATAATTCCATCCTTTTCTATCATGATTGCTTAATCCGAATCAAAGAAGTTGGAAGGAGATTTGCTATTAAAAATGGGTTTCAATTCTATAGCATCCTAAAATTGCACCCCTTACAATTTTGATCACATTGGGTCCCTACCAAAGCGTTTGCATCCCTTGGCCTACTTGGGACCTGAATATACTCAAGCCCCTTCCATATTGCATCATATTTTGACATTTCCTATGCATAAGGAACTCGATCCTTACCCCAAAATAGGGCAGGACCAGGGCATGGTGCTCTTATCCTCAATAGGACCATGGCACCATGCCATGGTCACCCTCATTTTTGGGGCCCCTTTAACCCATTTTCACATTTCAAATTTGAGCGTGATTTCCCTTTTCGTATCGGCTCATGTCAAAAAATTAGCCAATTTTCCCAATGGGGAAGTATTTAAAGAGGATTCACCCTCTCATTTGGACATCCACAATTATCAAGAAGTATTGAGAACACACATGAGATCAAACATTCAAGCATTCAAGATAAATTGAGCATTTTTAGTTTTCCTTCAAGTCTTGGAGCAACAATAAAGTCAAGATTCAAGCATTGAAGTGGAGATCTACATCCTATTTCATGAAACCCTAATTCCATGTGGAGGAAAGCAAAAATTCACAAGGAGGTATCATCATTCAAATTTCAATCATAATTCAACATCTCCCTCAAATGGAGAATCTTTCCTTATAGTCATTTCAATTATCTTTATTTCAATTTCATGGTTAATTGCAAAATAGGGGTTTGACATAAGGAATGCCCCTATTCCCAACCTATTTCCCCTTCTTTCTATGTGCAAGAATTAGGTATAGAGATGTACTCTTCAGGATAAGCTTTATTCACAAAGACGAATCATCCCCCTTTAGTGTGTGAAAAGTTTGGAGGACCGTTGTGATGCGCCATGGTCCTGACTTTTTAGGATATTTTTTGAGGATCGGGTCTAGCTTGTCTTATACTTCTTAGATCCAGGTGCAAGCAAAAATCCCGCATCTGTAGCTCATGGTTTTCTTAGTTTTACCTTCATTTTTCAGCACTTTACCTTAATTCAACATTTCAACTTACAAAAGAGAGGAAAAAAATTCACAAATTAATCCAATCCATTAAGTATTCAGTCCTTATCTAATTTGTGACTGAATCTAGTGGATTCCCTTCCCTCTTTTGAATGTAAAGGTTTTAAGTGAAATTGATTTGGTAATTTCTCCCTTCTATGTTGCTAATTGCCAAATCAAAATTTCCCCTTTACAAATTCTTCTATGAAGTGGATCAAATCTGCTTCCAATATAACAACTGTAGCAAATTGGTATCAATTGTGTCAATTTGTAATTCATCTATAACTTTAGGGATGAATCACGTTAATGTATAATTTAACATTACGATTTTAATCCATTATTAATACAAATATAATTAATGGTTGTGCTACTATTTTCCTTTGTTTTGGATTAAAGTAAAAACAGGTTTTGAAGGGGCCCCCAGACCCTTTACAAAAAGATTCTAGAAGAGTTAGAATAAGAGATTACGATAAATCCAAAACAACACAGGATGTAAAAGATAGACATTACAAACAACAACCAAAGAGACAACACAAACCCAAACGAGCATCAAAAACTAGCAAAGAGAAAAAAATAGAAAACCAACCAAATAGAGACAACACCGACCACAAACAACAAAGCCACAGACCCAGTTACATAAAGTTATTGAGGGTCTCATCCAACTTAGCCTCAAGGACACTCATATTTTCAGCAGCAACTCTTATTTCTTTGTATCCCACCTTCTGAATGACTGTCTTCTTCTTCATGTTTCCACAAGTCCTTTTGTTGGGTCCTTCTTCAGCCCGAGTCACATCAGTTTCATCTCCAATGGTAACAATAGCCCTTTCCTACTGCTCCCAACTATGTACCATAACAGTCATAACATCAACAATATTCTTCATGATCTTGTGGTTGTTAGACATGATAGTCTTAAGCATACCCTAGGTCTTATTGTATCCCTCTTCTACATTGGAGGTGCGGTCTTCAAACCTTTTCTTTATCTGATCAACCCCTTCACCTATACTTTTAGTGCATTCCAAAATTGACTTCTTCTCCTCTATCGTCCACTGCCCCACATCCATCTGATTGCTTTGATCATTCTCAACAGGGATGGCCTCCATTTTACTACCCAAGTCTCTCTGATTTAGTATAACCTACTTTAACTCATGAAAAAACCATTTAAACATGTTGAACGTGTCAATTGCATGCTCCCGAGCCATACCCAATACATTCTCATAATCTTCCCTTTTTATCACTAAGCTCATTACATTTTGGGTGAAGGTCCTCATAAACCATCGCACACACATTACCAGAATCATGGGGTGGGGAATGAGGGGTTCGGAGGTTATGGTTGTCCGACTCCTTGCTATCTTTTTTCTCACTCACAAAACCCTCAAGACTAGCTTTGGTGCCACTAGAAGTAGGGGAATCATTTCCAGCCGAGGTGGAAGAGGAAGAAACAACAATATTCTTTTGACCTTTTTTACCCTTGCCCCTTGTAGGATTGGTATTCGTAGATTTCTCAAGTTTAACTTTTTTCAGAGGGAGATGGGATTCATCTTCAAAATCAGACCCAAACTCATCATCACTTGAATCACCCACACTAGTATCCTCTTCAAAAGAGGTATGAATATAGTCATCAAGGGCAGCAAGGACACGGAAAGGAGAGTCAATAAGGACAAACAATCCTTCATGCAACATAGGGAACTTAGAGGGGTTCTTCTTGTGGTCTTTAAAATTAGCTCTCAGGGAAGACATCGGATAAAATGGGAAAGACATTTTGACTACGTGACGAAAATGATTCATGATCACAAAATGATGCCCATACACTCTAGTAAAATGACCATCTAAAGTGAGGTATCCCATAATTACCTTTAACACCTTCTTCTAGAAGGGCTTGAACACCAGGATGGAGTAGTAACTGACAGTATTTTTAACAATTTTAGCTCTATACGCTTCCTTCTTGGGAAAAGGAAAATCCTTTGTTTGTTTTTTGTATTTTGTTATTTATTTATAATACATAGTTTTGTTTGTTTGTTGTAATTGTCAAGTTCTTTATTTGGATCATTTATTTATTGAATTCTTCCAGAGGACTTTAATCTTTGCATAACAATGAGTTGACAAGTCATACTTGTTATCCAACATAAAATCTGTTGGTTCCCAAATCAACGGATCCTAAACCCTAAAGGATTAGACACTTTATTATCAATCTTGAAACAAAATTTAACCATTTCCTTAAAAGAGACCCATTATCAAGACCACACATTCCTACTTGAAGAAGACAAATTAATGTGTCATTAACACAAGAATTCATACCAGTTGTACATACAGAAATGAGATAATATGCAAATGGTTCATCTTCATTGATCTTTGAAAAAATTGAATACAATATGATACTGATTTACAATATTTATAGATAGGAAATGTTTTGAATCTATTATCTTCAAACTGGCTCCTATTACATCTTACTTCTCAAAATTTATGAATCCTTCTTACTGGCCTTGATTTCTTGTTTATAAGACAAGGGAGAAAAATAAGCTTCAAGCCAAGTAAGACACTTGTCAAAAAATGATTGCTAATTACAAATGAATATGCCAAAAGGCATCTTTCATAGGTACATTGAAAAATCCTCCTAGGAAGAGGGGCTGCAATAGCCCTGAATGGAATGAGGT
Source organism: Cryptomeria japonica (assembly GCF_030272615.1). Lineage (NCBI taxonomy): Eukaryota > Viridiplantae > Streptophyta > Pinopsida > Cupressales > Cupressaceae > Cryptomeria > Cryptomeria japonica. The sequence goes on along the minus strand of NC_081406.1, from coordinate 564,102,457 downwards.
TGGGGCGTCTTCTTGTTCCAACATCTATTGGTGTCAAAAATTTGTCATTGGAGGCTACATTGGGTTGGACCATGTACATGCTGATTTTTGAACAATGAAATGGTAAGTATCTCATTGATTGGGATCCCCAGTTAACAAATTCAAAATTGCATCAATTGCTTCTTGGAAATCTAGCCTCCACCTGTCTAAATCTTTAATCTATCCATCCTTAGTCAAGGTTGTAGGAATATCCCATTTCTGAAGACCTTTAAATGATTCTAATTTTTCCTATAATAGATTTTCCTCCTCTTCCACATGTGGGAGATCCTTTATCATGAGGTTGTATTTTCTCCCATGTCATCCCCACAATTTGGGGTGCATCAGGTACATTTTTCACTTCCAAAAGAATCTCCTTTAACATAGTGGCTTTAGGGAACCACACAGTCCTCAATGGTTGGAAAAATGAAAGAATGTCACCCATTTGGGTGTGGAGTTGGAACACAAAATAATAATAAGCATGTACTTCACCCAATTTGGCAAGCATTTTATTGGTGATTTGCCAAATTGTAGCCTTCCTTATTTGCAAATATTTGTTTTCTACTTCCTCTTTCATTTCTTACAAATCCTCCTTCATTTTCTACATCTCCTCTAATTGCTACTTTGTCATTTTGGTGGACTCCTTTTCCACCAATTCTTTCTTCAGCCTGACATTCTCAATATATTGTTCATTGTAGCTAGCAGTAAGAGCAACATGTCTTTTCTTAAGTTCTTCATGCTTCTTCTCTTCTTCTTTAGTAGTTATTTTGGCAAAATGTGCAGCATGGAATGAAAATGTGGTAGCCTTGTTAGTTGTAGTTTTACCTAGGGTCTTGACAATAGCATCCCCTACCTTCCACTCTATTCCTTGCAGTACAATGGGCTTATCTATGTCGGGGCCTTTTCCCAAACTGAAAATTCCTTGATGCTTGGGTTGAGCCATTATCCATGTTTCTCAATTTCTTGGGTGTATATTAGATCTCTCTACCTCATAACCTGGTCCAGTACAAAAAGTTTTCTCCATATCCCATCTAGGGATTAACATCATGCTGCTATTTTTTATCATCTCTCTTTCCTCCTAAGGAGTGCATTGAAAATTGTCTTTATCAAATTTTGAAATTTCCTCATCTGATAAATTCTTTAATTTCTCTTTTAACCAAAAATATTTGAACTTTGGAGTTTTGACAAAATTGTCATCAGACAAGAATTGAATATCAACAACTATTCTTTCACCTTGGTCTTGCCCTATAGGGTAAAACTTGGGAAAAATACCCTATCCTCATCATTAGGGATGCTTTCTAAATCATCATCCCAAAAATTTTCTCGAGGGGGGGATGGTGGTTGGACACTTGCAGCCATTTCATCATCCACAATCTGTACAAACTCTAATATTTTAGCCTTCCCCTTCTCAATTTTTTTAATTACCCTTGCTACAGGTTGTCCATCTTGGGGAGCTTTCTATGAGGGGATAGCTTTGGAGGATCCTTCTACCAGAATGTCCTTCCCTTTTGCTTTGGATATATCCAAGGGAGTATCAACGAGGCTCTCTTCAAGCTTTTTGCTGGTTGTTCTACCACAGCTCGAGCCAACTCATTTGTAACATTGGCTTCAAAATTCCTCATCTTATTTAACATTCTTGCAAAATCATTCTATATATTAGAGCAAAATCCCTAAAAGTCGGGGTCCTTTTCTTTCCTCTCTCTTTCCAATTTCTTGAGATATTCCCACTTTTTTCTTCTTTGGATAGCCTCCTTGGGACCATAATTTCTAATTAGGTCCTCATATTCATCATGTTGATGGGACATGCCATTCACCTTTATATTATATGTTCTTATCTCATTAATGTATCCTTTTGGATCAAAATCTTGAGCTTTTCCTACTTGAAGGTGATAGGTGCCTACTATGGTACCTACTATGAAGTCCTGCACCTTCTCAAGTGTCTCACTTCCCACACCGAAATCTTCATATATTGTGAGTCGGGGAGTGTGTGTTCCTTTCTTCTCCTTTTGCATCAAATTATTCTCCATCCACATGAGTTTCCACATGAATTCAATGAAGGCAAGACTTGGGAAGACAATTAGTGACAAAATGTGGGGAAGTTGAGGGCACCCATATACCCTGATTATTGTGCATTCTAAGTAGCAATATAAATCATCAAAATTATGAGCAAATGCACCCTCTGGAAATTTAAAACCCTTGGGACTAACACTTTTTACTCTTAGAATATTTACCATATCAATTGGGAGTCTTGTCAGGTGGACTCCACATATTCCTAGGACCTTGACAAGAAAATGGTCAAAGAATTCCCTATAATTTGAATATCTGGACCCCTTGTCCCATACTTGAGTCCATCTCTGGACTAGTCACCTATTTCTTGTTTGTGGATCAAACTTTGTGACCTTCATGGCCTCGTTCCACTCTATCCTATTTTGAAAAAGAATCAAATGGCATAATAAAGAATAATACTTACAATCCAATTTGACTTTCTCATCCTTTGCTTTTATCAACCCCTCATGCATCTTGTCCTGGATGTAGGTTGCAAAGTCATACAATTCATTCTCTTGGGGGTACTAAATATTTATTTCCATTATCATATAAACTACTGGCATTTGTTTTCTCCCACTATCCTCTCCTAAAACTTGACAAATAACATAATAGGTCTTTACAAAATAATGTTCAAAAGTTGCCAAATTAAAAGGTTCTTTCTCTATACTTAAAATGTAGTTCATTTCCCCTTTAAACATATTTTTTCTACATTGGGGAATCACTTGCTCTTTGTAGAAGTTTTTCTTCATCACATATTCGATCCCCAACCTCTTCATGTCAATGGTTTTGAGGGGACTTCTATCAAATTCAAAATATTGAACTATGGCAACTTTTGCTATATCAACTAGAATATGACCACTTGTCATCCTCACTGTCATACTCTTGGGGTGGTAATGCTTTCTAATTTCCCTAATCAATAGAGGCTCCACAAAGACATTAGGGACTACCAACTTTCCCAAATTGAGGTTCCAAGGGTTTGATACTGGTGTTGCCTTGTGGAAGTAATAGAAAATATCTCACCTTCGGTCAGTGGTGATGCCATCTATACAATTGGAACTTTTATCATTGAAGGCATTTTACCCTTGTGTCTCTCTTCTTCCTTTTTTCCATCTCTTCCAATTTTTTCTCTTCCACTGCTACTTCATCAACACTCTTAGCTAGAATTGATGAAGTAGGGGCTTATGATGGCTACTCTTGCTAAGAAGGTGGGGGGTTTTCAATAGTAGGATGGTTTGATGATGCGATTGGGGTCTGCTCTACAAATGAGGATGTAGCCCTTTTGGTAGGGGACCTTCTTCTTTTGGGCTTTGGGGCTTCCTCCTCTGGGTGTGATTCAACAACCTAAGGGTTCTCCTTAGCAGGCGGGGCTTGCACAAATGATGTTGCTACAAATTTCTTGGAGGGAGCCCTTCTTTTCTTAGGTGCTAGGGCTTTAGTTTGGAGGGATGGATGGGGTTCACTAGTACCAGGTTCATCATCAGAAATCAAAATGACAACCCTTTTTGTTTCTCTCTTCCTCTTTGGATTCAAGGATTGTTCTTAAGATGGTTGGTAAGATTCGACACTTAGAGGGGTTTGTACAACAGAGGGAGGGTTTGAATCAACAACCGACTCATTCGAGATGATGGGAGCTAAGTTAATTAAGGAAAGTGGAGTGGCATGGGTGATTTATGGCATGGTGGAGGAGGCTTCTCCCTTCTTAGGGATTTTTTTAGTAGCAGAGGAGGTGGTTCCCTTCATTGGGGAAGCTATTTTTTCTCCTAGGGTAGGAAATTCTAGTTCTACTTCAACTTCATGTTGGAAATTGACACTCATATGGTGGCTTCTAATGATTTATTATTGGTCTAGGGTTGTCATTGATGACAACTCTTCATGAGATTCCCATTCGGTAATCACGGATCTTGATTTCTAGAAGAGGGTGTTAACCGGTAGCTAGTTAACCGGTATTTCAAGATAAACAAAGCAGTTTTGGTCTGAAAGCTTTCTGGTGATTGCAGTGCTATGAATCATGTATGGTTTGATTGAGCCAACATAGAGACAACATCTCATTGATGTTTTGGTGATCCACATTTATCTTTGGTGATCCAGTCAAGCTAACATATGACTACACATTACATTAGCAGGACGACATGGTAAATGATCTATTTTGTGATTGCGGATATATAAGACCGGTATAGATGATCTTTTTGGTGAAGGATATGATTGTTTTGCGAGTGAGTGGTGATCAAGAATCCATTTTGGCATAATTTCACATGTGCATTCTTGATCCATTAGCTGTCTGAGATAGTGAACAAGGCAAAATAGAGCAAAACAATAGAGATGATTCAGTCAATGTATTTGGCACTTAATTGGAACTCATCCAAGCATTTTAGATGCTACTTTGGAGTTCATTTGTTGTAATTCATCACTGTAATTAATTAATAAGGTAGTGAGCCTTCTGGGGTTGTAGCCCTTAATGTATTTGAGCAATGAGCTCTAGGCAGTGTGCTTGAATGCTTGTGCATTCCCCATATTGTAATATTGTTTTGCTACTGGCCATAGTGGAATAATATTGTGGGTTCAAACCCCACCATGGTTTTTCCCATTTGGGTTTCCACGTAAAAATCTGGCATTATGATTTTGTGGTTGATTGTTTTATGTTCTTGCATTTCAGTTTCATGTTTATGCTTCTGGTGGTTTAAAGTTAAGTCTGAAAATTTTCTAACCAGTAGATTGCTGATTCACCCCCCACCCCTCTCAGTGATCCCCGATTCCAACAATTGGTATCAAAGCCTAGTTTTTTTCAGGAATCTTAACCGCTTGAGGAAGGTCCGAGAGATTGACTCAATGGATTCTGATTTAATAAGACAACTCAGTGTGGCACTTGAGGATCTTGATGCAACAAGAAATGAGATCAGTTCCTTGAAAAGAAACTTGAATGCTACTGATGATTTCATTAACAACTTGAAGGATCAAGTGAACACTTCAAGAGACAAAATGAAAGAATTGGTGGACAAGCTAACGAAGAAAGAAGATCAAATCATGGAAAATCAAGGTAAAGATGATGAAGTTGACAAGATTGAGAGAGAGAATGCTACATTGAAGAATGAGATGCAATCCATTGTGATGAGGCTGACTATGGAGATTGAGGACCGGAAGAAAAATGAAAAAAATCTAGCACAATCATTGAAGAAAAGAGCTGTTGAATGCTTTAGGCTTACCTATGAGAATGATCAGTTGAAGCTTAAGTTGACACAGTCAAGGAATAATGGTCAATAACTTGAAAGACATTGCTTCCTTAAGGGATGAACTTGCTATTGCTAATGATTACAAAGACAAATTCAAAGCTAGCTGAGCAAGGACTGATGAGATGCTGGAAAGTCAGAGACATAGAAAGGACATGCGAGGACTTGGATTTGAGAAAAGAGAATCCTCCGGATCTAAACAAAGTAATGCAAAACCTAATCAAAAGAAGAGCAAGAATCCTCCTGTAAGACAACCTAATACCCATAAATTCAATGGTAGATTCTTTACTTGCAATAAATTTAGTCATATGGCGAATCAATGCAGAAGTAGGATGAATAATGGAATGAACAACATGAATAATGTTCCTACCTTTACCAGTTACTGTTTCATATGCAATAATTTTGGTCACAAATCAAATATGTGTAGAGCAATAATGAATAACTTCCAAAATAAGAGGTGTTATGCTTGTGGAATGTTTGGACATATCTCTAACTAGTGCAGGATGAGACCAAACCAGATGAACTTTAGACCTATGCAGAATGTTGTTTGTCCTCATGCAATAAAACCAGTCACATTGCTAAGTACTATAGAAGCAAGAACAGTACTCTGGTAGACAAGAACAAATCAAATGAGAAGGGAAAGGCAAAGGTAGAAGAGATCAGAGACAAACATGAGAAGATGCGGTTCATAAAAGAGGAATCCAAAGCAGACAATGGATTTACACCCGAATCCGATGTAGGATCTTTATTCGACAACTAGGGCTTTATGCCTTAGGGGGAACTTTTCATGCAAATTCTAAGAACCCCCTCTTTCATGATCTATGATCGATTCCAGAAGGTTGTAGAAGGCTTAAATATTATATGTAGATGTTATCTGAAAGTCTTAGAGAAAATTTGATGCTCTGGTAAGCGACTCTATGAAAATCAAGGTAACCGGTTGCAACATTTATTGCAATGAAGAATTAGGTTTTTGAAGGTTAAAAGGGAATTTGAAAGGTTCATTCATCACAATGCGATCAAGAAAATAGTGCAAAGAAGAAGAGCGAAGTGATTTGGTGATCTCAATAGTGATTTCAACGATCCTAAAGAGAATTCCAACGCTTGGTTGTGAATTAAGCTATTTATCTGTTTGAAACTATTAGATTCCACAAACCCTAAGTTTGAAATGGCTTCAGCTTCTAGAATTTCTACCCCATTGGTTGTCGAGATTAAGGATAGAGACATACCTATTTTCAAGAAACACCCTTTCAAGTCTCTTGAAGATGACCCAGAAGGTGCATTTTCTTCGGTACCCTATGACGTCCTTCACAATGAGGATATTAGGGCATACATCCATTCCGATCTTCAGGATATTGGCAATGCTAATATGTTGAACCTGTATAATAAACATTTGGTGGACAGTTTGGGAAACCTCAAACCTGAATATAAGGTTCTTTAGGACAAGGGTTTTTCGCAATTCATCCATTTTCCATTGTTTGATGAAGCAAAGTGAATTTGGTATATTCTCAGTCAATTCCATGATGAATTCATATGGCTTGATAGGCCTCACAAGATCACTAAACAAGAAATTGGAGTTGTGACATGCCTCAGTGAAACTGGTGAAGTACTTGGCCTAAGAAAAGTATCGAATAACACAGTGATAGCAACTACTGGTTCCAAGTTTGACAACAAAGCAATGATTATCAATGACATTCTGGAGCATGATGTGAAGTTTGCATCAATGGTGGTTGGATACAAAGTTTACCAGTAAAGAAGACATAACTCCATCTCTAGAACTACCATATATACAACATATCAGATGCTCAAGAATGGCATGAGGTATGATTTATGTATAGTCCTTCTGAATGAGATGATGAGTAATTTGAAGAAAATTAAGCAAAACTTTAAGCACACTTTAAAATATGGAACTCTTCTTATTTTCTTGGCCTTATATTTCTTGAATGAGATACCCTGTGTAAATAGAAAGTTCCAATGGTCCTATGATAGACCGGTGGAAATGAAAATCAAAGAGGGATTGTGGGGAATAGGAGATGCCACAAGAGAATATCTTCTCTCTGGGGTTATTTCAAAACTTTCCAAACTATAATGAAGAATAGAGAAAGAATCCCTAAGGAAATTGTCGAGAAGTATGAGAAAACTATTTGCTTCATGGTTTATAAAGATCAATGTCAAATGGAAGTCATGGAGCCTAAGATAGTTTGGATCATGCTCATGGGGTATGAAGTTGACTCTATCATGCTTGAGGCATATGATTAACACCTATTGAGCCAACCGGTTGATCTGAAAGAAGAAAGATTTGGATCATTAGAGGAGAAAGGCCTTGAATCACACAAACAGTTCGTTGCACCAGCTAGAAAAAGAAAAGTTATAAAGATGGATGAGGAAGTGGCAATCCATATGGGATTCACCCAAGAGGAGGTGAAGCAGGAAAGAGAAAAACATACACAAATGGAGGCCAAAGAGGAAACCAAAAAGCCTAAGGTCGATCCGGTTCCCTCCAAGGCTAAACCAAAAGAGACCAAGTTTTCCCCTACTCTGGTGGCACCATCTTTAGGACAGAGCACATCCATAAAGGGAGTGTTGAAGAAAAAGGATAAGTCCAAAATGAATTATGGTGTTGTGTCTCTGATGGCCTCTGAGATGGAATTTGAGGAGGAAGTAGGCAAGGCTAAGAAGAAGGAAGAATTTGTAAGAGTGGTGAGGAAGCCGTAGTCTGGTGGAGCCCTGCATAGCAAGAAAGCCAAATCTGATCCTGTCCCTACCAAAAGACCCAAAAGACGAGGACAAGTCAAAAATCAACCTGATATAGATCCTAAATCTAGAGGCAAGTGAGGTAAATCTACATCTATTCTTCCATTGTCAACTGACCAATTAATTGATGAGGTAATTGTGGATGGTAATTTGAAGAATATTGGAGTGTAATATGAAAAAATGAATGAGGTTGTTAAGAGAAAAGTAGAAGTTGTTATTTTATATTTGCACAATTTTAGTAAAACATTTATTAAGCTAGAGAAGAGCATTCCTATAGACCTATACAACATTATTGATGCAAGGAGACTGACTGCTAGCAGAATAGATAAGGAAATGAAAGAAAGAGAGCTGATAAATGTTTTCACCTGAATCACTTGAGATGAAGTCAAAAGACATTGAGGAAGCCAATAATAAAGAATTTAGAAGAAAAACTAGGGTAAACAGATTGATGATAGACAAGGTGGAAGAGGTAAGAAAGGAGACAAAAGATATATGGAGAAAAATAATTGTGAATGATCCTTTGTATAAAGATGCATTTAAATCTTCCCAGCTGGAAGAAAAAGAAGGTGTTTCTGATGATCAAAAGGATGAAACTTAGATTGAGGGACATCTGAAAGATCAAGGCAACACAACTCTTGATGTTGAAACCAATGATAATCCTCGGGTGGTAGACAGTTCAGCAACCCCTGAGATACAAAAGAATGATACTACACCAAGTGGAAACACCGGTACACAGGATAAAGGGGATGAAGTAGAGAAAAAGGAATTTGAGAGTACAAAGGTAAAGGTTGTTGAGATAGACAAGGGCAAAGGAGTTGTTGATCTAGCAATTGACAATCTTACAGTCCAAAGGACCCCACCTCGAATCTCCATTAATCTAGATGGTCCTCTTAACCTTGGACAGATGTCTCCTACTGAGAAGCTAATGCTTGCAGCAGCTGTTCAAGCTCAGGCTAGTTAGGATCTGGTAAAGTCTGAGTCAGAAGATAAAAAGTTCATTTTTATGTTCGTCAATGCTTTGCAGAAGGTGGCTCTGAATGTACAGTTAGATTCTAATGCTAGCCCCTAAGGTAAATTGTTACAATTGATTAATAGTGTAAATACTAGTTTTGATTCTTTAGAAAAGTATACTACCAAGAGAGTTTTGGATAGATTTAAGGATGTAAGAATGCACACATTTTGGAAGTTGATTGAAGACTATAGAGTGAGATTGAATAAAGGTCTATGGGTTATTTCAGATACATTGATAGAAGGTCATAAATTGTATAAGTCTTGTCTAATTTTTCCCAAATACACTGTAGATATAGACAAGCAAATAAGTGTTTTCTAGGAAAAACTTGCTAGTATTTATCAATCATTTGATCCCAATGTAGCTCCAACTAGCAATGTTGAAGGATGTATTTTGACTCTAAATGATTAGATCTCAAGCCTCAATGTGGACAAGGACATATTTTGAGGAGAGTTGGCGAACTCCAGAACTTGATTGCCCCTCGATTGGACACCATGTTAAGTAATAAGGTAGACTGTATGAAGGCAATGACTCAACCTATATCATCTTATCTGAAGGACGTAGAGATTCATGCAATGATATTTAGTGTATTCTTTATAGTTGTGGATAACTTGAAGAGCGGGTGGGAAACTCACCTAGGATTTTTTAAAACCATTTTTGTTGACATCTTCAAGTATTTGTAAAGTCTCCGACAGGTATCTTTGTATATAAATTTTGGACAACACCCCATCTTTGGCATTGTTGTCAAAGGGGGAGAGAAAAGGTGAAAAATGTACAGTGTAGAAGAGTGTAATTACAAGTTTCAAAATTCTTTGTCTAAGGGGGAGCCTTAGAAATTCTTTTGATCCGGTGTACAGTTCTCAACACAACCATTTTTCACGAGTGTTTCCATCAATGCCAAAAGGGGAGATTGTTGGCAATTGACACTCATCCGGTGACTTCTGATGGTTTATTATTGGTCTAGGGCTTTCATTGATTGTAACTCTTCATGAGATTCCCATTCGGTAATCACAAATCTTGATTTCCGAAAGAGGATGTCAACTGGTAGCTAGTTAACTGGTATTTCAAGATAAACAGAGGAATTTTGGTCTAAAAGCTTTCTGATGATTATGATGCTATGAATTGTGTATGGGTTGATTGAGTCGACATAGAGACATCATCTTATTGTTGTTTTGGTGATTTGATCAAGCCGACATATGACCACATTACATTAGCAGGCCAACATGGTAAATGATCTATTTTGTGATTGGGGATATATAAGATTGGTGTAGATGATCTTTATGGTGAAGGATATGACTGTTTTGTGAGTGAGTGGTGATCAAGAATCTATTTTGGTGCAGTTTCACATGCACATTATTGATCTGGTAGCTGACTGAGATAGTGAACAAGGCAGAACAGAGTGTAACAACATAGGTGATTTGGTCAGTGTATTTGACACTTAACCAAAACTCATCCAAGCATTGTAGATGCTACTTTGGAGTTCATTTGTTGTAATTCATCATTGTAATTAATCAGTAAGGAAGTAAGACTTCTGGGGTTGTAGCCCTTAATGTATTTGAGTAGGGATCTTTAGGCAGTGTGCCTGAATACTTGTGCATTCCCCATATTTTAATATTGTTTTTCTACTAGCCATAGGGGAATAATATCATGGGTTAAAATCCCACCGTGGTTTTTCCCATTTGGGTTTCCACATAAAAATTTGGTGTTATGATTTTGTGGTTGATTGTTTTATGTTCCTGCATTTCAGTTTAATGTTTATGCTTCTAGTGGTTTAAAGTTAAGTCTGAAAATTTTCTAACCAGTAGATCACTGATTCACCCTCCCTCTTAGTGATCCTTGATTCCAACACTTCAAACCCTACATAACTTTCTAATTCTTTCTTAAAAGCATAGAGATGAGCCTGATATCAACTTACTTATTTTTTGAAGGCACTTGGTTGCAATTGCATCTCTAAGAAATGCTTTGGGTCACCTTGGATAGCTCTATGTTTTCTCTTCAATCACTTCTTGGATTCTCTTTGAATGTAGGGTGAGAAATTATTCTTCAAAATTAACCTTTATTGATCATATGAATGTTGCCATTAATTTATAAGTGCAGGCTCTCTGCCACCTTGATTTTTTGTTATTCTCTAAAGTCTTTCCTTATTATCTTTATTCATTTTATTGCCCCACAGGGTGATCATATTCCTTATATTTTTCTTGCGAGGTGGTGGGGAAATCATTTTGCATCTACCTCGCTATCTCAATTCATCTCTTCGTGAACCTCTTCACTCATGCAGGGTGAAACTTCCTTCATCTCATAGGCACTCCCTGCTAGCCTGTAGGGTACTTCCTCCCTTATTCACATCCGTTCTTATCTCATCCAGTGGGAACTCCTTCTTTGATTTGGTTGTGTGGGGTAGCGGGGCTACCTTTTACTTTGTTATCAATTCTTACCCGCTGGCTTGCAACATGATCATCTTCCCTTCCCTTAGCTCATAGGGTGGCGGGGTAATGGCCCAATACTTGTCCTACTAGCCTGCAACATTTTCCTTTGGAGTCGCCTCCCCTTGCGGAGTAAGACTATTTATGTTCTTAGATTATATCCTGTTATCCTGGAAAATGGTTCCTTCCATGTATCTTCATAAGCCCATAGGCAATCTACCTGTCTCTTTGTTGACCTCACCCCACAAGCCCATGATCACACCTTTGTTGTCTTATGACCATTGCAGGGTAAATTTGCCGCTAGTATCTTAGTGTTCATCGCTATCCTACAACGTAAATTACTTCAAGAGAAATTTGCGTGGAGTATGGCTTGAACTTCTTGTCACTACACATCCCGTTAGCCCGCATCAATAAATCTTCCATCTTAGCAACACAGAGTGGCGGGGCCACCTTTAAACTACATTATACCTTCATCCTGCTAGCCCGCGGGACATAGTTGTTTACTAGATAAGTCATGCGGGGTAACTCCTCTCTTTACTTGACATGCATCATGTTGCCTCACAACACTTTGGTAAGTGTAGAATGGGTCTTGCGAGATAAGGAAGAAGGGAATAAAACCCTGACCCCACCATCCCGTTGGGCTCAGACTGCACTAGGTCGACACTTAAGTGACCAATTTAGCACATGGGGATTAACTGAATAGGCTCAAGTTACAACTAAAATGACGAGGGACCAACTACACAAAATCAATGATCAAATCATGTCCTCCGTCAAATCATCAAATATCAACAACGAAGGTTCAATTCTAGCCTAAGTTCTGATAGAACAAAATTTGTACAATGCATGACCAAAATTGAAACAAATGTCACTTTACTATTGTATCATGAGTACAAAGCGATGGATTATTATTAATTGAGCAAGGATTTAATGTTAATAAACCAAGTGCTTGTAAGGAAGTTAAGTAGCAGAACAACTTCCTACACTAACCTAGAGAGGAGGGTAATGCAAAAAAAATTATAGACCCTCAAAACAATTACAGAAAACAAAAATAGACATAATAACATTCAAACCATAACACAGTGATTTACGTGGGGAAAACTCTTTCAGGAGAAAAACCCCACACTTCAAAATCCGCCCAATATATTATTCAGTAATCAAAAACATATTACAATATACTTGTAGAGAACACTCTTAATAGGAGTACCACTAATCAAAGATTCAGAGGTAACTCAATAGCCATAAGACTCTTACACACAACCTCTATCTCACACACCTCATATATAGGAGATACAATATAAGAAACCGTCAAACGCTATTACAAAACCATGGACTAAAACCACCCAATAAGGTGCAGCTGACCTTATCTCCCTTCTAGATGCCTTATGACTATTGGCTTGATGATAATTGTAATGTATTCATCACTTGTTGTCATTGATGAAACACTCTCACACACATATATGATCACATTGACTACTGGTATAACTTCAATTGGTTTTTACTACCAACCGATATTTTTAAAGTCTATCTCTAACCGATACTTTGTGTCAACCGGTATGTGCCTAAGAGATAACTTGTGGTAACACTAAGTAGGCATTAGAGTGAAGATAAAGTTGAAGGTGAAGATCAAGTGGAAGATTCCTGGACAATGATTCACTAGTTTTATTCCAACCAGTATTGACTGCTCTAACCAGTATCTGATTTTGTGATGTGTTACCAGCACCATTTGTTTGACAGTCATTTTTGTGATGAGTTATGTTTAAATGTCTAGATACACTGCACCTAGGAAATTGTGTTCCTATGGCCGACATAAGGTCCGAATGCCTATTTAAAGACATCTTAATGAAGCATTTCAAGAGAGATGAAGAAGAGAGAACCGATATAGTAGAGGTGATCTATGCAAATACTTTTGTTGAAGAGTGATAAGTGCTTAGATGGAGAGCAATGTTGATTGTACTTAGAATGATATGATCAAGCAAGTTTGTGCTACTCATAACAGATCAAATCTTTCTTGTTGTTTTCTAATCATTACAACAGAATAAAATCCCCTAACTAGGTAAGCGAGCTAACAAGCTTCATTGTACAAATCCTCTAACAAGGTGATCCATTAGTTTGGATTCTAAAATCCTCCAGTAAGGTTACTCCTAACAGGGTAGTATTTGTAACAGGGTATAAGCTTCTAATAAAGCTTGGGATCTCTAACAAGATCTGCTCCTAAAAGAGCTCTTTGTAAGACCTTAACCGGTCAATTTTCTATTACTGTAGATAGTTAACTTGTGAGTTCCATCTCACTGTGGTTTTTACCTATTTGGGTTTTCCACGTATAAACACTTGTGTTATGGTGGATGTTCTACTTTATGTAGATGCTGTTATTTCATTTTGGATAGCATGTATTTTGTTTAACTGCTTGGTTAAGTTCATCTACCAATTAGTGTTTAAAGTAGTGGTTGTTTTGGTGTCACTGATTCACCCACCCCCCCCCCCCCCTCTCAGTGCTTTTCAAGACCATCAATGGTGTGTTAAAACACACATCAACATGTGTCCCTCCCTTTTACAACTCATTTATGTGTTTGATGTATTTAATATTTCCTATTTCAAGAGTACAAACTTCCAGAGGCCATAACTTGAGAACCGTGTGTCAGATTGACAAACTGTTTGAAGTGTCGAAAAGCTTGCGAATTGTCTATTTCCTGATAAGAGGCTATGCTATTTATGCCCACTTTTTAGGGAATTTCCGGGCCTCTAAAGTCCTCAAAATTAAATTTAAACCTTTCATTGGACCCCTCCAAAATGGAAAATTTAATATCTTCAAAACTAGTTGTGATCATGCGATGTAACTTTACTGAAATGCTTATCTAGCCAACTAGAAGCTTCAAGGAGAATTTCGCACCATTTCATGCCCAAATGAAAACTTACTATAAATAGTAACCTTATGTAAATGCAAGGTTGAGACACCATTTTCCCTACAGTGCTTATGGAAGTAAATGAATTTATTAACAAAAAATATTCTTTTTTGCATGCAAATCATTTGAGCAAAAGGTCAAAGCCAAAACTATTATATTACTAGTATAAAGTTTTACATAATTTGTAGAATGGTTGAACCAGTTCCAGACCATCTATCCATATTAGCATACTTCATTGATACCAAACTTGCCCTTATGGCATAACGACTGCATCACTACCCATACCCAAAAACCAATATAATTACACACAAAAAAAATTGAACCACCAAAAATAGACGAGTGACAACATGGACACACAAATAGAATATAAACAATTGAAAAAGTGGAATAGTAGGTGACTCTCTATGGTGTTGCTAGTTACCCAGAGGCAATGCTTTTCCCTTTGACATCCAATATAGAATGAGTGTGGCTCCTTCCAGCTTGAGTGTTGGGACCAAGATCTCCTTTGATTATGTCCTCTAGACCCTCTAGAATCATGGCTTCCATATCCTCTTCATCACTGGTGTCAATTTCATCCACCCGCATGTAACCAAGGATCCATTTACCCCCTTTAATCTGCATGATACATAAAAGTTTCAACAAGAAGCAATCATTTTGCATAATACCAAATTTTATAGCTCAGAAAACTTTAAGGTCATCAATAACTAGAATTGGAAGTCGAGGCACTAGTTTTCCATCCCTAATAATGACATTGTAGTCTTTAGGGTATGGGATAGTGAGGTCCACGTAAATGTTTTCCTTAACCTTTTCAAATTCCCCCCAAAAAGCTTCCTTGAACAATTTTTGACACAACATCACAATGTTGTCTTTCAGGATATCTACATCTAGTAGCGTGGCCATAAAAACCATTGGTATCTCTATATTCACTCTGTATTTATGCTTTGTGAAGAGGAACTCCTCTCCGAGTATCCTTCTTACTGCCTTAATGATCAAACAATGAGAATAATTCAAAACATCTAAGAGCCTTATGTCCGTAATTTCACCTAAGAATGTTGTCTGCCTCTTGTTGGCAATAAGGCGCATTTGGGACTTCATACCAACTAGCTTCTAAATCCTATTCTTCTCAATTTCTACAATTATTGAAACACAGATGATGTGTAAATCCCTTGGACCCCTATCCACCTTTTATTTAAGTTAATGCATCTCGCTCATTTTTTTGGCGCTAATAATTGGAATTGGAGGCTAATACTTTGCAACTATAAATTTGGGCGCTCTTTCTAGGCCGAGGAATGATGTTTTCCAGTCTGTCACGGGCCACCTGAGCCTCAAATACCTTGCGCACACCATCCTATCAACTGTCCCAATTTGGCAATGTGTGATAATATCCATTATTATCCTACCATCCTTTCTTTTAACTTTTTAGTTATTGTTTTAATGCCCAATACTACCTCTATTCAATTCTTTTAACTTTTCGATAACCATTTTAATGACACATTATAGATACATATTAACTACCGACTTTAAATTGTGAAAAATCGATATGATATCAATTTTCCAACACACGCCATTGTGATGAAATGATGGATTCTGATAGTTACTAGCGAATCTATATTTAGATTTAGATAGTGACTATGAATCACATCCACCATCAGATAATCAAATATCAATGACAATGGATCAATTTTGGGCCTAAGATCTGACAAAACAAAATTTGTTCAAACAATTACAAGAATTGAGACAAGTGGCATTTTTTTATTGTATCGCAAGTGCAATAGTGATGAATTATTATTAGTTAATATCATTAAAAAGGAATTTATGTATTTAATTGGCCAAACAAAACCAAGAAGAAAGGTATCCTGCCGCAAGGTGGGAAACCCAAAAAAAGTCTTCCCAAAGCAGAGTTGGATCCGTGTACTAAGATGTTGCTAAAATTAATTGAGGAATGCCAAGTTGGAGGGGCAATAAAGATGCTGGGAAAATGGAACATAATTTAATTCCCACATGTTGTAGTTATTGTCAAATTGTTTATATAAAAAAGTCAACAAAAAAATTAAGATTTTATATAGGTCTATAAAACAATAGCATATTTTCTATTATATTTTGTTTATTGGGGCTTGAGGATTTTTGTAATCTCTCAACCAATTTTTTATGAAACTTTCTTTGCCGAAGTTGCTTTCATGATGGATTTTTGTTAACAGAGAATAGTATTAAGCTTCTATCATTCATAAAATGTCTATTATTTTTTTAATATATGGCCAACCACATTTTTAGAAAGTTGTGAAGCAGATAGTTTAGCCAACTTGGTGATGGATGGTTGTGATAGTACCACTTATGGGACAAGCATTTATTCAGATTGATGTTATGAGAAACCTACATTAATATATCACATCTGCATGACATTAAAATTTAAGACAGGGAGCTGGCCATTCGTGTGGAGACTTTTATATTCTATGGTGGTGTGTGATTTTCTCATTCAATCTATCAACGAAGATTTCTGGCTTTCGTACGGAGTTGGTGGTTGCCTATCATGGATAATCCTATTAGGTTGAGGTGCAAAATATGTCAAATGGCTTTCTTGGGCATGATTTCAACCTTTAGACTAAAGTGCATTACGAAAGTTCATTACATTCATTTCATTCGGGAATTGGAATTAGAAGCCATTAAAATGGTGCTTGGGCGCGTGTTTTTGGTTGATGAGAATCACTACCGAGTCAACTCGGACATTTCTTCCAGATTTCTAGCTTCGCTTCTAGATTTACGAGGTAGAAAAGTTGATATTCTCCTTCTATTACGAGAGGTGTTTGATGGGGATTTTCCTAGTGGATGATTTGGATGAGGCGCTTTGGGAAGAAATTGGTGTAGGTGTCCCTTGAGTGAATGACATCCACAAACTAGACGAGGGAATTGAGTCGGTCGTTCGCCACCCATTTATTTTGGGTTTGAACAACAGAGCACTTGGATGCCATCGTCATTGGGCCACAATGGGTTGTGATTTCCTACAAAAGATAAAGGTGTTGGAGGCAGTCAACAATTTTGATTGGTTGTTTTTCTTTTCACAGCTCATGTATGATGGGGTTTATTGGTTTGGAGAATGAATTCTTCTTCTAATTTTGACTTTTGTCTTTTTGTATTTCTATACACTCAAAGAATATGGATAAGTCACCATTTTATTCTTTAAATCTTTTTTTCTTTTTCTAGGGAAGTCGAGGCTTTCATTTTTTTTAATGAGGATCTGTAAATATGGTTTTGAAATATGTCCTATGATGTGGAATGTTAGTTGGGTAGTATAGATTTTGTGTTTTGGGATTTCGATAAGCCTGGAATGTAATATTTACTATGTACAAGTTTTTTTAATATTAATAAAATTATATATTACCGATTAAAAAAATAGTGATATAAATTGCTAGTAAAATTATTTTATTTGTTTTATTTGAAGCATGATTTGCCAAGTTAAACTTTAAATTTTTATATATTTCAAAAATTTCGCCTGTAAAAATTATTTTTTGGTTTATATCAAATGTTTGTTTTGCCAAAAAATTATTTTATATTTGAAAAGAAGCTAAATACTCGTCAAAATTTTTGTTTTTCCCGATTCCAAGAAATTCACCAACCAAATTGATATTACATTTCCATGAAAAATTTAAAAATCGCCAATAATTTTTTTTAATCCTCGACTACCAAAAAATTCGCCAATATTTTACACCATTTTTGAGGGCGGGGGGTGGGGGTTCTTAAAGTTTTTGTTGGCTACCACCATAGTAACAATGTCCATGTTTGTCCAATATTAAACCTCCCCCAACAACATTTTCATCAAATAGATGAATTCATCATCCCCCAATTTGGAAAGTCGTTTCATTCTCTTCGTAGTAACCAGCCCAAAGAAAGCAGCTGACTCTGCCACCCAAGATTGTTGCAGAAAACACAAAGAATGACATTGTCGAACCTCAACATGTAGCTTTATTTCCAACACCACTTGCCAAGTCCCATCAATCAATCACAATCCTTACACCTCATAAATGTTGTTATCATTAAACAGAGTGCCAACACACTTACTCATCAAAGGGAATGCTGCGAAAATATTCAAATCGTACTTCCCTAGTTGCCTCTAATTTTACTGCCCATTTTGATAGGGTGTCAACCACCTCATTCGTTGATCGTCTTACATGTTCGACTTGATAGCACTATACCGATGCCAACTCACTTCAAATTGTCAATACTAGCTTCTACAGATGTCACACCTGAGTTTCACCTGTGATGATAGCATTGATGATAATTAGTGAATCCTCCTCCAAGTATATTTTATTAATTCCCAATCTCTTGCCAAATATGATTGCATTCAAAGCCACCCAAGCCTCCACAGCTACATTATTCATCTCATCATTGATTCTCTGAGATCCAATTGCCATCACATTCTCTCTTGAGCCCGAGCAACAAAACCAATTCCTGATGACCCAGGATTGCCCTTCTATGCATCGTCAAAGTTTATTTTCACCCATCCTTCCTCTGGACTACATCAAACATCCCTCATTAATCTATCAACATTCAGATTCACCTGATGAAGCCCATGCATGGGCCAACTCATGTCGCAACTATTATGCACAAGGTTTCTCATATGATGTAGTAAACAATAAAGAACTAAGAAAAGCAAAAATGTGCTCTCTTTTGACTGATCCCCGAACCCAAGAGACCCTACCTCTTAATTCAACGAGGTTTTCTATATATTGGTGCAATCATGTGGCCATGAAAACATAATTTTGGGATAGGTGGTGGATGGTCTTTGACCAACCTCATTGCAATAACTTTGAGGTGCCTTTATATTTTTTAAGAAAACTATATTGTGAGTTCATCTTGAATGAGATCCCTAATTATTTTGATATGAGGAAGTTCTAGGGTAGAGGTAGAGGCTTTTCCCAAGATAAACCAGGGGATCGACGAGTATAAAACCCCTAGAATCAAGTTTCACTAACTATGAAACCCTTTGTGCATGTGACAGTCCCTATAGCTCTTAAGGAGTCTATAAAGATGAAGACTCGTTAGGCAGTTGCCACACTAATTGACACCATCATCTGGAGCATGGGACATAGTTATCACATCCTCTTGGCCTAGATGATGGTGGAGGAGCACACAATGGTGCAACAACAGATGATGGTGCTCCAACTAGACAACCTACTTCTAGCATGCCTAGTGGTCACCAATGCATCGCCTGCTATGATGTATGCAATGGGGTAGATACCATTGCACATGCAAATGGTTCAAGCTACCATGAGTGTGCACATTGTGGGGCTAGTTGTGAGGTTGGTGGACCAAATGACCTAATGCAATAGGTACTTGCTAGTCTGGTATGTTGATTTAAATTTATAATTTTTTTTTTATTAAATACTTTAAATTTCCAAATGTACATAGATTTTTAATTATAGTTTAAATTAAACTAATGCAAACATTATGCATTTTAGGATGCAGCAAATTTTGGTACGTCATCCACCACACTTGCCACAACTCTTGCACTTGTACCTTCATCAAAGGTAAAAAAAATTACAATTCATGTCAAAATAGAATAAGACCTTGAACATAAATTAATGTTTTATAATGTATATTAACTTTCTAATGTATCTTTGTGTGGGGTTTGAGAGGTGTTGATTGTGGACCAACTTTCACAGGTTCATGATGCCACTGTTACAACCATTTCATTTGGCCTAGAAAGCTATACAGTATTAGCCTAGAGAGAGAGGTTGAGATAGAAAGAGATAGAGCGAGAGAGTGAGGGGTTGAGAGAGATAAAAAGATAGAGAGGGGAAGAGGTTGAGTGAGAGAGAGATAGAGAGAGAGAGATCAAGAGAGAGGGGTTGTGAGACAAAATGAGAGAGATGGGGAGATAGAAAATGAGAGAGAGTGTGTATGTGTGTGTGTGAGAGAGAGAGGGGGGTTGAGAGAGATAAAAATATATAGAGGGAGATAGATTTTGAGTGAGAGAGAGAGGTTGAGTGAGAGAGAGAGAGAAGGTTGAGAGAGATCAGGAGAGAGGGGTTGTGAGACAGAATAAGAGAGAGGAGATAGAGTGAGAGAGTGTGTGAGAGATAGAGAGAGGGGGGAGAGAGAGAGGGAATGAGTGACAGAGATATCGAGAGAGAATGGTAGAGGGGTTGAGACATAGAGGTGTTGAGAGATAGAGGGGTTGAGATTGAGATTGAGAGAGGGATAAAGAGGGGGGAGAGAGAGAGGGGGGTTGAGGAGAGAAAGAGGGGGAGTGAGGGAGAGAGGAATAGGGAAGGGGGGAGAGAGAGGGGGGATTGAAGAGATAAAGAGGGAGAGAGATAAAGAAAGAGGGAGCAAGGGATAGTGAGGGACATAGGAACATGGAGAGGGAGAGAGAGTTTGAGTGAGTGAGTGAGAGAGAGAGGTTGAGAGAGAGATCAAGAGAGAGAAGTTGTGAGACAAAAAGAGAGAGAGGGGGAGATAGAGTGAGAGAGAGAGTGTGTGTGTGTGTGTGTGTGTGTGTGTGTGTGTGAGAGAGAGAGAGAGAGAGAGAGAGAGAGAGAGAGAGAGAGAGAGAGAGAGAGAGAGAGAGAGAGAGAGAGAAGGAAGAGAGAGGAGGGAGACATAGATAGATATAGATATATGAATATATGTATATCTACATATATGAATATATGTACGTTTACATATATAAAACTATATATGAATATATGTATGTTAACATATATGGATATAAAAGAACATAACCCAATCAAGTTTTTAATGAATAAAAAGCCCAATTGGGTTTCTAAACAAATAAAAACTCAGTCGGCTTATTGAAATAATAAAATCTCGACCAGGATACGCCTTGTAATTAGCCTTGGATAGAAAGTCTAAGGCTTGGGGGTTTCATTTGCCTCCTTTTTATGTGTTTTTTTTTCTTCAAATCTGATTTCTCAACTTCCCTGTCATCTAGTTTACACGTTATCAAGTGGGTATTTGTAAAAATGCCACCATAATTTCATAGACATGTATCATTTTTTTAACAACTTTTGAACTACTTGTCCAAATTTGAAACAAATTATATATTATTGTTCTACACTTTATTCTTTACATATTTTTAAAAAAATTGAATTTTTGATTATTTTGGTGCAAGTTATGTAATGTACACGAACAAGTACCTGACTTTCAGGATGCGTCCACTTTGAAAAATCATAAAAACAAATACTCAACAAAAAATTACAAAAAATACACAACTTCTAGTGCTCACTCTTAACTATCTTTCTATCAAAAGTTTTTTCAAAATACTAAATACAACTATAACTTTTTTTATGCGCACATCAAACACTATGTTATGTTTTGCTGAAAAAAATAGGAACACTTTTGTGTGTACAAAATATTTGACCCCCTTAATCTTATCCAATTTTGAAAAACTTTAGTAGTTTGGAAACTAGATTAATAGTACTACAATCTTTGTTTTTTGAGTATCTTCAAAATTTGAGTGGACGAGTCTCAAATTGCTCCTCCAAGCTCAGGTTTAGCTAATCTAAAAAAAAAGTGGTCACTTATACCTTCTTTTTGTTCACCATCTTCGTGCACTTACCCATATCATAGGAACCAATAAATATATCAAATGGAAATATTAGTGGAAAATCACATCACAATGTATTCAAATCTAATCCATGGTGTGATGCTGTAAACAAGATTTACATTGGTTATAAGGTCTAAAATTTGATTTCAAATGCTCAAGATATGAACTTGCTAAGTTTGAAAAGTAAACCCAACTTGCAGCTAGCATTTCTATACCAATTTAATATTATAAAATTTTACCGATATCACAATGTAGTACTAAAAAAATGCCTTTCCAATGACTATTGGAAGTTGAAAATCTAATACTCTAAGAGAAAGTTATGCTTCCTAGAAAACATTTGCCCAATTTGACTAGAATTGATGGTTTTAGGGTGGTGGTCGACCAACAAATCAACCTAGTGGAGCCAAAAAGACAACATTGAGTTTTGAAGCAAAAAATTGTAAAATTGATTTAAATTTTAACCCCCACAGGGGTTGGGGTTGGGCCTCACCAAAGTGAGGACCGAAGATCCAAGGGCTTAATACTTCATCAATGTGGTAGCATTGGCAGGACAACTAGGGGAAGAGCACTAGTAGTCGTCATAGCTAACTTCACGCACCCACAGATCCTAAACGGTACATCGGATTTTGATTTTTTCTTTTAGTTGTCTTCGTATGCGACTTAACTGATTATAGCTATTGATTTGGCTTCTAGGTAGTAACGATGCACGTTGTGGAATTAGTTATGTGCACAAAGGTCAAAAAGTACACATTTCAAAGTGTCGCCTGATACCTAACTAAAGATGTTCCAGTAACCATCAACTCAAAATCACTAGTACTTGTTGACAAATGTCCCAATAGTGGTGCACAAATGTTCCAATAGTGGTGCACAAATGGGCCAATTATGAACAAAATTTACAAAAAATGATCGGCTATTGGTACAAAACAAATTTATTAATGGTGTTTTCACTATGACGGCTATTGGGGGGTCAACATGATAATAAGGTGACGGTTATTGGAACTATGTTATCTATTGATTCTCTTCCCCTAGTCCCATGCGATGATTTTCGTATGTTGGTGCAAGCTTGCCATAGGTAGTTCATGGGTCTATGGACCCTCCCAAAATAATATTTAATAAAATTTTCTAGCATACGTAAAAAAAATATTTTTTATTTGTTGGTCTATATAAATTGTATGGTCATATGGTAGTACAATAGGGGCATTGGATTTTTTTTGCTTTTTAGTGACCCAAAAACGTTAAAATTTATGCTAGTCTTCATTTCTCGAGCCTTCTAGATCTAATAGTGAAGGTTGTTTTGTTATATATGGTCATTTGTAAAACCTCCCCTTAAAAACACTCATATTGAACATAAAAAACTTTTTTTAATAGCTTCAAAACCCCAAAGCTACAAAATAAATCATAAATTCGCAATTCCAACACCTTAGACTTGCAAAAAAAAATTGTACAAAACCCTCATACCTTGCAAATGTCTTCATTCTTTTTCTTCAAAGCCATGAATTCAACTATGCACAAAAAACCACTCCTTTAGATCTCCTCCCACAACATGACGATCAAGCTATAATACCAAATGAATTTTTTTGTGGCATTTTTGACTATTTTCACATAACCCGAAGAGATAAATTCATGCGAAAAAGTACTCAAAATCCATATACTAAAGAATAGACAACATATCATTAAAGATGACAAAAGATATACCTTGGGAAAACCCTCAAGTGGGAAAAATCTAGCCTCCAAAAGCATCTATCATATAATTCAATAATAAAAATTACAATAAATTTATAGAGTTTCCATGAATACTTATGATGCATCAAACTCTCTACATGCACTCCATGTGAACAAGAAAATGAGAATCATGTAACTATACATCCCAATCCATGCTTGAAAACCTCACAAGTGCAACCTACAATAGATGCTCATAGAAGCTAACCCCAAACTAGCCCTAGTCAAAATAGCCAACCGGATCAAGTTGCCTTCCACTTAGGAACCCATGAAAAGAACTTATGGAACAACAAAATAGGGTTGCATGAGCTCTATTAGGGTTTGAGGTTGTGTATTTATCATTTCAGACTACATTTACTACGGGACTTTTGCGTTTATTATGGCTCCGCGCAACTTTAGCCTAGCAGTTGATGTTGGTGTTGGAGTTGTTGTGACGGACCCTCATGACGCCTTAGGACAAGCGCCCACGCAAATTTATTCTGAAAGGGTTTCATGAGGTATTTCCTCACCTGATGTTGTGCTTCCTATTCAAGATTTTGATAATGCCTGTGAGTGGCTTGAAAAATTCACTTTGATAAGCTATTTTGTGGGTAGGATCACTCTTGAAAGCATGCTTCGTGACTGGGTCACCAAAGCTTGGTATCCTCATGGAGTTCGGCATGATGGCATCCAAAGCCTCACCAGGGGCTTCTTTTTGTTTCGCTTTTAGAACCCTTCCCATGTTGAGGCTATCCTCTCTCATGGGTCGTGGACCGTTCGGTCTTCCCTTCCGATTTTTCAGTGCTGGTCTCGAGACTTTTCTGTCTTAGATGACAAAAAGTTGTGAGTTTTGATCTGGGTTGAGTTCCCTAGTCTTCCTTTGCCTTATTGGCCTTTCATGCAAACTATTTCTCAGTCTATTGGAAAAGTTATTTGCCTTGAACCAAACTATTTTTTTAATGCTCGCCCTCAAAAGAGGGTCTGCGTTGAGGTCGGCCTTTCACGCAACCTGAAAGAAACTGTTGATATTCAAGTGGGAGGCAATACCTTCACCCAGTAAGGTGCTTTATTTGAACATTCCCAATACTTGTTATCGGTGCTAGTCGACGGAACACAAAATTAGGGATTGTCCCTTGGCTATTCTGAAAATAAAACCCCTTGTTAAGGAGACCATCTCTTGACCTGCGGAGGGAGCTAAGAAGGATAAATGGACCACTATAGTTTGCAAAGGCAAAAAATTTGTGGCTTCGTTCCAAAAGCCACCCATCAGTTCAAGTTCTCAGCCGACGACATAGCCTCCTACGCAGACATCGTCTACCCAGGTGGTCTCTACATCTTCCGCTTTAATTTCAAACCTTGACCAGTAGGGGAAGGATTCTTCTGAGGGTGTCGCTCGACCCCCTTGGGTTCACACTGCTCAGGATGTGTCTATGATTTATTCTCCATACTCTCTGCGTCGTTCTCGCAACCCTTCTGGGTGTGCTGAGATTGCAGATGGTGGTTCATAAAAATGACGAGTTATTTTTGGTGAGAACTCTCTTCCTGGTCTCAGTTTATATTTCTTGCACAATATATTCTCCTCTCTTGGGGACAAGGATGATATGCAAGATTTTTCATGAATTACATCTCATGGAATGTTCAAGGTCTCACAAACCTCACTAGAAAGTATTATGTTCGAGATGTTCGTCAACGTGTTGTAGGCCTGGATGTTCTTTGCCTTCGGGAAGTTAAAATTGTTGGCTTCATGCTCACTGCTGCATGTCGTGTTATTTGGCTGGATAGCCTTATTTTTGCTTCTCAGCATGAAGCTGGTTGAGGTGGAGTTGCTACTCTCATTTCACCTCATTGGCTCTCTATTGTTATTTCTCACAATTTTGATCCCATGCAGCGTGTTGTATAGGTTTCGTTGTCAATTGATAATCATTTTGTTGGGATTGTTAATGTTTATGCTCCCAATGATGCGATTGATAGATCATACCTATGGTGCTAGATTGCTGACAATCTACCACCTACAACTTGGGTCATGTGTGGAGACTTCAATATGGTTGAGGTGGCGACCGATAAGAACAGCTGGCAAGAGGGAAGCCTGGTATTATATGCATAAAAAGTTGGGTCTTTTCGACCCCAACACAAACCGCCACCACCTTGGTGGGGTCTGGCACACTTGGTCTAATTTTAGAGTTGGCTCTAACAAAATATTTAAAAGGCTTGATCATGCTATGATTATCGTGCAATCTTTTTTTCTTTTTTCTGAAGATCAAGATCTGCTCGTCACTCCTCTCATTGATGTGATGATGTTCAATCACTTCCCCATAAATTTTAGCATTGAATGATAGTCAGCTAGGTAGCATCCTTCCAAGACGTAGATATACCTCAACACGTCTCTCTTGCATCATCAAGCCACAATGGCCCACATTCAAAGGGTTTGGAATTTAGAACCAAGGCCTCATCATCACACTGGTTGGATTGCATGGTGGAATGATGCCATTACCTACTCTGCGAGGTTTCTGCGCATTTATGGTAGATATCTTTCCATTGTTGGGCATTTGGAGGAATTGATTATGTGTTGCGTTGATGTTTTGTCATTGATTTCAACAGTAGCTATTTGGATGCTTTACCGACACCCTTCTGGTCCCGGTAGATTTAGTACTTTCTAGTTGGTTTGGATTTGGCATAATCCGGTAGGGTCTGGTATGGTTTGGTTATGGAATTGGATTATTCATGATACTCATGTTCTTATTCAGTAAGTCAGGCTTGGTCTGGTGATCGGATATTATCCTGCTTGCTTCGAAGCTTGGCTTACGGTTCCGGCGAGGGTTTCACCGATAGAGCTTTTGTTGAAGATCTTTGATGATATGCATAAGTGGTGTTGGTGCAGCTCCTAGTGGAGATTCAGGATGCTGATGGTGATCATGTTCGAGACTTGGTAGATTGGGATCATTGCCTTAGCATGAGTGGACCTAAATTGGGTCTCGGTTGATCTAGGTTATGGACCGACTTAATGTAACGTGTGGATTGATCCTCTTGCCGTTTTTCCGGGATGTCTTATGGGTTGAATATTGTTTGTTTGGTCTAAGGCCGACATGTTTTGTAACTATGTAATTGGTTTATTTTCTGGTGGCTGACCTAATTGTTTATGGTGGAGGGTTTGTATATATATGACGTAAGATCTCACTGTAGATCATCATGGTTATGGTCAAGGAATGTAATGTGCGAATAATGTAATATCATTTAGGTAGAGGATTTGGTCAATTATTGGAGATCGAATTGGGTTTATGTAAAAGGATTTAGTCCTTCGGTATTGAGCTTAACCGAAATTGTACTCAGGCATAGGAGATATTATCTTTACAGTTCATTCCTTCTTTCGAATTGTAGTATGGATTTCTATGTAGTCAGTGAGAATCCTTTTGTGATGAGTAGTTTGCTCTAGGTTGTTGGCCTTCTTGCAAGTGCAGGCCCCTCAATTGTAATTCAGATACTTACTGGAGA
Organism: Cryptomeria japonica; assembly: GCF_030272615.1. Taxonomy (NCBI): domain Eukaryota; kingdom Viridiplantae; phylum Streptophyta; class Pinopsida; order Cupressales; family Cupressaceae; genus Cryptomeria; species Cryptomeria japonica. The sequence goes on along the minus strand of NC_081406.1, from coordinate 564,075,359 downwards.
AGTATTATCTAACTGTGGGTAGGCTTCCCACCGTGGTTTTTCCCTTTACTGAGTTTTCCACTTATAAATCTTGGTGTCATGTGGATGGTATTTATTTTGTGATTATTATTTATGCTTAATTGGTTTAACTACTATTTTGTCATTTGGTTTAAGCATTTCGGTATTAATGTTTTAGGTTTTGGTATTAAAGTTTTAATTGCTAAAGGTTCTGGTAATTTGTGACAACTGATTCACCCCCTCCTCTCAATTGTCTTCTGATTATTTGAACTGTCTAACAGCCATGTACCGCAGGCGGTCGTATGACGCGACCACCAGAGATCTTTGTGTTGCCATAAAAGCTCTAGCCTTGAATCCTTTTGATTCTAACCTGCAACTTTGATTAGCCTAGCTCTGTCATCAGAAACAAGTTGCAGATAGTTATTCTGCCAGAGGAGCTCAAATAAAAGCCAGGTTACATTGGCTCAAGGTGGGTGATAGGGCCTCAAAAGAATTTTTCCTATCTTTGTGTGCCCGTCATACCTCTGTAGGGATTAAGAAAATCAAAGAAGGGCATGTTGTTCTCACCGAGTTGCCTGATATTCCGTAAGCTTTTGTCTGTCATTATGAGAAATTGTTCATAGCATAGGGAGACTCTCTGGCCAGAGCCCAAGCTTTGCAAGATTGCTTAGCTATTGTTCCCAAATGAATTTCTGAGTCTCAGCAGACCTTTTGTGATCTCTTACTGACCATTAATGATCTCAAGGAAGTCATTCTTTCTATGGCGGATGATAAAGCCCCTAGGTGTGATGGTTTCCCCTGTGAGTTCTACAAAGCCCTTTGGCCTTGTGTTGATTCTGACCTTCATAAGGTTTACCTTGAAGCTTTTCACTCCCAATCCTTGGGAGTGATGCTTAACCGGGGTAACATCAAATTCATCCCTAAGGCTGGGGACTTAGAGGATATTTGTAATTGGAGGCCTATTACCTTGCTCAATGTCTTGTATAAGATCATTGCCAAAGCCTTGGCTCTCAAGATTCCTCATCTCCTACCTCTGATTGTTCATCCAGAGCAGACTAGATTTATCAAGTCCAGGCTTATTTTGGATAATATTATTGTTGTTTGGGAATGGATGGACTGGGCTAGACGCTCCAAGCAGCAGGCAGTCTTCCTTAAGATTGACTTTGCTAAGGCATATGATCGCATTGAGTGGTTATTTATTTTGGCTATGCTCAAAGCTCTTGGCTTCGGCCCCAGATTCATTCAGTCTATCCAGATGTTATTCAGGGATGCCTCGACCTGTATCACCATTAATGGTTGTCAATCTAAGGCTTTTGGCCTTTTCAGATCCATTCATCAGGGATGTCCTCTGGCTCCTGCTTTATATGTTCTTGCACTGGAGGGGTTTGTATACTTAATTGCTAATGCTATATCTGTTGGGTGTGTCTGTGGTATCTCCCTGCATGAGTCACCTTCTCAACTTGTCAATGGCCAATTTGTGGATGACTCTTTCCTCACTCTCATTGAGGAAGAAGATAATATACAGGTCGCTCTCCAATGTATGGACACCTTTTGCTTGGCTTTTGACTCAACCATTTAATGGCACAAGACGCAATGTTATAGGCAGTCTTTTCTTCCCACCCCGCCTTGGATTCTTCAATATGACTAGAAATGGGTTCATCATGACGAAATTTTTCGCTTTCTGGGCATTCCTTTTGTCTTTCAAGCTTTGCCTGTGGATATTTGGAATGCTATTTTAACCAGTATTGAGAAAAAGTTGGCCTATTGGATTACCAAGCCTCTCTCTCTGGTTGGTAAATTTCAAATTTGTTCAAAGGTATTGGCTTCCACCCATGTCTATTACTCTTCATGTTGAACTCCTTCTAAGGCCTCTTACATGAAGTTGGAAAGACTTTTGTGGGATTTTCTTTGGGCCTCTGGGTCTGACCATCAAGGTTTCCAAAAAGTCGCTTGGGAGTATTGTTGTCTTCCCAAGGAGTCTGGATGGCTTGGCCTTATTTCTACCCAGAAAAAAGGGCTTGCCTTATGTGCTAAATGGATAATCAGAGTCTTACCTAGCGACGAGGCTTGGAAAATCCTTCTTCACCATTGCATTTCTTTAGAATTTCCTGCCAAGGGGATTGGTTTTCAAACCCTGCTCATTATGAAAGACCTTGTTCAGATCCAGGGTACTTTTGTTGTTAAAAGCATTTGGCATGCTTGGGAAGCTATCAAGCGTTGGCTTTGATGGGCGGGTGATGGTTTTCATGATGGTATCTCCATGAATCAACACAACCTTTGGTGGTCACCTCTTTTTCAGGTGCAAGGGTTACCGTCGGCCAAAATCTAGGGTGTTAGTGCTTTGCGTTTTCACAAACGCAACATTCGAACACCTAAGGATCTATTTTCCAGAGCTTCTATGAGTCTCCGATCATGGAATGACCTCCAGGTCCAATTTCATCTGTCTCTACCAAATCGACAGACTTATGACCTTCTAGTTTCGTCCTTACCCTCGCATTTGTTACATAAGCTTGACATTCAATTTGTTAGACCTTGGTGGAAAGATTGGAAGTGGTATCCTTGGACTCCTTTCACCAGCTACAAAACCATTTAATGGGTTATCTCTTGTTGGTTCCCCATTTGCCTATGGTCCATATTCTCAACTAGCGGTGGCACTTGCAGTCTTATCAAAATTCCTGGAGACTAGGGTTTCTTATTGTTTGGTCCGTCGCCACTGAACCCCAGATTGCACACTTTTCTTGGTGTGTGCTTTTTCAAGGGCTGCCTTTGGGTTCCAAACTTAAGCATTTGGGGGTTCTTGATCCCTCGTACCCTTTTTGTGGTCACCCAGAAACTTTTATGCATATTTTTTGGTTATGCAGAAGAGTTTAGCAGTATTGGAGCTGGATCCATGATTTCTTTCGGCCTAAGCCCTTTTCTTGGCATATGGCTCTTCTGGGCGATTTGCCTAGAATCCCCTTCAAGTTTTCCCAGATATGGCATGCTTTCAAAATAGAGATCCTATTTACTCTTTGGAAAGATAGAAATGCAGTTCTTTGTAATAATGTATTAATGCAGATTCAGGTTCAAGCTGACAAAGTGGCTCTTGAGGTGGGCCACTTACAAGAGCTCCTCCAGCACTGGGGCAACACCCCTTGTGCGGTTGCCATAGTGTCATTGAATTCTATCTCTACTGACTGCACTCTGCCTCATGGTCGCAGTCGTGGCCGTAGTTCCTTCACCCGACGCTCTCAGACCTCACGGTCCTAGGCTCCTTGCCGCTCCTCTAGTGGGAAAGATGATGCATGGAGGCATCGCTCAACTTCTCCTCCGCTTCGTGGCTCTGCCTTGGGGTGGCCTTTTGTTGCTCCTGTGGCTTTGGCTCCTGCTGTTGGTGATGGTTCTAGGTGGCCTATTGCCACCACCTCCAAGTTTACCCGCCTAGCTCTAGTAATTTTGCCTCCCAGGCAGGAGGAAGGAGAAGAAGACAAAGACCCTGAAGATGGGTGGTTCGTGTCGGACCCGACTCCTGATCCTGATGATGTATGGGGAAAGAAAGAAGATCTAGATCCTCCTCTCTCGGCTGCCTCTACTTTGGCTACTTGAGGAAGTTTTTTGATGAAGAGCTTTATTTTTTGACTCCAACGTCTTGGCATGTGACTCGCGGGGTGATCTTGTATCCTCAACCTTTTTTGTGAATATGTACTTTAATATTTTATAATTAATAGAGAAGGCCTATTCATAAAAAAAATAAAAAATAGCCAACCTTAAACAACTACTGATGTGGTTTCTAGGAGGGAGATGGCTCTACATGTGTGTGGATGTCATGCTAGGGCCGAAGTGCCCTAGTTTGTAATTTGCGCTCTACTTGCTTCATTCCAAGGGGGGGGAGTTCTTGCTTGCCTGTGGTCGGGTTTTTTGGGTTGCCGCATGGTTTTTTTTGCAACCCTCTTTTGTTTCTTCTGCTTTGTGCTGTCATTGGGGTTTGTGGGGTTTTGGGGTTGGGTTTCCTGCCCCTTTTATTTTTCTTCTTTTGGTATTTTCTCTGGATCCATGGAGAATAGAGGAGTATCCTCTTCTTAGATGGTCTCTGGAGATCTGGCTATGGTGGATCCATCTCATTTGATGCATGCATGTGGAAAGGAACACATTGGTCATTCCCAATCAGGGGCAGGCGTTTCTTCTACAAAAGATCCTTTTCGCATGAAAAAGGTGAATGGTTGTTTGGAGAGATCCCAAGATCGCCCAGTTTTGGTTATTCAATCTGAGCAAATTTCAGAGAATGTTGAATATTGGTGCAACCATGCTCTCATATGCAAATTCATCAGTCTTCACTTCTCTATACCTGTTCTAGAGTCTTGGGCACACCGTGTCTGGAATCCTGAAGGAGACATGGAGCTACTTATGGCAGCCAATAACTATTTTCTGGTTATTTTTTCCAACTTGACAGACAGGAACAAGGCTTTTGAAGGTGGCCCTTATTTTTTCAACCAGGTGGGACTCTCATGTGCCCGTGTGGATTCGATTGCCAAGGCTTCCGCTGGAGTTCTGGAGAGAAGATATTCTTCACTCAATCTCACTGCTTCTTGGTAAACCTATGGGTTCGGCTTCACAAACTCAAGATCGAAAGGTAATTTCCTACGCTCGCATATGTGTAGAAGTTGATTTAAATAATCCTTTGTCATACTCTATGGAAATTTGTTTGGGGACATCTTCTTAGATCCAATAGTTGGACTATGAGACCCTAACATTTAGATGCAGAATTTGTCATGAATATGGTCATTTATAGTGGAGATGCCCCATAAATAAATCTTCTAAACCAACTGTTTCCGATCCTCCTCACTCTGTTTTGGGGGGAGATAGGGGGAAAGCCCATATGCCTAATGGTCCTGCTGATAAAGATGGCTTCATTCCTATGAAACCTCGAAATAAAGACAAGGGAAATAAGAGAACCTGGTTGGATAGGCAAAATGATGTCACCCTAAATAGGTTTGAGGTTCTAGAGGATTTGGTCCAAGAGGAAGGAGTTATAGTTGAAATGTCCTTGGGTGCCCAATTTCAGCATGAAGTGCTGGATGGGGATTCCAACAAAGAGGGTTGGGCCCTATCTTTAGAGAATCAACAGGATATTTAAATGGTTATGGATTTGCCATCCCATGTTCAAGACAACAGAGATCTCAGTGAGTCACGGGTTCCTGAAGGTGCAGTGGTCATGGCATCTACTCCCCCTTCCACTACTATGGCTTCAAGTTTAGTGAAGAGTAACAAATCCCCAATCCCCAGCTGTTTTAGGCTTGCATCAGAAGATCCTCAAAAAGGGTTCTTTAGACAAACCTTTAATGAGTGGACGGAAAACGGATCAGGAAAAGGTTAAGCTTATTGGTGATACTTTGGTTGAGTCAGGGTTTGTAAAGCCCATTGATTCCCACTTCTCTCAACCACATAAATGATTGTGCTCTCATGGAATGTAAGGGGGTTGAACAACATCCCTAGACAAAATGTTGTTCGTAGATTAATTGACTCTGAGTCTCCTGATGTTGTTTTTATTCAGGAAACCAAGCTTTTAGTGGATGGTTTGGCCAGTTGTGCTTGTCGTGTCTGGCCCCAGGGCCTTTGGCAGGGAGTGAGCTCTCATGGTAGTTCAGGGGGGGTCGCTTGCTTTTAGAACTCGAGGAAAGTTTCCCCTTTGTGGTGGTTTTCTAGCAGGTCTTCCATTTCTATGGTCACGTCTAGCTTTGAGACAGGAGAAAGATGCCTCTTCTCTAATATTTATGCTCTTATGGATCTTGTGGGTAAGTCTCATCTTTGGGCTCACATCAATTTTGTTCGGGCTCAGGATCCTTTTCTACCCTAGATTTTGGCTGGAGATTTTAATGTCGTTACTAGTTTGGAGGAAAAGCGAGGTGGGTTATTCAGGCTTGATCCTTCCTCAAATTTACTTAGAGATAATATTGGTCTCTTTAATCTCATTGATGTGAAGCCAATTAATGGTGTCTTTACATGGAATAATAGGAGGAGTGGTGTTGAGGCTATCTTTGAAAGGCTTGATAGATTTTTGGTTTCCTGCTTTTGGGTGCATGATAGGTGGTCCACCAGGTCAGAAATTCTTGATTGGAGGGGTTCTGATCATTGGCCTATTAAGCTTTCTATTACATCTCTTAGAAACCTCCAAAAATCCCTCTTTCAAATTTCAATTGATGTAGCTTCGTGATCAGTCATTGAGGGATCTTATGGTTGGTTGGTGGTATGAAGGGGTGTCTGCCCATGGGCGGGTTATGTACACCTTTGGGAAGAGATTACAACATATAAAATATAGGCTAAAGAGGTGGAACAAATAATGTTTTGGGAACCTGCATAGACACAAGATGGCAGCTCAATCCAAGCTGGATGAGGCTACGCGTCAAATTAGGGATCAAGGGATGACTGTGGAGCTCAGTATGGCCAAGTCCCTTGCTCTTAAGGACTTAGAAGAGTGGGAGCTGTGTGAGGAGATTTTTTGGAAACAAAAGTCTCGTGTGGATTGGCTCCAAGAAGGTGATAGAAACACTGCTTTTTTTCATAATTATGTTAAGGCTCGTAGGTATGGTAACTCTATTACCTCTCTCATTTCTTTAGAAGGGGTTCATCTTTCATCTAAAGAAGAAATTGCTACGGAAGTTGTCAGTTTTTTTTCTAATTTGTTTACCAAAGAGGATCCTGAAGCTATGATGGAAGAGAGGGCCATCCTGAACTGTATTCCCCCTCTCATCTTTGCTGAAATGAATGATGCTCTCTTGCGCCCCATTTTGTTGTCTAAACTTGAGGGGGTTGTGTTTCAAATGAAAAAAGGCAAGGCTCCTGGCCCTGATGGGTTTCCTATTGAGTTTTTTCAAGAATTTTGGGAGATTATAAAGTATGATCTTCTAGATGTGGTTCAAGAATCTCATAGGAATAAACAAATGCTCAAATCTATGAATTCTACCTTTTTGGCTCTCATTCCTAAGAAGGAGGGGGCTAATAGCTTGGATCAGTACAGGCCTATTGCTCTATGTAATGTTGTCTACAAGATAATCACTAAATTGATTGTTGAATGACTCAAACCTCTCCTCTGCACTTTGGTTTCTCAGGAGCAAGGTGGTTTCATTAACGAAAGACAGATCCTTGATGGAGTTGTGATAGCAATGGAGGCTATTAATTCGATGGCTTCCTCTAAGGAGAAGGCTATGTTTATTAAACTTGACATGGCCAAAGCTTATGATAGGGTGAGTTGGGATTTCTTATAGAAGATCCTTTTGGCTTTTGGTTTTGGAGAAGAGTGGATGAATTGGGTTCTTAGTTGTGTGACTTCTACCTCTTTCTTAGTTCTTATTAATGGGGAACCCTCACAATTGTTTAGCGCTTCTCGGGGTCTTCGACAAGGTCCCTATTTATTTATTCTCATGGCTGAAGGTCTTGGCAGATTTCTCACTTCCCAGGTGAGACATGGGCTTATTCAGGGCTGGAGTTGGAATAATGCTTTACCTCCCCACTCCCATCTTCAGTTTGTGGATGACACAGGTTTGATGGGCAAGGCCAAAATCAATGAGGCAGTGAATTTCAGGAGAGCTTTGGATATCTATTGTAAAGCCTCAGGTCAGAAAATTAATGAAGATAAATCATCCATATATTTCTTTAATACCCCTCGGCTTATTCAGAATAGGATTGCTAGGATCCTCAGATTTCAGACGGGGTCTCTTCCTTTGTTGTACCTTGAGATTCCTTTAGATTTGGGGGGTCAGCACGAAGATTTTGGCAAGGAATTTTGGATAAATTTCGTTGCAAGGTTAATCATTGGACCTACAGGTGGTTATCCTCTATTGGAAGAGTGATTCTTCTGAAGACTGTGGTGCAAGCACTCCCCATTTATAGGTGTTTTGTGCAGGCTCCCCCCTCTAGCTTTGTGAGAGAGTTTGATGCTCTTTCTCGTCAATTTCTTTGGTCTGGTAGTTTTCTTTCTTCTAAGTGGAGTTTAGTTAAATGGGACTTTGTTTGTAGACCGAGACATGTTGAGGGTCTTGGCCTGAGATCTATTGCTTTGGTTAGCAAGGCCTTGGCGGCTAAGCTATATTGGAGGTGGTGTAACAGTCAGGATCGAGACTGGGCCAAGATTTTAACCCACAAGTATCTCCTTGGTGCTAATGATCATGAGGTGCCTTGTCTCAGTTTAGTGGGCAGGGGCTCTTGTATCTGGGATACTCTTAAAAAAGGTGCCCAACTTATTAAAGATGGTCTTTTCTGGATTTGTAATAGAGGCTCTGAAGCTCTTTTTGGCAGGACTCTTGGGATGGTCACCCTCCTATTTTGTCTAGTTATCCTTAGCTTCAACCTCTTTCCAACATTTTCAGTGATGTTGGATGGGTTAAGGTGGAGAATTTTAAAATAGTTAGGCGCATTGGATAGGTTGAGGTGACTTGTTAGAAGGATCCTCTTGAATGGCCCTTGGGAGGTTCAGATGAAGATCGTGTGGTGTTGTTTAATATCTTGGAGGGTAGATTATGTAGTTCCCTCAAGGAGAGAGATATTCTGGCTTGGGGTCCTAATCCAAAAGGCAAGTTTTCTATTCGTGAAGGTTATGCTCAGCTTGATAGGCAATTGCATGGCCTGACGGATGTTCCCTGGTGGAAGAAGGTTTGGAATAGCTTTTCTTGGCCAAAATGTAATTTCTTCATATGGCTGGTTGCTTAGAGGAAATGCCTCACGTGGGAGAATCTTCGTAAGAGAGGCTTCTAGGGACCATCTATCTGTTATCTTTGTATGCATAATGAGGAAGACTGCTCCCACTTGTTTTTTCTATGCCCTTTCTCTAGGGATATTTGGCACAAGTGGTGGGAGGCTTGGCAACATGCTTGTTTTCATGCTACCTCCTTAATTGAATTTTGGGATAGCTTGGGCAGACCCCAAGCAAAGACCTCTTTTCTTCAAGTGGCCTGGGCTATTGGGCCAGCTCTTATTATCTAGAATTTATGGTTGGAAAGGAATCAGAGGGTCTTTTGTGATTCACATATAGGGAGTTCTCAGCTATGGCGGAAGATAATTAATAGGCTTCAGGAGACAATCTCGGCTAAATGCAATTTGTCTATAAATGTTGATCTGGGTGATTATGCTATTGTAAGGAATCTGCAATTGGAAAACATTAAAATGGATTGTGCTGTTGGAAATAGATCTCGTCATGCAAAGTAGCGGATAAGTAGAGATGGAAGGTGGATTCCCCCTCCTGTGGGAATCTTAAAAATTAATACTGATGGCTCTTCCCGTGGGAATCCTGGACATGCAGGTATTGGAGGTATAGGTAGAGGTGATGATGGTTGCAGTTTTTTTCTTCTCTATTTACATAGGGCAGCACTCCAACAATCTTATGGAGGCCCTAGCTATTAAGATTGTTGTTGAGCGGGGCTGCTATTTAGGATGGAGGAAGATTATATGTGAGTCAGACTCTCAGATTGTTTTAGACATGTTGAACAAACAAAATTTGAATGATGTGAGCTGGCAATTAGCTTCTGTGGTCAGACAGATTTTACAAATGTGTAACACATTGGAATTTGTCTCCTTTTGTCATATTCCCGGGGAGTGGAATAGAATGGCTGATTGTTTGGCCAAGTGGGCTTCAGAGCATGTTGATGGTTGGGATTTTAGTGGAAGGGATGGTATACCTCATGATTATCTTGAAACTTTAGACAGGTTAATGCTTGAAGATAGGATGATGCAAGAGCACCCTGTGGTGTAGGATCAAATTCCCTTTTATGTTTGGTTCTTTTCATTGTCATTTTTGAGGCCCTTCGAGGCTCCAGATGAGCCTAATTTTTTGTGCAATTCCAAAGTAGTTGGCCTTGTAGTGGTGATGCTGGTGGTTCCTTTAGGATTTTTTGTTGTTGTCTTGGTGGGCCTGAGGCCTCTTCTTCGTATTTCTATGATTTTTGAATAAATCTTTACCCCCTTTTTAAAAAAAAAACTACTGATGTGCTTTCTTTTCGGCAAAAGCACAAACTTGTGTTATATTTTAAGCCAATTAAAGTGTTTCTATCAAAATATTTTCAGATGGAGAGGTTTTGGTTAAAAATCATATGGCTTGTGTATGACCCACAAGGTTTCGAGCAAAAGGGTTTTGGCTGAAACCCAAATTCAAAATTTTCCCATTCTACAATTTGGGTCCATACAAAATTTTCCTTTATGGTTTCACTCAAATTGTTTCACTCAAAATTATCTATGTGGCAACTTAGTTGGCAACCACCTCATCATTTTTTAGAATTTTTTGAAACTTTTCACTTCCACTGAATTTTTCTTTAGTTAAAATGAGGTTTTTAAAAAAAACTAAAAATGTCCTTTTGTAAACCTCAAAGTCAAGAATCCAAACATGTAATTTTTTTCATATTTTGATTACATTTAATATAAATTTTTTTTCTAAAACATTGCAAGTGGGTTATTAAAATTAAAAATGAGGCTGATTAGAAATTAAAAAAATATTAAACCATATTAAAATATTTTGCAAAATATATGGTATATTAGAAGAGAGAATCTTCTCCAAATGGATATAATTAGCTTTTTGATAATTACAAAATATTACACATATTGATACCAAATGAAAACTTCAAATTCTAGTATGCTTTACTTTAAAACGTTATTACAAAGAAATTATAATCAAACATTAATTTTTTGTTTTCCATGCACTAGATATTGATGTTATCTATTTAGAAAATAGAAATTAGGAAAAAATAAGTTTATTTTTTTCTTTGGTGATGCTAACTCAACCTCTCGTTTTTCTAAATTTTTCAACAATAAATAAATAGCCTTTACATATATTAAAAAAGTATCATTTTTTTTTTATTAAAAAGAAACAGACATAAACTTCATGAATTTTTTTACATTTTATTAGTTTACACCATTTTGAAATTCAAAATAGAAATATCACTTTTATGTGGTCAAATTTGGTTTTGTTGTGTTGGTCATTTCCTTTATAGAAGTGTGACATAGGTTTGCACTTTTACCCTTTTATAGATATTGATGTCATGGAAATGGGGACAAGGAAACAACAAAGTTCAATGTTAATAAGTTAGTTTCAACCATAAAACCAAAACAAAGAACTAAAAACCATTCTAAACATATCAAAAGAGATTTCAAAAAGCATGAAAGAAGTTTAACAAAATAAAAGAAGGAGAAGAGTCTCCCTAAAATGCTTCCATGATGCCTTTTGATGCTTCTCCCTTGTTTCTCCCCTTTCCAAGTCCCAAATTAGTGTAGCTCTCAGCTTTTAACACTAGCCATGAATGTCATATGGAGATTCAAGATGGTTGGATGTGATAAACAAATGCTATGCAAGTGTAGGTAGTGATGCTATGAAAAAACTCTATGCTAATACCAGTATAGCAACAATACTCTAATGCTTCCTTCTTTGCTTGAGGAGAAGGGTTCTATTTATAGAAGAAATGAGGAAATGAAGGGTTAAGATTGAGCAATCTTAACAAGGGTTAGGATTGAAAGATATTCAATCCATGTGAGACTTTCAACCCAATCCCATGTTGACAAGTGTCACCATGAAGAGGCTTGAGAGGAAAGATAAGGAGCATTAAATGCTTGAGGGGACATGATGGTTACCCTAGGGGGTTGGGTTAGGGTTAGGTTAATGGATATCCTTTTATCCAAGGGATAAATGAACGTGGAAGGGTTAAATGGTTACCTTAGTCAAAGAAATAAATGTTTTGAAGAGACCCATGAGTCAAAAGGATAGTTAAGTTAGAGGAAAGTCTCTAACCAAAGATAAAAGGTGAGTTAACCATAAATGGTTATGTAAGAGCCTTTAATGGTTTGGAAGACTTTAGAGGTTAACCATTTGAAGACATAAAGCCTTTAATGGTTATTGAAGACTCTGGAGGTTTTTGAGAAGTGACTTCATTTTATTTAGGAATGTGACAATGATTATGATAGGATTAGGCTAATTAGAAGGAGTTAGAAGAATCTAGAAGGGATTTAGGCATGCAAGTGGATTTTGTAGGAGAATGCAAGTGGGAGGAATTTTGGGATTTTCAATTGAAGTAAAATCATTTATTTCAATTAAATGGTGTAATTTGCATTTGAATAGATATTTAAATAAATATTAATTTATTTAAATGTCAATGTAAATTTTGGATTTTATTTTAATTAATCTTAATTTATTTACATGAGAAAAAGGAAGATAAAGCATTAAATGCTTGAAGACTTTGAGGGAAACCATTAAAGGCTTAATAAGACTCTAGAAATAAGCCATTAAGTTTGAAGACTTTAAGGGAAACCATTAAAGGCTTAAGAAGACTCTAGAAGGAAGCCATTGAGTTTGAAGACTTTAAGGGAAACCATCAAAGGGTTGAGAAGACTCTAGAAGGAAGCCATTAAGTTTGAAAACTTTAAGGGAAGCCATTAAAGGTTTCAAGTGGGTGAGGATAAATAGGATTTTAAATAAATAATTTATTTATTTAAAATAGTTGTGCAACTTGCATTTGTAGGAAAATGCAAGTGGGTGGAGGATAAAGTTGATTAAAATAAATGTTAATTTATTTAAATGTGAGAGAAGATTTAATTAAATAAATATGATTTATTTATTTAATTAATGGTCTGAATGTGGTTAAGTGAATTAAATCAAATAAATTGAATAATTTATTTAATTAATAGGAGAAGAGGGTTAAGATGAATTAATTAAATATTAATTTAATTAATTATTGATTGATGGTTAAATAATCAAATAAATACCAAATATTCATTTAATTAAGTGGACAGATTTATGTGTCTACAGATATAAGATTGCATAAAACCACCTTGAGTGGTATTACATAAACTATTTGACTCATACCATGAGTTCACAAAATCATTTTCTCGCTCATTTATTTTCTGGTGCCAAGTTTACTCAATATTAAATATTTTTGAATATTACATACAACACATAAAGTAGTCCCAATAATATTTAACCCATGTGATGCATGCATCCTTAGATCCGCTAGACACATCACAAATAATATTAAATTATATTATAACATTATGCAAAGTGTGTTGTGCAAGGTGTGTACAACACACATTTTCCTAATAACTTGTTTATATGATAATTTTATAGAACAAAATTATCATGAATTCTTCCTATGATTTGACTATGTGTTAATTTGGCTACTAACAAAATATATGTGAGAAATAATAGATTTCATGGATTGGAAATGACTCTTTCATTTGTGCTCTTTGCATTACCTTTTTTTTTTACGTTTCAACTAATGCTTGAAGTTCTTTGTTATTTGCTTTAGTTTGTCCTAATATATTTACTTATGTCTTGGAAGGATGGCGGGGATAAATGAAAGTACTTGAAGAGGGTTAGGTTGTGCCTATTTTTCAACAAAATATCCCTGATGTACATGGTCTTATAAATATGATTTGAAGGAGCTGAAATATTTTCATTTGCTAAAAATTTAAAAAAAGTGAATCAAAATAATTGAAAAGTAAATTTTATTTCGATGCAAACCACTAAAAATATAATATTACCTCGACTTCATAGATGTCACGATGACAAGTTGTTAGGGTTGAATGCACTCTAATAGCTTACAAATTTGCTTGCACTATTCCTCTATCACATTGGAGTGTTGGAGAGAATTAGTTTGGCTTGCTTTTATAAGAAGAAAATCAAGTGAGGTTATAATGTGCTCATGTTGTATGTTAAATGGACCAAAAAGTGGTTTTGGCCACTTTTAGATCTCCCTTCTTTGCACACATGTCCTAGAATTATTTCAAAAAGAGTTTGAAGTGCTTTTGTAGATAAATAAATACATAAAACTTTGTTCCATTTGTCAAAAAATTTATTTTACTTCAAGAAATCAAGTATTCTTAGAAAATACATGATTTATGCCTAAAGGGATTCTATCTAAGTGAGTTTGATTGAAAGGGGTTAGATTGAAATCCTTTGGATAGAAATCCCTTAGGATTAAATTAAATCCTTGGAGGATTCTACTATGTGCCTCCTAAAATATTGACAAAAAAATAATTTTACATCATAATTTGGGTATCAAAATTACATCATTTGAAAATGTCATTTTGCTAGTATGCAGTTCTTAGTGTTGACTTTATAAAAAATATAATTTGTATTATAATGTATTTTAAATTTTTACAATGAATGTAAGTCTATGATGATAAAATAACAATCTTTATTTAAGACAAAATAATTTTAAAAAATATTAAAAATATTTTAATCACATGCACCCTATAATTATCATCTGTTAATGCATTAGTAGCTTCTGCAAGATAAGATTATCCTAACTCGTTAATCTCCTCTATTCTGTTTTGGTTTACTCATCTATACTATTAGGTTATCTGATTTGTGCTTTCCGAACTGAATATGTTTATCAGACTGTAACCTTTGATCTTGATTATGATATTGATATTGGATAAAGATGAATTAGATCGACGACCTGCTTAAAACACAGTTAAGCATCGATCTAAATGCTATCGGGCTAGTAACTCGATAGCATATTAATGCCGATTCATTTATGAAACGGCATTAATATACTATCGGGGTATAGCATATAATGCTATTAGTTATTGTTATCATTTGCTTTGACACCGATTCATTATCGGGTGTGTTTATAATCCATTATCATTTGCTTTGACACCGATTCATTATCGAGTGTGTTTATATTGATCTGTTAACATATACAAATGGCACCGATTAGTTATCATACACACCAAAGTAAATTGGTAGACAGTCACGACCAAGTGACATCTTGGTCGGACATGTCCGATCAAGGTGCCACTTGATCGTGGCTACCTTGCTATATATACATCATTCAAAAGAAAAGGAAGACATTGAAATCGATACATGTTCATCCTTCAGACCTGCAGAAAAGAAAGACGATAATATTATTGTCATAATAATAATACCAAAATCAGAAATACATATCTAACATATAACTTGTTTATTAAATTGGAAATTGCAATAACTTTTACATGGTATCAGAGCCAAGTTGATCGAACTTGAGGCTATTCAATTTTGTGAATAATTTAAGAACAAGGTTATATACTACATCATATTTCTCCAATGGCCAGCGCTATCAGATTCGAAGACGGACTCGGAGGTGGCGATGATTTTTCAGCCTGGAAGTTCAGAATCCAGATGATCTTAAAAGAGAACAAAGTGGATTCATTTGTTCAAACTAAAAATGATCAACCTAAAAATGAACCTGACAAAACCGCATGGATTGAAGGAAATGAAAAAGCCATCAAAATAATAGTTGATGGGGTGAGAAACAACATAATGCCCATCATAAGAAAACATCAAACAACCTATAAAATGTTCAAAGCACTTGAAAGCACATTTGAGATATCGAATGCAAGTCGAACTCTAGCATTAAAACGAGAAATAAATCATATCACCATGAACAAAGGGGAGACAATCAATGCCTACTTTATGCGGATATCAACTCTAAGAGATGAAGTAGCAACTCTGGATTACGAGATCAAAAGCAAAGAGTTAACACTCATTTCTCTAGATGGGTTGCCTAGTGGATGGAATACATTTGTCCAAGGCATCAGTGCAAGGTCCAAATATCCTAAGTTTGAAAGATTAAGGGACGATTGTCTCCAAGAAGAATCAAGATTGAACAAGATGGGAGTAAAACAAAAGAACATAGATGAAGACCTTCAAGTCCTAAATACTAACACAAATAAAACAACCAAGAAGAAGCAATTTAGGAAAAGGAAGGGTCATCAAGGAAAGAACACTTCAAAGAGAGACCTATCACATATTCAATGATATAGGTGCGATAAGTTCGGGCACTTTGTTGCAAAATGTCCAGAGAGAGCCAAACAAGCCACGTTTGCCAAAGCAGGAAAATCTAAAAGATAAGATAACTCCCAGAACTATGTCCTCTACTGAGCACTTACGAGCCATGCATTAAATAAGTCTAACTCTTGGGTGATCGCCAGTGGTTCATCCAGACACGTTACAGGGTTTAGAGAAGTGCTAGACTCCATGACAGAGGATAATGAAGAGGAAGTAACCATCGGAGATGATTTCTCACATCCAGTTAGAGGAATTGGTTCCTGCACCATCAAACTAAAGACAGGTATATCATTGCAACTCGAAGGAGTACTGTATGTCCCCGGCATCAAGAGAAATCTAGTCTCCATATCAGCCCTAGAAGATAACGGATACAGAGTAACCTTCATAGAGAACAAGGTGTTGGCTTGGCCGAAAAAATTCTTCCATCAAGAAAGCTAAAGTTATTGGTCAAAGACGAGGCTATTTGTATGAGCTGTGCACAGAGCCCAACCTAGCCCTGATTCACGAAGCAACAAATGCAAATGAGGTCTGGCATAGAAGACTAGGTCACTTGAATTATAAAGCGTTGTCATCTATGGGAAACATTGTCACAGGTTTACCTAAGTTGCAGCAATATCATTCAGAGGCATGCAAGGTATGTGCCCTAGGTAAAAATATCAAGGGTGCCTTCCATAATAGTACTAGGAAAACAAGCAAAGTATTAGAATTAGTTCATTCTGATGTATGTGGACCTATGTCCGCTCCTTCTCTAGGAGGATGTTTATATTATGTAATATTTGTTGATGACTACTTTAGGAAAACTTGGATCTACTTTCTAAAGTGTAAAGAATCAGAAGAGATCCTTAGTAGGTTTAAAGAGTTTAAATCACTAATAGAAAACTACTCAGGTAATAAAATCAAAACCCTGAGAACTGATAATGGGGGGGAATACACATCAAAATTATTTAGAGATTTTTGTAAAAACTCAGGGATTAAGAGGGAGCTAACAATACCTTATAATCCTCAACAAAATGGGGTAGCTGAGAGGAAAAATAGGACAATTGTAGAAGCTGCCAAAGCCATGATTCTTGATCAGAATCTAAATATTAATCTTTGGGCAGAAGCAACTAACACTGCTGTGTATATCCAAAATAGATGTCCTCACTCACATCTTGAAGATAAAACTCCTGAGGAAGTATTTACCAAACTAAAGCTAGATATCAACCACCTTAGGATATTTGGGTGTTCTATCTATATACATGTACCTAAAGAGAAAAGACTAAAACTAGAACCTTCTGGAAAAAGGGGAATACTTGTAGGATATAGCGAAACATCCAAAGCCTATAGAATATATATACATGGTCAGAGAAATATTGAACTTAGTAGGGATGTAATCTTTGAAGAAGACTTAGCCTTCAAAAGAGCCCTAAGTACAATAGAGCCTGAAATTTATATCCCCACTCCTAACATAGAAGAAGACCCCACTCCTGAGCTTCAGAGGGAGAATCTTGAGGAAACCATAGGTGAAACTTCAAACCCACCTAAAGAAAACCTCAAGAAAAGACCTCTATGGGCCACCAAGACTGTAGCAGAAGCTCAGAAGTTTGCTGCTCCTTCAGGAACCTTCAGGGAAAGGAAAAGACCTAATAAATTCACTAGCTATGTTGCTCTTATGAATAATCTTTCTAAAACTGAACCAAACAATGTATCAGATGCACTTAAACATCAAGTATGGAAGGATGCCATGTCTGAAAAGTATCAATCCATTATGAAAATTGATGTTTGGGAGATTGTTCCTAGGCCAACCAAGAAATCTGTTGTTTCATCTAAATGGTTATTCAAAATCAGACATGCTGCAGACGACAGTATTGAGAAGCACAAGGCCAGATTTGTAGCCAAAGGATTCTCACAAAGGGAGGAAATAGACCATGAAGAAACCTTTGCACCCGTTGCCAGGTATACATCAATGAGAGTTGTATTAGCCATTGCAGCAACAAAAGGATGGAAGGTACACCAAATGGATGTTAAGACAACATTTTTAAATGGTGAGATCTCAGAAGAAGTCGACCTAGAGCAACCTGAATGGTTTGAAATTTATGATGCAGAGTCTCATGTGTGCAGACTCAAGAAAGCTCTCTATGGGCTTAAACAGGCCCCTAGGGCCTGGTATGAAAGAATTGACACCTATCTCTCAGGACTAGGCTTCTATAAAAATGATGCATATCCTAATCTCTACTACAAAAGAAATAAAGATGATATGCTAATGTTGATTTTATATGTTGATGACTTATTAATCACAGGAAATTATCATCTTATAGATCAATGCAAGAATGATCTATCCAAAGAATTTGATATGAAGGACTTAGGACTCCTTCATTACTTCCTAGGATTAGAAGTATGGCAGAATTTTGGCAACATTATACTAAACCAAGGAAAGTATACCTTGGATATTTTGAGGAGATTTAGAATTCATAACTGCAGATCTATGACATCTCCCATGGAAACAAATTTACATAAACTTAGGGAAGCAGCAACAGAGTCACAATCCACTGATCCTACACTCTACAAATAGATGATTGGGTCCCTAATGTATCTAGTGAATACAAGGCCAAATATTTGTTATGATGTCAATGCCTTAAGTCAGTTTATGTATGAGCCTAAGGAAATTCACTTGATTGCAGTGAAACACATTATGAGATACTTACAAGGTACTCTAAACCTTGGTCTCAAATATGAGAAAGTCAATCTAGACCTACATGGATTTACAGACTTAGATTGGGCTGGGAGTGTGACTGACAGGAAAAGCACTTCAGGGTGTTGCTTTAGTTTAGGATCAGTCATGATATCTTGGATCAGTAGAAAACAGTCTTATGTAGCTCAGAGTTCCACCGAGGCTAAGTACATTGCAACTTCCATGGCTGCTCGAGAAGCAGTATGGCTTAGGAAGTTGCTTGTGGGACTATTTGGTGAACCTATGAAACCCACTGTCATCCATTGTGACAACCAGAGCTGCATAAAGCTTTCTATAAATCCAGTATTTCATGACAGATCCAAGCATATTGAGATTCCATACCATTATGTGCGAGACATGGTAGAAAAAAATGTGATCAAATTGGAATATGTTAGCACAGGAGATCAGACTGCAGATATTCTAACCAAACCACTTTCTAGAGTGAAGGTTGATCACTTCAGAAAAGGTTTAGGTATGATAGAAAGGTAATCTGCTTTGTAAATAAGATGTTTAATGTGTAAACTTCTTTTGTCATGTGGGACAGTTTGGGTTTCACCCCCTGTGTTCATATCTAAGAGGTGACGATCTCTCAAATTATGAACACTTGTATGTAGACATCATAAGGTGACGAACTTATGATTCTCTAAACCAATTATCATGATTGGATTTCCGGTATGTCATGGATGTGCCATGATGGTGTTGTGATAAAATATTTGTATAAAATGTTTGTGCACATATCACAACCTGGATAAGATGAGAATCTAACCATCCTTATATGTTTATCCTTAGTATTGCGTGTTTAGGCAATACTGATATCACGTGTTTAGGTGATATCTTGTCATAATGAAATGATAAATCTTTTATATCACATGATTAGGTGATACTCTATGTCACATGCTTAGAGTGATGTTTTATATTTGTATATTATGTCCTGATGATACTTCATATCATATGTATAGATGATATATATTCTTAGAGACTGACATTATGGAAAAAGAAATGTGATGCAGGTTACTTTATCTATCTTCCAAAGCTAAGAGGGAGTGTTAATGCATTAGTAGCTTTTGCAAGATAAGATTATCCTAACTCGTTAATCTCCTCTATTATGTTTTGGTTTACTCATTTATACTATTAGATTATCTGATTTATGCTTTCCGAACTAAATATGTTTATCAGATTGTAACCTTTGATCTTGATTATGATATTGATATTGGATAAAGATGAATTAGATCGACGACCTGCTTAACACAGTTAAGCGTCGATCTAAATGCTATCGGGCTAGTAACCCGATAGCATATTAATGTAGATTCATTTATGAATCAGCATTAATATACTATTGGGGTATTAACCCGATACCATATAATGGTATTAGTTATTGTTATCATTTGCTTTGACACTGATTCATTATCGAGTGTGTTTATAATCCATTATCATTTGCTTTGACACCGATTCATTATCAAGTGTGTTTATATCGATCTGTTAACATATACAAATGGCACCGATTAGTTATCATACACACCGAAGTAAATTGGTAGACAGTCGCGACCAAGTGACATCTTGGTCGGACGTGTCTGATCAAGGTGACACTTGATCTTGGTTGCCTTGCTATATATACATCATTCAAAAGAAAAGGAAGACATTGAAATCGATGCATGTTCATCCTTCAGACCCGCAGAAAAGAAAGACGATAATATTATTGTCATAATAATAATACCAAAATTAGAAATACACTATCTAGCATATAACTTGTTTATTAAATTGGAAATTACAATAACTTTTACATCATCAACTACTTTAATAACTCCCCTAACTATTCTTTGTTGGACTAATCACAAACGTCCTCCTTCAAAAGTGGGATATGTACTAACCGCTTCTCGTGGATTTGTTTATCTTTGGTGTTTGGATCGAGCATTAACAGATCAATCTTTTAGTGCAATGACAAACATGTTTCAACAATTGGTATCAGAGTCGGATCGTGAGTTTGAATCCCCTCGGGTGACGTTGAGAGGGAGATTGTTGAACTAATTGCTAATGTCCTCCCTCAAATTTGGGCCATGGACTAATTGCTCAAAGATCGTTTATCTTTGGTGTTTATAAACCAATGATTTTTTAGGTACATGCTATCAAATTAACAAACAATCTACACTCCAATATATGAGAGCATATTTATGCCATCACAATGTAGGTTTGATGTTGGTTTTTAATTTCCTTGTATTTTATTTAAGTTTTTCTTTATTTAAGTGTGATTTGGGATTTGAATTTTTAGGTTCTTTTATTGATCTAGCTCTAGTTTATGCCACTCAAATGGTAAATCAATTATCTTTATTTAAGAAACAAAGAAATATAATAGATATTATTTGATTTATAAAAAAAAACACTACCTTCCATATGGATGTTCTTATTTTAGTGAATAGATAAATAATTTTGATATATATTTTAGAAGAAATATGGTATGCTAAAATATAGGTTTAAAATTTGACAATATCATTTAAAAAATTAGAAGTAAATAAGATATTCAAATAAAATTTACCCAAAAATATATGTTTCTTAGACATTGGAATTAATAATCCAATTTCAAGAAATTATGGAACATTTTTATTTGTAGTGAAATAGGGGGATTTTGACACCTTCATCTCGGGAGAGAGGCCACGTTGGCTTAAATAGTATTACGGCTGACCGAAGACTAGACAACATGGGAAAAGCATGTTGAAGTTAGGATGAAGGATAAAAATAATAAAATAATTTTTAAAAAAAATACTTCAAAAAAAAATTCACATAGAAAATGTCACAAGTTGTATGTTTACATCATCTCTAAATTCTCAACCATTTGCTTGGTATAACTAATACAAATTGAAAATTGTTAGAAAATGCTCATTTCAATATCTAACTTAGACAAGAAAATGAGACATAATATAATGCTATCATCCAAATATGATATATTCCACAACAACTAAACTAGATAAAAATATGGTTTTAACACCAATGTAGTTTTGTACAATTTGCATTCAATTTGATACTTTTCCTTAAAAAAATCCCTAACTTTTAAAGACCAAATTCAAACCTAATCACCTAATATTAGAAACTATATCATACAATTTTCTATCATTAATTGTCTAAAATTGAGATGGCTATAAGACTCCACAAATATGAATCAATTGATAAAGTGCAACTATGGAAGCAAATCCTGGTTAATTGATAAGCTTTATGATTTCTCCTTGTTGTAAGTTTTTGAGGCTCCCTTGCACCTTTCCATGAAACCCCAAAACCTTGATAACCTAACATACAACTTATAGGACTTGACATGCACAATTTTTTGACAAGTTGAAAAGATCAAACTTCAGACCTAAAGCAATTTTGACCATAACCTTTAATATTTAAAATTTTATTTTGAGACAATCAAAAGTTTGACTTTTCTTATCATATATACAAAAGTTTGTAGTATATTAAGAAACAAAAGAAAAATTAAATTTATTGATCTAATAATCACTTTCTATATAAAACTCCAATATTATGATTTATAAACATAAAACTTAAAATATTATACAACTTAGAGGTCCCAAGGTCGATTCTCTTTGTTTGGATTTACCCGATGACGGCGGTGGCTTGCAGGTGGTTGTTGTCATCCCGAAGGGATTAGTATCACCCTAAGAGAGGCTTAGGTCGAGCTAGAGTGTGAGGACACCCTTGCGTTATAAATAAATAACGAAACATTATACAACCAAAGAGTTGTAGTTCAATTGATTGAGCATAATTGGTGAGGGTGATGGTATGTTCCTTAATTACACTATCAAACAAAGTATAAACTACCATAGATATGATATAAAGGATGATACAATGGATATTCTGCAATCCTTAGGAAGCTGTTATCAGCCTCTAAGATGCACCAATGCATAAGTTATTCTCATACTACAAATGCATAAGTTATCCTCATACACCATAATACGAAGATTATTAGTATCACCCTAAGAGAGGCTTAGGTCGAGCTAGAGTGTGAGGACACCCTTGGGTTATAAATAAAAAATGAAACATTATACAACCAAAGAGTTGTAGTTCAATTGATTGAGCATAATTGGTGAGGGTGGTGGTATGTTCCTTAATTACACTATCAAACAAAGTATAAACTACCATAGATATGATATAAAGGATGATACAATGGATATTCCTCAATCCTTAGGAAGCGGTTATCAGCGTCTAAGATACACCAATGCATAAGTTATTCTCATACTACAAATGCATAAATTGTCCTCATACACCATAATACGAAGATAATTTATATATTGATACATCAGAAAAGATGGATAGCCATTCCCAATAAAATATCAACATAAATTTGTCCTTTTAGAGCCGTTTCACACATACCCATTTAAAATCCATCTCTCTTACAAAATAGATGGGCCCACTCCTTCTAGATGAAGCAAACATCTTTACAAAAGCCAAACGACTGCAATCAACATGTTTGTATCCATTTGGAAAGAATTCTCTCTGACTTTCACGTACAAGTCACCAATTTTCAAGAGCAACATTAACTCATTTAGAATCATTTCTTTTTTGAAACACAATATTGCTTTCATGGCCAGATCAGAGCATTATTGTTGGAGTAGGGCGGCATTCTAGAAGGACTTGACAATTTGGGCACTCAATCCCCATCAACTTTGACTATCTAGACACTGCTTTTCTCACCCTAATGTCAGAATCGGTACAACAATCACTTCCAGGCTTCTACTCCAACAGTAATGCCGTTTCTCTAGGACATAATTCTCTAGAGAGGACGGTGTACATGCACTCCAAACATTTTGGAATGGATCTGCATCTTACACTGCCTGGTTGTTTGAGACACTGTATCTGCATGTTCACTTTCTGACGTGTGAAAGGACTCATCTGGAGCTTCCATTAGCAGCTGTCAGCGAATACGTGTGGTACTTACCGGTCAGTGGTAACTAATGTCCATTCCTTATCATCATGTACAATCAATACCCACACGAGTGTAGTAAAACATAAACGAAAGTGGAAAAAATGTTTTTGAATGGGTGAGTTGATATCGAGGGGAAGAGTATCAGAGTAGTCGTTATAGTTTAGTTTAAGTAATCATAGGTTGTAAGGATTTTCTTTTGGTTATCTTTGTATGTGACGTGATTTAATTGCTTATACCTAATGTTCGGACTTTAAAGTAATAAAGACAAACACTATGGGATCCACCGGATACCTACTTAAAGATGTTCTTATAACGGTGCGCACTACAACCACCCCAAAAATTGTTAATACTTATGCACAAATGCTTGGGTTGATTGGGCAAGAAGTGAATGGTAATTGGAACATGGGTGGTAACTAGTGCTCTTCCCCTATAGTGGTTCAAAATTTTGGTTTTGAATTGGTGAGTTGATACCTGTTGTTTAGGGTGTTGTTCAAAATGGTTTAAAATTCTTTTTCTTGAAACGGTTAGTGAGTGAGATTGTATTTGTGGTTTTTGTATAATTGTTTCTTCTAATGAAGAAGAAGAAGAAATTTTAACGTTCATGAGGTTAAACATAGCCTATGGGACAACCCACTTGATCAAACCAACATCTACAATTCAATCATTTTCCCATGCAAGGTGATGATGAATGCCCCCAACTTCTCTATAGACCCTTCGTTGAATAAATGATGTCCATGAGACCAAGAGATCTAAAAGATCAAGAGACACAAAATTAACACATTTTCATATTCTTTTCAATGTCGTTTTTTCTATTATATCTCTTGAACAAGAAACTCACAATTTTGTAAAACCTTACCTCCTCAAATAACTCCTTCAAACTGCTCACATTCAAATTGCATTCAAATTACATTCAAACTGACTATTAATAATTTATGCATTCAAATTACATTCAAACTGACTATTAATAATTTATGAAATTGCATTCAAATTACATTCAAACTGACTATTAATAATTTATGAACTGGACACTCCAAGATGCAAATCATTGAATAGAATAGAAGATTCTATCATTTTTCCAAAACCATATGCTTGTATTAATTTCTGAACTTTACCAATTAGAACACAACTCCATTCTCCGGCTTAATTATTTCAAAACCATATGCTTAGCGTGAAAAGAAGATTTTGCATATACTTACCTAATAATTTTTAACATATGATTTAATTCATGAATTCGAACCTAATTTCTTTCATGAATCTGAGCCTTACACGTTTGTCCAAAACAACTCCTTGGATTTTCGTTCCCAACAAGAATTGGTGCTGTTATCTAGTGCAACAATGGGCTGGAGGAGGAAGCAAATCTAGGATTCCTGTGTAATATCTTGTGCAACAATGGAGTTGAGGAGTGCCTTGTGTACAGTGGTTTTTCTGTTATGGATGAAAAACTTCCCAACAAGAACAGATGGTGCTCTGGCACAGGTCTGCAACGCTAACAGATACTCTAATGGAAGCGAATTCGAGGTGAATGTGAAGAGGGTTTTGGCCCATCTTGAAAGAAGTGCGAGTGAAAGCTGGTTGGAGGCAGTTTCAGCAGGGGAAAATGGGAGTCCGAACCAGGTGTTTGGTCTGTTTCAGTGCAGGGGCGATGTATCAAGAAAAGATTGCCAGAGCTGTGCGCATGAAGCTGTGGTGGAGGCCTATAAAACATGCCCAGGAGCCACAGGAGCCCTTGTGTGGTTAGAACTCTGCTTCTTGCGCTATCAAGATTCCAACTTTACCTCTGACGTGAAATCTCAGGACATTGTGGGCTCTGTCTGTAATAATGTGGCTGTGCCCAACCTTGGAGGCGGTTACACGCTTGCTATTCGAGCTCTCATGAAGAATCTGGCTCTTAAGGCTTCTCTTCCTGGTAACAGGGGTTTTGCCTCTGGACAGAGCGTTGATTCTTCAGGGGACACCATTTTTGGACTTGTCCAGTGCTTACAATTGCCCTTTGTCAACTGTTCTCAATGTGTATCAGATGCCATTGAAGGAATGCCTGAGAACTGTTTGAGTGACAGTGGAGGACAGATCTTGGTTGGTAGTTGCCATATTCGTTTTGGTAAAGATAAGTTTTTCAGTTCCCCTGTTCCATTGTCATCTCAGCAAACAACTTCATTTCACCAGCCTTCCACTTCCATTTCTAACACACATGGTATGTGGCTTTACCTTTTGGAAATGGCTATCCAGTTCTTATGATGCACTAAAGTATCTATGTCTCTTATACATCATAATGGATATCATGGCGCATTGTAGGGATTGGATAGCCATTTCTTTATCTTTCTGTTGACAAAATTTAATTTTTTATCAAACTGTTTAAGATTCATCTGTTAGTTTTGCCAAAAGAAAATTCAAACTGTTTAAGATCCATCTCTAGTTTATATGGTCATTACCTTCAGATGTTCAGGCTTAAACTAGTTTACATGGTTATCACCTTAAGATGGTCAGTCTTAAACGAGTCAAAATTTAGAATATGTTGTTTAAATTGAATATTTAAGATCGTTTATTGAATATAACTTGTGTGATACAGAAAAATCAAAAAACAAACTACCCATTAAGCTGATAATAACCATGGCGGTTTTGGGAGGACTGTTTTTGATATTGGTTTACTGCTTGATCAAGTTAAGCCCAGTTAGCAGAAGGGGTGAAGTGGCACTATTCAAATCCATGAGGCATGATCAAGGTAGATATATATTTGGTTTTGAATGCTTTGAGTTTAAGCATTCTCTCTGGTCTGATGATTTTGTTAAGGTTGGTATGGTGGTAAAAGAAGAATGATAGAACATTTTCTTTTCTTTTTGGGATTTGTTACAGAGGCACAAGAAGACAACTCAGAGGAAGCACTTTCTCAACAGGAACAGATTATTTTCGAGTTTAAGACACTGAAACTTGCCACCAAAAATTTTCATGATGACAACAAGGTTGGAGAGGGTGGATTTGGTCCCGTTTATAAGGTACTGTTATTTTCTGTGAATTTATTTTATCCTTTCATTTTCATTTTCATGTTTTTTCTGCAATGATTTTGAATTTTTCTCTCTGTTAACCCCTTATTCTTGCCTGCATAAGGCTAATATGGTTCTCAGTCTTCTCTATAATAATGTTCTCTTATCTTGCCCATTGAAATAGTCTTAGAAGTCTTATGCTAACATTTCTGTTTTCTGCTTTTTTTTTTCAAAAGAAATAAAAATTTATTAAATACAAAGAGATTTACAAAACAAGAAGGATCTATCACCCAGCAAAGAATTACATAGTTTTGATGTGAGCTAAATTAGTTGTCTATCTACAATATAAGAGTATGCAGTTTCTGGATTCGATTGTGTGTAAGATTTTTGCATCAATGTTTCGGATCACATCATCAAGATGAATTTTTTGACTCTCTTCATCCTGACGATGGATCACTGAGTGTGATCCGAAGCGTTGATGCAAAAATCTTACACACAATCGAATCCAAAAACTGCATACTCTTATATATGATGGATTGTGGAAATCTCTTAGAACTGATATATAAAATATTTCAGTTAGACAATCCAATACTACCAATACCTCCAATACCACTAATATTTCTAATTCATTCTCAATAAATATTTATGTTTTTTTGGTTAAATTATTTTTAACATTTATAAGTACTTTCATCAAACTCATTTAAAATGTTTACCTACCTTTCACAATTAATCTTTACATAAAAACTATATATTAATATGTAATATTCTATTTAAAATTAAAATAATTTTTTTTAACTAAGTTGATATATATAAATGTACATAAGAAATACCAAAAATATATATTCCCTAAACATTAGAATTAATAATTAATTTAAAAAATATTAATAAATACTTATAATAAAAACTATATATATATAAAACTTGCCACAACCGAATATATTTACATCGTCTATTCATATCTCATGATGGATGGGCCCATCAATCATATCTCATGATGGATGGGCCCAACATTCTAGATGAACCAAACATCTTTACTAGCCAAAACACTCTAGTCGTTATCTATTTTGAATCCTCTCCATAAATAATATTTTTTTATTTTAAAATCACGTTGTTTCCATGTGTTTAAAGCAGCAATCTAGAAGGAATTGACAATTTGGGCTTAACTCTACTTTATCACACTAGTCCCCACCAACTTTGACTTTTT
Organism: Cryptomeria japonica; assembly: GCF_030272615.1. Taxonomy (NCBI): domain Eukaryota; kingdom Viridiplantae; phylum Streptophyta; class Pinopsida; order Cupressales; family Cupressaceae; genus Cryptomeria; species Cryptomeria japonica. Next base: position 564,047,780 of record NC_081406.1, on the reverse strand, counting down.
AGACACTTGCTATATTTACGCTTAAGGTATTTCAAGGGTTCAAATTGAGAAGGATTATAGAAAGTGAATCATTTATTTATTGAAATGTTTACTTTTGAAAGGAAGACTATAGAAATAATTTCAAATATATGTTTAAATTTATATTAATATTAAAAAATATTTTATGATTAAAAATTATAAAAAATCTTTTATGATAAAAAATTAAAAAATATATTTTTTAGTATTATTAATTAAAACAATTGCATTAAAAAATTCTACTTTTTCTTATTATCTTCTTTTTATCAAAATATCTTTTATTAAGATATATATATATATATATTTTTAATTTCTTTTAAACTTTTTTTTATTAAAATAGAAAGAATCAACTTTCTTATAATGTTTCTTCTTAGGATTATTTTTTCATTAAGTTTATTGTTATATCTATCTCTATCTCTAGATCTTATGCACTCATCTTCCTTCATCTCTCCTACTCTCTCTCTTTCTATACCCCTATTTACCTTTTCATATATCACTTTGTATATCTTTATCTTTCTATCTTTATATAACCTCATCTCTCATTGTCACCCTCGTTCTATCTTTGTTTCTCCCTCTCCCCCTTTTCTCTCTCCTTCCATCTCTCCCTTTCTCGCACCCCATTATATTTTACAAGTTATATCTACGAATTCTTTGTATCCCTATATATCACTATCCCCTCTTTTTACTTCTCTCTCTCTCTCTCTCTCTCTCTCTCTCTCTGTCTCTCTCTATCTATATATATATATATATATATATATATATATATATATATATATATATATCCCTCTCTCCCCCACTATTTATTTTTCTCTTCCTTCTCTATATGTTCCTCTCCCCTCTCTCTCTTTAGCTCTCCATATCTCTCTCATGCTTTCCATCTTCTTCTCCTCATTTTGCATCTCTATCTTTTTACCCATCTCTCTCTTTCACTCTCCCTCCTCTATATATCCCTCTTTCTAGCCCTATCTTAACCTCTCTCCCCCTTTCACCTTATTGTAAACATAACATGAGCTTATTGGTTGCACCCCCCTCTCCTCCCCCACCCATCCCCATTTGATTCTTCATTTGATGTCCTAGACAATAGTATTGCATGGATTGTTGTTCGTTGCAAGTAAAAGGGGAAGTCCTCCCCTCACCCCCAAATCTTTGTGTAAGTTTTGGGTGTTTCTCCCCACTCTTGAGTTGGGTTTGGGTTGTTGTTGGTTTGGCAGGCTTCTAACAATGTTTGTTGTTATTGGCCTACCCGACCTTGTTATGTTTGTTCCCTTGTTTTTATTCTTTTGCCACCTATGGGCTGTTGTATAAAGGGTCCACACCCTTATTTTTTTGTTGCTTTTTCAATAAAAAACATGAGCCTATTGATAATGAATTATCTTTTTCAATTTAAAGGTTTTGTTTCAGTTATGAATGGATCCTTGTAAGTGGATGCATAGTTAGATTTTAAGCTTGACCTCATCTACTACACAAATTTATGCAAAAGATAGACTGAAATTTTAGATAATTGACCTTCCATACCTCTTGAGCATATCCATTGCATACCAAGATGTAATTACTAGTTTTATCTATATTATCATATATACGACATCTACATCTTCCTCTTCCTCTTTTTCTCTCAAATAAATTAATAATTACTATTTTTTTCATACAACTGTAATATTATTTCTTTGGTTTGGTGCACCAAAATTATATGATGTAAAAAGCTTCATCTCTTTCTACTTCCCTCCCTACTGAAAGTAGAAAGAAGCAAATCCTGATAGTGGTGTTATTCCTCAGGGTATTCTGCTGGATGGAAGGCAAATAGCAGTGAAGAAACTATCCTTGAATTCCAAGCAAGGGAAAAATGAGTTCTTGAACGAAGTCAAAATTGTGGCCAAAATTCAACACAGAAATCTTGTGAAACTATTGGGCTGTTGTACTTTCAGAACAGAAAAGCTGCTGGTTTATGAATACATGCCAAATAACAGCTTAGAAAAGATGCTATTCGGTTAGTAATAAGTTTCGATGTTTCAAACACTTTCTTGTGACAATTCCTTCCATCCTAACTGTAATCTGTCAAATCTGGAACACAGATGCAAAGAAACGCCAGATGCTGGATTGGAGTAAGCGTTACAATATCATAATTGGTGTAGCCAGGGGACTTCTGTACCTTCACGAGGACTCTCAACCTCGCATCATCCATCGAGATATCAAGGCCAGCAATATTTTGCTCGACGAAAATCTCAATCCCAAAATCTCAGACTTTGGAATGGCCAGGCTTGTGGGAGAAAACACCACTCAGATTAACGCAAGAATTGCAGGAACTTAGTGAGTACGATGCTCTATAACATTTAAAATTGAAGAATTTGGCAATATACTGATTGAAAATTTTTACCTTTTGCAGTGGATATATGGCTCCAGAGTACGCTCTGCGGGGTGAACTATCAATAAAGGTCGATATCTTCAGCTTTGGGGTTTTACTGCTAGAAATTCTGAGCGGGAGAAAGAACACAGACATCAGTTTGCCCTCAAACATGCAAATTCTTTTACATTGGGTAAACAAACTTAAATTCTTTCTCTTTTTCTTAAGGGATAATGTGAAGCGAAACCCTAACAGACACAATTATCACCTCTGTCTATTTGAACTGAAATAAACTCAGATAAATTGAACCTGCGATCATCATCTGTGTTTATCCAAATCTTAAACCACAAAATACAGCAGATTCTTATGGACAAATCTATAAAATCCACACAACTTTTTATATCAGTGTCATTTATTGTGCAAACCCTAATTATGAGAAAACCCTAATTACGAGAAAACCCTAATTATAGACTGTGCTTTGAAACAGGCATGGGGGCTTTACAGAAGAGGAAAAGGAGTAGATAAAACTTAAAACTCTTTCTCTTATTGTGAAGCGAAACCCTAACAAACCCCACTATAACCTCTGTTTATATGAACTGTGCTCCATCCATATGAAATAAATTCAGATAAATTGAATCTGCTTTTATCCAACATTTAACCACAAAGTACAGTAGATTCTAATGGACACATCTAAAAAATCGACACAACTTTTAATATCAATGTCATTTTTTGAGCAATCCCTAATTATAAGTAAACGTGTGCTTTGATACAGGCATGGGGGCTGTACATAAGAGGAAAAGGAATAGATATAATGGATCCAATGCTTGGAGAAGTAGGGCAAGGGGAGTTGGAGAGATGCATTCACATTGGGCTGCTGTGTGCACAGGCGGATGAGACAGCGCGCCCGTCAATGTCCTCTGTTTTTCTGATGCTTTCGTCGGACTCTATTGCCTTACCTCTTCCCACCATACCCGGATTCGTGCATGTTGCTCAGTCTGTAGGAAATTCCACCATTTTTCCAAGAGACAAAGACGCTGATTTGTCCAGGATATCGATAGCATCCAATTCTTCTTCGCACAGCCCTTTGGTTGTTTATTCCAGAAACGATATTTCCATCACTCTGATTGAAGGCAGATAAAATCAACTTCTTTACAGAATGCTTTGCGCTTCCTTTTTGACAATGAATTGAATGTAGAATATTTTTGTTGTAAATGTAATCCTAGGTAACAGCCTGAATGGAAAATGATCTGCTGGCTGTTTAGTATGAAGTGTTCAGAATTTCATCTACTATTGTACTATAGATATACCTTTTGCCAGTTCTTTGTGCCTGCAATTGTTTACAAATAAACAAAGAAACATGCCCACACCATTGCTTGTTGCAGTTGAACTTCTGTGATTTATCATTATCTGTGATACCCATAAAAAAAATCAAAAAATAGGATCTTGGTTCAAGGGAATAGAATAATGGCGGTTCCAATGAAGCTCTGGTTTCAGCCTGAAGTTTTTCCTTCTCATATTTTGTGCCTTGGTGGCATTTTTACAGTGTCATATTGATTTTATGGATTCTTTGGGCATGGATATTCATTGGCCGGTTTTTATCTAAATTTTTTCTGGTTTCATCCTGAAGTTTTTCCATCTGATATTTTGTGCCTTAGTGACATTTTTACAGTGTTATATTGATTTTATGGATTCTTTGGGCATGGATATTCATTGTCTGTTTTTTATCTAAATTCTCTAGGAGAAGAAAAAGAATACAATTTTATAAATTCTTCTATTTAGGAGAAGAAAAAGAATACAATTTTATAAATTCTTTAGGAGAAGAAAAAGAATACAATTTTAACTTCCATGAAGCTAAACATAATCTATGGGTCATTTTCAATTAAACTATAATTAGTAGGCATCTCACCTTTTGCTTTACAAGAGTAGAACTCTTTATATTATCAACTATAAGAATGTAGCTTTTAAGTATGGCTGCAATTTGATTAAATGGTGTCATGATTTCATTTAGGAAAAAATGCATTATCTATTAATTTATGTCTTTGTTCATGTGAATAATATTTTTATTTTTTAAATTTAGAATGAGGTGAACTAAGATAGTTTTTAGTATTTTTCATTTCAATGATCATCTTTGTTACAATGTGATTAGTGAGGTTCTTTTAGCTCTTTTTTGAGCTAATAGTAGAAGAACAATATGATCATCTTTGTAACAATCTGATTAGTGAGGTTCTTTTAGCTCTTTTTTGAGCTAACGGTAGATGTAGCATTCATATTGTTCTTCTCTTTATCTGGATTCTCTTGTTGGTATCACTATGTCACTACTCATTACTATGCTTGTTTTTTGTGAAAAGAGTGTTAAAATGTGGCGACTGATCAGCAAAGTACTATACACTTAGCACGTATCCTCGCCGGGGTCCGGGGCCGAGCAGGGGTTTGGGGGCGGTAGCCCCTGAGAAAAACGGGGGTTCGGGGGCGGAAGCCTCCGAGAAATTTATTTTTTTGCCATTTTTCGTTGATGAAAACCGACATTGTAATAAAACCTTAAAAAGGTCGACTTTGTTTGTTGCCCTAAAAGCGCATGTTATAAGCAGCTGGGATGCTTAAGGCATTGTAAGGTTGATGTACTGTTTTTGCTGGATAATAAGAAAGATTGGACGACTGTGTATGGTGGACGTAACCCATTCTGGGTGAACCACGTTAAATCTCTGTGTTATCTGTGTCATGTTTCATTTCTTTATATTTTGTATTTAAATCTGCATATAATTGTTAGTTCATATTTGCTTCGGATCTGCTTGAATCCCTAACAATTGGTATCAGAGCGAGGTTTTCTGTAAATTGGCAGGACTTTCAGATTTGAGTGGAAGCAATGGAGGATTCCAAATTCAAGGTCGAAAAGTTTAACGACCAGAATTATCAGTTATGGAAAATGCAGATGGAGAATTACCTGTATCAAAAGGATTTGTGGCGGCCATTGGAAGGCAAGGCAAAGAAAGCGACCACAATGTCAGATGAAGAGTGGGACATTTTAGATAGAAAGGCACTGGGATCCATTCGATTGTGTTTTGCGCCGTCTGTAGCATTCAATATAATAGAAGCAAAAACGGTTGTAGATTTGATGGCAACATTGGCTAAGTTGTATGAGAAACCCTCGGCTTCGAATAAAGTATTTCTTATGAAGCATTTGTTTAATTTGAAAATGAGTGAGGGAGGATTTGTAACGGAGCACTTAAATGAATTTAATACAATTACCAGTCAATTGTCTTCTGTAAAAATTACCTTTACAGAAGAGGCTAGGGCTCTCTTGATTTTATGTTCTTTGCCAGAAAGTTGGAATAGCTTGGTTATGGCTGTAAGTAACTCTGTCTCTGGTAAAAATACTTTGGTATTTGATGATATTGTTGGTGTTATCCTGAGTGAGGAAATGCGAAGGAAAAGCACAGGTGAGACTCCAACATCATCGGGTAGTGTTTTGAATGTGGAGAACAGAGGAAGATCAAAGGAAAGAGGAAAAGGCCCTGAGAATAAGAAGTCACGAGGGAAGTCAAAGAAAGGACGCTCTCAATCTAGAGGAAAGAAAGATTGCTGGTACTGCGGAAAACCTGGTCATCTAAAGAAAGACTGTTGGTCTCGGAAAAACAAAGAAGGAGACAAAAATGAAAATGACAGTAAGGAAGCTAATATTGCAAGTAATACTTTACAAGATGCTTTAATCTTATGTTTGGATAATGTTAATGATTCCTGGGTAATAGATTATGGGGCTTCATTTCATGCTACACCCCATAGAAAATATTTTCTAGATTATGTTCAAGGTGATTTTGGACAGGTATATTTGGGTGATAATGAGCCCTGTCAAATTGTTGGAAAAGGAAAGATAAAGATCAAGTTGCAGAATGGTAATGACTGGTTTCTGCAGGAGGTAAGACATGTTCCTAATTTAAGAAGAAATTTAATTTCTGCAGGGCAACTAGGTAGTGAAAGTTGCATAGTTACCTTCTCAGACAGTATGTGGAAGGTCACTAAAAGATCATTAGTAGTAGCTAAAGGTGCGAAGGTAGGCACATTATATTTGTGTACTGGTAACACTTACTCTACCTTAACTGCTACAGATAAAGTTACTGCAGGGACAACAACAATAAATGTTGCAAGAACAGATTCGATAATGTGGCACCATAGGCTTGGGCACATAAGTGAGAAAGGGATGAAGACCCTTCACTCCAAAAATCTATTGCCAGGACTAAAGAAGATTGATTTAGAGTTCTGTGAAAACTGTGTTTATGGTAAACAGAAAAGAGTCAGATTTCTCAAGGTTGGGAAAGAGAAGAAGACTGAAAAGTTAGAGCTTATACATTCAGATGTATGGGGACCGGCTCAGGTATCATCTCTTGGTGGCTCTTGTTATTATGTTATTTTTATTGATGACTCAACCAGAAAAACATGGGTATATTTCCTAAAACAAAAATCAGAGGTTTTCGAAACTTTTAAGAAATGGAAAGCTTTAGTTGAGAATGAGACAGGAAAAAAGTTGAAGTGTCTCAAATCGGATAATGGAGGTGAGTATTGCAGCAAAACATTTGAAGATTACTACTCCTTAAATGGGATTCGAAAGAAGAAGACAGTTCCAGGAACTCCATAGGAAAATGGTGTGTCAGAGAGAATGAATAGGACAATCATGGAACGCGCGAGGAGTATGAGATTACATGCTGGATTGCCCTTACATTTTTGGGCAGATGTTGTACATACTGCTGTCTATTTGATAAATAGAGGACCTTCAACCCCTTTGGATGGTGGTATTCCAGAGGAGGCATGGACTGGTAAAAAGGTAAATTATTCTTTTCTAAAAACTTTTGGTTGCGAAGCTTTTGTCCATGTTGATAAAGAAAACAGAACCAAGCTTGATGCTAAATCTCAGAAATGTACCTTCATTGGATATGGGATAGATGAATATGGCTATCGGTTATGGGATTTTGAAAATAAGAAAATAATTAGAAGTAGAGATGTTATATTCAATGAGAAGGTTATGTATAAAGAACAGATGTAGGAAAAGAAACATGAACAGGACAAACAAGAATATGCGGTGTTGGATGAGATTCTTGAAAATGAAATGCCACAGGTACCTGATGCTCTGCAACAACAGATTGTCCCACAAACTCCTGCAAGTGTTAGATGTTCTATGAGGACAAGTAGACCCCCTGAAAGATTTTCTCCTTCTTTGTATTCTATTTTATTAACGGATTCTGGTGAACCAGAAGAATATGAAGAAGCAATGCAGGTAGATGTCAAACAACAGTGGGAGCTAGGCATGAAAGAGGAGATGGACTCCTTGATGAAAAATAAGACTTGGGACTTAGTCTCTTTACCTGTAGATAAAAGAGCCTTGCCTAACAAATGGATTTATCGGCTGAAGGAGGAGGAAGGAAATCAGAAAAGATATAAGGCCAGACTTGTGGTAAAATGTTTTAAACAGAAAAAGGGTATAGATTATGATGAAATATTTTCTCCAGTTGTATAAATGACTTCAATTAGAACTGTACTTAGTCTTGTGGCTGCAGATGATTTACATCTTGAACAATTAGATGTCAAAACAGCTTTCTCCATGGAGATTTGGAAGAGGAAATTTACATGTTGCAACCACAGGGATATGAGGTCAAAGGTAAGGAGAACTTGGTGTGCAGGTTGAAGAAAAGTCTGTATGGCCTAAAGCAAGCACCCCGACAATGGTATTTAAAATTGATAGTTTCATGGTTGAACACGGTTATCATAGATGTCATTCTGATCATTGTGTATATTTTAAGAGATTTGATAATGGCAGTTATATTATCATGTTGATTTATGTTGATGACATGCTTGTTGATGGGTCTAACATGCAACATATAAATGATCTTAAACAAAAATTAGCTAGGTCATTTGCTATGAAGGATTTGGGTGCAACTAAGCAAATTCTCAGTATGAGGATTACACGGGACAGGAAAAATAGAACCTTGAATTTGTCCCAAATTGAGTATATAAAGAAGGTGTTGAAAAGATTTAACATGTAGGATGCAAAAGCAGTTAGTACACCTTTAGCTAGTCATTTCAAATTGACTAAGGAGATGTGCCCAAAGGCACAGGAAGAGGTTAATAAAATGTCTAACATCTCGTATTCATCAGCTGTTAGCAGTCTGATGTATGCAATGGTATGCACAAGGCCAGATATTGCACATGCAGTGGGAGTTGTGAGCAAGTTTATGAGTAATCTGGGTATGGAACATTGGAATGCTGTGAAATGGATTCTTCGGTATTTGAAAAGAACTACTACGAAGGCATTATGTTTCAAAGGATCTAATGCTGCTCTAAGTGGATTTGTTGACTCTGATCTGGCGGGTGATATTGATTCACGGAGTACTACAGGGTATGTTTTTACTATAGGGGGAACTGCAGTCAGTTGGATTTCTAGGCTGCAAAAGGTTGTTGCACTTTCAACCACTGAAGCTAAGTATGTTGCTGCTACAGAAGCCAGCAAGGAGATGATTTGGTTGCAATGTTTTCTGAAGGAATTGGGTCAGACACAAGAGGATAGCCCATTGTATACTGATAGCCAGAGTGCCATTCATCTTGCGAAGAACTCTGCTTTTCATTCAAGGACAAAGCACATTCAGCTCAGGTACCACTTCATCCGGACTATTTTGGAGGAGGGTCAGTTACAGCTTGAGAAGATTCACACAAGTGAGAATCCTGTCGATATGTTCACGAAGGCAGTTTCACAGGAGAAGTTGATTTCTTCATCAGTTTCTGTTGGTCTTCTTGATTGATAATTGTGGAATTTATACCAGTCAAGTCCTAGTGTTTTATCCAGCGGATGTTGCATGTACAGTGGTGTCGTGTAGTATCAATCTCCAAGTGGGAGATTGTTAAAATGTGGCGACTAATCAGCAAAGTACTATACACTCAACATGTATCCTCGTCGGGGTCTGAGGCCAGGCCAGGCCCCGAGTAGGGGTTTGGGGGTGGCAGCCCCCAAGAAAAGCGGGGGTTCGGGGGCGAGAGCCTTCGAGAAAAAAAAATTTTGCCATTTTTCGTTGATGAAAACCGACATTGTAATAAAACCTTAAAAAGACCGACTTTGTTTGTTGCCCTAAAAACGCATGTTATAAGCAACTGGGATGCTTAAGACATTGTAAGGTTGATGTATTGTTTTTGCTGGATAATAAGAAAGATTGGACGACTGTGTATGGTGGACGTAACCCATTCTGGGTGAACCACGTTAAATCTCTGTATTATCTGTGTCCTGTTTTATTTCTTTATCTTTTGTATTTAAATCTACATATAATTGTTAGTTCATATTTGCTTCGGATCTGCTTAAAACCCTAACAAAGAGTATCCTTGTTTATCATGCTCAAAGAAGTGCATATGAGTACATGCCTCATTTGTATCTTGGGGCTTGGTCATAAGAACTTGTCTCTACCAATGACAAAATAGTCACCCGACATATTTTATGAGCACTTCTTTATTCATGATGTATTTTCCCATTTAAACCACCCTCTTTCAAAACTTCTTGTTGTAAGCTTGCATGGTTTGCCCTCACAATTGACTCAAGTAATGCCACTATATCATCCATTGCTCTTAAACATATAGGATATAATTCTTTGATGAAGCAACCTCTTGAAGTCTTCCCATTTTGTAATTGGTGGCACTTCCCTTGTTTCTAATAAGTGTGTGCAACTCTTATACAAAGTAAGAACACGCTTAGAAAGTTTTAGTTTTGCAATAGAAATCTATTGGTGTGGGGGTAACTAATGAAGATTGGAGTATAATTCAATTTGGAAAAATTATTGTTTTAACTTTTTGGCACCAATATCACACCATTGTAAGGATAGATATTGATTTTTTCCTTGCTTTGAAGAATCTTCCCCTAGAGGACTCATGTTGTTCCATTTCTAATCTTTTTGGTTCACCTTTTTCCATGTTGTCTTTTGGCATTTCCATTTTAAAGATGAGGACCAACATCATAACTTCCATTAATAATTAAGAAAACAATTCGCGATGTCTCTCACCCCAAAAAAATTAAACTCTCCCTCCTCTGCTATTGCGTTGGCTGTGCAAGGTGATGCTCAGTCGGTGCCTGGTGTGGAGACCCAAGTCCATGGGGAGTCTGATGCCTCTTGGCCCTTGGATGCCTCTACTGGGGTTTTAGGTGTGATGGGCTCCTCCCCGGTGTCCTTCCATCCTAGTGCTGCTGGTGTGCGGCCTCGTGTGACTTAGGAGCCATGACCAAGACCATTTGGTGGGTTCGTTCCAGTTATTAAGGCCATATCCGTCAATCTGAAAGATGATATGGTAGAGGAAATTGTTTATACTGCTTCTATCCTTTCTTTACATGGTGCGATCTACCGTTTTAGGGGGTTTTGGCCTTCTCTTCCTTAGTTGCACGCTTGGATATCTGAACGCTGGGAGCCTCTTATCATGGGTAAAGTTCATATTTTCCCCATGGCTAAGGGGTTTTTCGTTGCAAAGTTTGATAATGCCCAGGACAAAAACAAAATTTTATGTGATCATTTTTTTAGTTGGGAAGATAATTTTTTGCTGACGATTAATCCTTGGCACTCTGATTTTAACCCTCCTACTGAAATGTTTAATAAGATTCCAACCTAGGTTTGGCTTCCTAATCTCCCACTTCATTTATGGAATGATTCTCTTTTAGAGGAAGTGGGAGATACCCTTGGTGACTTTCTAATGGTGGATGTTGAATCCTCTGATATCTTCCACTATAAATGTGTCCGGATACTTGTTGATCTGGATATCTCAAATGAGCTGCCTGCTGAAATTTTACTTAATTCTTCAAAGGGTTCTTGGATCCAATCTTTGGACTATGAAGGGATTCCCTTTTGTTGTAGAAGATGTTTTAAAATTGGGCATGTTGTTGAGCATTGTGGGTTTGAGAAAAAGGCAACTAAGGCTACATGGTGGAAAGGTGCATTGGTACAACATTATACGGTGTCGAAGATTCCAGATCAATCTAGGAGTTTTTCTGAGGTGGTTGCTTTGGATCCACGGGATTTTGAGGCATCCCCTCTAGTTGTCTCTCTTGGTGTGGCTGCTGAAATTGTGCATGTGTCTCCTAATGTTTCTCGTGTGAAGGAGACTCGGGAGGCTTCTTCTGGTGATAATAATTTGGCTAGCACTCCTATTTTTACCAAGTCTGTTGACTTGCCTATTGTTGTTGGGGTTTTGTCGTCTGTTGGTTCTAGTGAGGTTGTGTCTGTTGCACTGAGGCAGATTGGTGATGTTGATGTTGGGGTTTTGTCGTCTGTTGATTCTAGTGAGGTTGTCTCTGTCAGGCTGAGGTGGATTGGTGATGCTGGGGTTTTGCCTTTGTTGTCTGTTGGTTCTAGTGAGGCTGAGACATCAGCTGTTGATTCTCACTCTTAGGTTTTTGGTGTGCTGGATTGCCATGTTAAGGCAGCGCAAGTGGAAGAGGGATGGGTTTCCATTAAAGGCAAAAAAGAAAAGTCCTTTAAACCTTCTTTAGATATGACTCTCTGATCCCATAAGAGCAATTCTAAATGTAAATCTTGATGGTTCTTTGGTTGAGGAGGGTTTTTGGTTGGCTGCAGGTTGTTCTTTTTGCAGCTTTGTTGTTTCTTGGTTATGGATGTCATTTTTACTCATGGTTGTTTGGTGCTTTCCTGATCCTTTTTTTTTCGGACAACTTTCTGGTTGAGGATTTCAGATCCTATCATAATCTATTTGTAAAGGGTTTTGGGTCCCTTCAAAACCTGTTTTTCCCCTTATCAAAAACATCATAATTTCTATTATCTCCAATTTCTCAAAAATTCAAAACTCAAGCAACATTGTTTTCAAGCTTTTAGAACCTAGCTATCTCATCTTTTTCTCTTGCCATTCTAACTTTTCTTAGTTACTCACTAGATTCAATTTTAGGTTTAAAGGGAGGATAGTGTAGGGACCTGCTAGTTCTAACCTTAGAATAACTAACATAATTAATTCCTAATTAAATCTAAGTAAATTTCCATTAACACAATGTAAGTCTTAAGTTAATTAACATGCATTTAAACAATTCAATATAAAATACAATTACTCATTATGCAACATAAGAAAGGTGAAGTTGAAGTAGAGATTTGCATGAAATAACATGAAGTTAGATAAACATGTAAATCCATAATTAATGTGTTATGATTATGTTAACTAATCAAACTTAAGTATGGACATGCATGCATTCATAAATGGAAAGATAGAAAAACTAATCAAGAAGCATATAAGCATTGAGACATGCATATGATTTAGATTGACTAAAGATAACTAAGTTTAACGTGCATGAAGAACTCATGAATTTCTATGAATAAAACGATCTAAGGTTAATGTGCATAAGAACTTATCTAGCTTAAATTAGCATCATTAAACCATGCATTCTTAAAGGAAATATTAGGGAACTCATCAAGAATCGCACAAGCCATGAGTCATTCACACGTAGGACACATGTTAGTAGGTTAGTAGTTTTCCTTAATTTTTGGTTAGTTACATATTACATGGCGACCTCCTGTTGCATTTACATCATTAGACCTCATAGGTCATTAAATTGGCTTAACTTATAATCAAGAGACCTCATTGGTCTTTAACAATGAAAACATTAAAAGAAATACAAAATACATCAATACATAGGATTTTACAATACAATAATATGAAGCTCTATCTTTGGATGGAGTGTCTTCCTTGCCATCGAACTCACCTCCATTTGCAATCTGGAAGACGAACAATATAACCCAGGCATTTTATTTGCCCAACCAAATAAGCTTATGCTTACCAATGCTCATGATAAGCTCTCGTCCCTCACGATGGAAATCCTAGCAAACCGGCATCAACTGTCAGGAATGGAACTTGTGCGTGCATGTAGTATCTAAAAACCAAACTGTTGAAATTAGCTACATGTGTTATGGCAGAGAGAAAATTATAATGTTATTTGGCTAAATTAACCCTTTTGGGGTCGTAAAGCGGAAAAAATCGATCAAACCCTAGTTGCTCTCCCCTCTTCCAACTCCAAGGAGAGAGAAGGGAGGTTGCTAGGGTTGATGGTTTTCACTTAAGGAGACTTTACATTCAAAAGAGGGGTTGAAACCCACAAGATCCAATCCCACACAAGGCAAGATTGGATGCTAAATGAGTTTCAAGGGTTAAGACAGCAAGGCTACCCTCTTTTGTAAAGAATGTTGATAGAAGGATTAAGCTAGGAATGCATAGAAAGTGAGAAAGATTCGCTTATAAACTGAGATAGGGATATAGGATGAAGCTGCGGACCTGGAATTAGCAGTAAAATGTCGATACGACGCTGTCCTGCAAATTTGAGCGAAAGTTGATGGGACGATGGCGCCCGGCGTGCACACGGTCCTCCGAAAAATCCGCGAAACGAAGGGGGATCTATTTGTCTCTGCACAAGGATTCCAGATCTTCAATTTCAGCCGCGTACCTGCAACCTACACACAGAAAAGCGAAGACGATTGGGGGGTTAGGGATTAGGGGTTTGCCTTTAGGTCAAACCCCGGTTTTGGAATTAACTAAGAAATGAGAAATGCTGTAAATGTAAATGTCTGTAATGTAAAACAAGTACTAATACCTTGTTGTAAGGATGTTTGTATCCTTATGTGCGAAGGTATAGATGTTGTTGTATGTTGTATGTTGTAGTAGTATGTAGTAAGTGATCTCCTCTTCAATGGTTGAATCCTTGTCTTGAATGCAACACTTAGCCTTGAATGGAGACTTAGAATGATCAATTGCTTGAAGGAATGCTTGAATGCTTGAATATTTGAATATCGTTTCCGCCTTTTTTCCATCCTCTTTTCATCTACCCAAATGGGAGAGGAAAATGTAGTTTATATACTTGCCAATTAGGGTTAATAGACTGATTTTCCCGACCTTAGGCCGACCAGGAAAGATAATTTCCAATTTGCAAACAAAAAGACCCGAAGTCCCATAGGAGACCGGGCCCAAAATAGGGCCAGGGACCAGGGCGCTGGGCGCTCTGGTCCCACCTCTCGGGACAGCAGGGTGCAAAGGAGGTTCAGGCCAGGGTGCTTGAAAAATGCAGTTTTTGGTGTCGTGGACAAGTTTCGGGGTCTCCATTCAGGTTCCGTGTTGCGTCGCCATCGTGAAGACCGAAATGCAATCGAAATTGCAATTGTCGCAATTTTAGGACGCTACAGGAGTAGGTAAAAATCACCCTTCCCTATTTAACCCATAATCAAGCACATCTTTCCAATGCATCCATCATAGACCATAAGATAAAATTATCCCTCCCAAATAATTTTATTAATAATATTTTGTTTTCTTGATCATATCTTGAATTTATAAACATATCCATATATTTATGAAAATTTTCGAACCAGATTTATTATTATTAGAAATCTAATCTTAATGATCATAAAAACTAAAAACTAATCAGATTAAAAGAAAAATGAAGGGAGGAGGATTAGTAGAAGGAAATGGCTAAGCCTAATACTCTGCAAACCAAAGTATATTAGAACTATCAATCAAAATAACCTAGCCCAAAGTTCAATTATACTGTGATTTTACCCATATTGATGTCAACCTATCCAGCCAAACATATCTCTGCCAGTATTTCCAAACGTATTTATGTTCATTGTAATTGCAAGGCAATAAGAACTATACCCCTCAGGAGTCGATTTGACTTTGACAAATTGGGCTATCAAACAAAATCATTATTAACCCATGAAGGGAGTTTCAAGAATTCGAATTGCAGAGAATAGGCAGGCAAACAATTAATCACTAACATATTCAGAAAGTATAGGCAGACAGAAATAGATTGGAGAGTTCGATTTGCACTCCCAGGAATCGACTATGCCCAAATATCCAATTTTGTCAGCAATGAGATTTTAAACCTCATACAATGTTAAATTATGCAGATCGACTCATTAATAAGATGCAAATGGAAGAGAAAGAAATGTGGGGGGTGGGGAATTCAGCCAGAAAGGAAATTGACCCTTCCAACAGTCAATTTAAAGAAACAATTATATAAATGTTAAAGCAGATTGATCCATTCAGTAAAATGCAGGGAGAAAGAAGGATGTGGGGCAGCTCATGTGGAGTCAAACCTTCAGCAAGCCAAAACAAATCGATGCATATTAGATAATTCAACTCTTCAAGAATTTGCAGGAAATTTTGAAGTAACAAAAAAACGTGGAGAGGGGCGATGCTAGTCCTTCTGGCAAAACATGGTGAGAGGGAGTGATGGTAGGCGTGGATCTTACTGGCTATTGACCCTCCAATACACCTTCAGCGCCTTAAACCAGTTGCTTTCCCACCCAAAATGTGCTTGTTGAGAGGCAGTGACAAATTTGATCTCTCTGGGTTTTTAATTATATAAATGTTAAAGCAAATTGATCCATTCAGTAAAATGCAGGGAGAGAGAAGGATGTGGGGCAGCTCATGTGGAGTCAAACCTTCAACAAGACAAAACAGATCGATGCATATTAGATAATTCAACTCTTCAAGAATCTGGAGGAAAAATTAAAGTAACAAAAACGTGGAGAGGGGCGATGCTGGTCCTTCTGGCAAAACATGGTGAGAGGCAGTGATGGTAGGTGTGGATCTTACTGGCTATTGACCCTCCAACACACCTTCGGCGCCTTAAACCAGTTGCTTTCCCACCCAGAATGTGCTTGTTGAGAGGCGGTGACAAATTCGATCTCTCTGGGTTTTTAATTATTTTTTGGCTGAGAGTTCTCCCCTGAAAAATGTGGATCTAGATTGGAGGAATTTTGGAGTGATTGGAAGTTGAAGTGAGGTAAACTCAATTAGATTTTCCTGTTATAGAGAGAGAAAAATGGAAGAACTCGAGTATTCCTGGAGAAGACTAAGTTATCTCTCTAATTGGAGAGTTTAGACTTACAGTTACAAGAGTTTATCTCTTGTTTTTAAATTTTAACTCACGTGTTATTTAAATATAAATTTTTATCTTTCAAAAATCATAAATTTTGTTTTTAATTAATATTATAATTTGTTTTAATTTAATATTTTAATATTCATAAATCTTATGTTTCAATAATTTTATGTATTTAATCTCATTTAATTATTATTATATTTGTGTGTGAGAAAAAAAATCAGATTATATAAAAATTTATTAAATTTCAGAACATTTCACCATATAAATAATATCACATAAAAATATTGTTTTTAATTAAATAACATCATCACATGATTAACAAAATGTCATTAATATCATTAAATAGCATCATAATGTCGTGAAACACTTCAAATATCATCAAAATATCAATGTCAAATGTAATTAATATCATCATGCATCAACAATCTAGTCTAAAACTTATTTGTCTAAAATGAATTGTGACAGATACTATTTATCACCACTTGATCTATTTGTTGGTACATACTCGTGTTAGAAACACGATTGTCGTTACACCAAAAGATCGACTTGTTAATGCCCGGTACAACCACGTGATTTAATGAATCTATGGGAGGCAGTTAAGCCATGTCATAAATCCAAGCATTGCGTTGCACAACACAAGGAGACCAAGGGCACACACCTTGCAACAAGTACCCCTAGCGTAAGTGAGGGGTTTGAACCCATGACCTAGGCTTTGATACCACTTGTAAGAAACAAGGTTGTCGTTGCACCAAAAGATCGACTTGTTAATGTTCGATTCAACGACAAGATTTGATTAATCTATGGGAGGTGGTTAAGCCATGTCACAAACCTGAGCACTCATTGCACAACACAAGGTGACCAAGGGCACGCACCTTGCAACAATTTGTACAACTCACATACTCAAATCTCTTAATGGAAATTATTGCTTTGATGGCACTTTATTCATAAATCTATGGTTTAGTAATGTTAATATTGTATCAACAATGGATTTCTAGAGTTAGCTAGATATTCACTATGTTTGATAATTTATCCTAATTAATTTAATCAAATTACATTAGTATTGAATGTTTGAAATCATTTAGAGATAAACAAAAAGCAAGACACGCAATGAAAATAATACACATGCGATAATATTTCATATAGAGAAAACCTAAATGGGTGATTTTTTTGAAATAATATGGAATTTAGCATCCTATTCATTATAATAGTGTCATTCCATGAATTTGTTAATTAACAAGTATTAATGGGGTTGCAATACCCCTATATAGTCTCCTCTACTCTCCACTTTTCTATTTGCAACTTGTAGGAGCCCTAAATACTCTTCCTCTTTGACTCAACAATCTAAAAATATATTTTGCATTCAAATGTCCTTTTGCTAATCTTCCCTTTAGTCCTATGTGATTATCTTCCTCTAGCATGAAAGAACATTTTTCCTAGCATTTATTTATTTATTATTATGTCGAAGGCGTATTGCACTCACATATGGATGTCAAAATTTGTTTTAATAAAAACTCAAAGGATTTAATTTGATGTGTTTTATGACATTAAATGCATGAAATAAAACATATTTTAATATTATTTTAAATTATTTAATGTTGATTATATTTTCACTTCCACCTCTAAGTTACCACTCACTCTGAGTTTAACTCATCAATCAATAATGTTTTTGGTTAAGAAAGCAGCAAAACAAGGGTGTTGGCCCTTAATACAACAGCCCGAAGGTGGCAAAAGGAGAGACAGCAGAACATGGGTGCAAACCTTGAAAAAAACAAGGTCAGACATCAACAAAAGCCTTGTCAAACCTGCAACAACCCAAAACCCAACTCAAGGAAGGGGAGAAGCATCTAAGCCTTGACAAAGAGGGGTTTGGGGGAGAGGGAGGACTTCCCCTTCTACCTGCGACAAACCATGGTCCAGGCAATATTGTCATTAGGACCATCAAAAGTGGGATCAAGCAGGGGGGACACTGCAAAGCTTCTATTAGTGACGATAGTAGGCTACTGCTACAAAACAACAACAAATGACTGCAGTCAAAACACATCAAGAGCATAATTGGCAGTAGTAGATCAGATCTGTAGAACATGAGCAACAAAAGTGGGAGTCTTAGAGATGGAGGGGGGCACAACAACAGTAACAAGAGGGTCAACAAAAGATTCATCAACAATAAGAGGCACAACCTCAATTTGGGAGGAATCATCATCCTCATGAGAGGAGCCAACAAAATCAAAATCAAAAGCATTGACAGTTAAGTGATCAGCAATAGCATCCTTCCACCAAGTAGTAGCACTTTTGTGATGTGAGAGAGAACAATCTGAAGCCAAATGAGCCGTTGAGAAGCATCTCCAACAATGAAAGAGGAGGCCCTCATAATTATCTCAGACATCAATCAATAATATTAACTTCGTAATTATCTCAATTTAATAAGGATAAGAACAAATATAAAATAAACATTAATGATATTATGATGATGATGATGATGATGATGATGATGAGATAATGACGATGATGATGATATAGTCTTAATAGAATTTTTTGCTTTGGTCAACAGTTTAATAAAACCAAAAAAAATATAATAATAATATTTTGGTACTAAAAACTTTATTACTTGTTAAAGAGTTTAATGGAAATATAAAAATAAGAATATATTAAAAAATAATAATATAATCATATCTTAATAATAATTTAATATTAATTACAACATACTAATATAATACTTTTTTAAGTGGAATAATGAACATATATGATATCTTTTGGCATACTTTACCTACATTCATCTAAAGATAGGTATGCTAGTTATATATATTTCTATTATTATTTATATTTATAATAATAATAATAATTAAATTTACCAATAATTAATAAATCCTATCAATAATTCCTTTCCTTGAAGGTGTTAATTAGAAGGATTAAGTTTTCACAGTCTATATAAGGGAAGTTATTAACATTTTAGGACAAATTTTGTTTAGCAAATTTTTACATGAACATTTTAAATCACATTTCATGACACGTAATTAAAATGACAATAGATTGAGATTCATTGGTTCTAATTCCACATATAATATAATTAAAATGCTACATATGGGGTTAAGCCACCTCAACAAATGCAAGATGTTGAAAACTTCAAAAGCCTCAAGTTCTAACCTTGCATACTCCAAATATGGCAAAAATTAAGGTTGAGTTGAGTTTTGATTAGATAAGCATGAGAAGATCCCAGACCCATTACAAGTTAGTCATCAAGGCAAATAGAGTGAATCTCACAAGATGTAGATTGGGAAAAGAAAAATGAACTAGCAACTAGAAATCTCTTGACTTGAGTGAGAAATCAGAAGGAAACAAGGGTCTTGACCCTATACTTGAGACTTCTCTTTTTGCGGCACATGAAAGAGTATGAGGAGAAATGGAAGAACCTTTCCTCCTCCTACGACCCACAATCCAGGCCTATCGTTCAAGACCCCATTACAATGGGAAACAAGAGGTGACATCATCACTGAGGGATCAATACCATCCAAAGAAGGGACAACAAGATGACCAAGCAAAAGATTGGTATCAACCACAAGAGAATTCAAAAGTTTAAAAAATAAATTTAATTGCTTGGATTAAAGTTCAAAAATAAAGTTTAAGATAGAGATGAGTAGATATGAAGGTAAAAAAAAAACTAATTATAGAAAAAATAATGAAACACTCAAGTTCACTTTAATGCTACACATTTTTCTCCAAAGTCTTTACAACTACATTGACATGGATTTAAAAATAATAATGCTCCTAATATAATATGGATGTTTATAATCATTTGGTAGATAATTTCATAAAACTCAAGAAGGAATTTAGGGTTGGTAGATTCCATAGTTTGATTAGAGGTCCTCATACCACTAGCATATTAGGATGAGTCAATAATTGTACCCAAAATAGTTGTAAAAAAACCATACTAAAAATTCATCTTAGGATGAGTCAATAGTTGTATCCAAAATAGTTGTAAAAAAACCATACTAAAAATTCTCATTGACATTTCCAATTAAATGGTTATGATGTTGGAATGGGAATATCACTAGGGGTAGAGACAGGCTTAGAATCATATAATTGGAATACCTAGATGGGGATATTTTCTTATCCCTTTTCTTAACAAGCTTTCATGATTAATATGAGTTCACTACAAATTTCTAACTTAGGTGGATCAAATGTGTAGTTCTTCCTCGATTTTCTCATATTTTTAGCTAGGAGATAATTTATAGAAACACCTATATTTTTTTAGAAATCATAGTATTTGGAAGGGTCCTAATTTTGGTTGTTAGTTTGCTTTCCAATCTTGTGCTTCATACTTTCTTTCTTGTTAATATAACTAACCTCACAAGGTCTTTAATCATTATTCCCATGAAAAATACAAACACACCATTTATAGTAGTATCCTCATTACAACCCTAATGAGAAGAAACTCCATCTTGGAATGGTGTAGGTCATTTACCAATAAAAAATAATGAAATATTCAAGTTTAACACATCCATTCAAAATGACTTCATGAAATATAGTTTTTCATTTGAGGTTAGAAGGTTAGATCTCTTAAATTGAACATTGAGGTCACCATTTAGATGTCTTTTAAAAATTAACAAAATAGAACTAATGCTTATCTTGATTCATATGGGTGAGGGATTGGATGCTGAATTGACAAGCATATCAGAGAAATCCTTGACAAGATACTTAAAATAAGAAGAAAATTATATGGAATTTTCTAGAACCAAATGAGGGCTTCCCTTTGCATATTTTGGTTCAAAATTTTACTAAATAGTTCACCATTATATTTCCAATCCATGCATGTCACCATTAAGGAATTGATATTCTTGTGAGGGCTCTAACTAGAATTTCTATTCATGATCCATATAAGATCTCAAAGGAAATATTATCATCAAATGAAGTTAGTTTGGGAAATTTTAGGCACTAAAATCAACCTCTAAAGTTAACAATACGTAAGTGTTAGTTTTGATCAAATAGTAATTTCAAAACTAGAGAGCTTAACTAGGGAGAAATTTCAAAGCTATTAGTCTAGAAGGTGTTGTTTTGTCCCAATGCAAGAAATAAGGGTGTGAAATGCACTAGTTGATCCTACCTCTTTGAATTTCTTGCTAGAGGACCCCAACACATGTTTGAAGTCTTCTTGCACTCTATGAGAAGACATTAACAACCCAAGACAAAGTGGGGAGGAGAATTTGATTTGTTGGAGCAAAAGGTGGAAAAATTGACTTGATAGAACTATTATTTTGTATCTTTGCTTGTTTATTTAAATAACACACTTTAATAGAAGAACATTTGCCACCCTTTATGTTTTTCCTACTTAAGGTGTTTCAAAATACATATTATGTTGATGTAGCATATTTTTCTCACTTCTCCATTTGCATTGTCATTTGGTAACACAAAGTATTACATTAGTTTTGATTGCTTAATTAATTCATGATTTGTAATTTCTATTGAAAATTTCATAAGGTTAATGGATAGTAGGAAAAATACTACCATTTGGAAAAGTAACCAACATTCCCTCAAGGTAAGGGGTCATATTTTTCATGATAGTAAGCAGTCCTATAATTGTTAAAGTTGCTCGGGCACCATCAATAGAATTCCTAAGCAAGTAGTCTCTATCCCTATGCTAAAAATAAAAGAGATTATCCCAAGTATGTTGAAAATAGGTTTTCATTTTTATATAGCCTATGTTGAAAAGGAGGGAACTCTTCTCTAAAATACCTAAGAGACAAGCGTCTAGATGACGATAGATACTTGAGGGAAGTGTCTCATCAAATGGAAGGAAGTCCACAAAATTAAGCTTTCTATGTTGATTTTCACCTTCAGAGGTAGAAAGAATTATTTACCATGATTGTGGAAGGATAGGATCTCTAACATGAAGTCACTGCCTCTATCAAGGACTCTTATTACAATGGCTCATTGAATATATTTGAGTTGAGGCTCTTCTTTGGATTCTAGGTTGGGTAGAATATTACCTGCACCGAGGAGGAAAGAAACCCCTATGAGACATAACATGATTGATTAAAGGGGAAATACTTAAGAGTTGATCTAATGCTAGATCTATAACTAAAAGGGAAATACCTACCCTCTCTCCTATCATGTTTGAAATGATCATTTATAGTGAGAACTAGGACATGCAAATGAGACTCCATTCTAATCCCTAAGCATTTTTCTTCCAATACAAGAAGGAAGGGGACAAGGGGAGATGTCTTGTGTAGAGGATCATTCCATTGCTTTAAGGTGAGCCACACACAAAAAAATATATTGACTTCACATTGCTATGAGTGAATAAGTCACTACTAACCACATGATGTAGATGAGTGGAGAGATGCTCTTTAGATCCATTATGGTTATCTATTCTAGATCAATTCATGGATATGGGTTGTATGCTAAGATTGGAC
This sequence comes from Cryptomeria japonica, assembly GCF_030272615.1. NCBI lineage: Eukaryota > Viridiplantae > Streptophyta > Pinopsida > Cupressales > Cupressaceae > Cryptomeria > Cryptomeria japonica. Next base: position 564,025,135 of record NC_081406.1, on the reverse strand, counting down.
CAATTTTCTTTTAATTTTTTTTTCTTCTTTTAGGACCCTCTTCACATAGATGGAATAATTATTGACAGTACAAAGGAAGAAGAGGAAACATGGACAAGATTTTTGTTATCATGTCTCAAGGATAACTAGAGATCAAAATACACAAAAATGTAGAGGTTGAAGATGGAGATTTTATTACAAAAGGCAAATCTAACAAGGTACAAAGGGGGCTTAAGTAGTGAAGTCACATTTTAATAGGCAAATTCACACTATGCATAGAAAGCTAAGGATTTGATAGAAAGGGTAAATGAGGTTGCATATATCATTGAATGATAACTAGAAATAAAATAAAAGCTGAAAAATATTAACATGTTAAATTCACTACAATCATTTGCAAAATATGTCTCACACAATGGATAGTGACAAATTATGTTACAAACATGGCAACATAAAGTATAATAGTGTTATTTTCCTTCACATTTGAGAATTTTTTGTGTACCATTTATTGAAAAACACAAAAGAAATAAGTGAAGGAGGGCAAGAAGAAAAACTCTAAATTGATTGAATATAAAGAGGTATACTTCAATAACATAGAAAAGAATTAAAAAAAAATCAATAAGAAACTTCTCCTTAGTAAAAAAGGATATTGGTGGATGATTTGCATAATAACCAATTAAAATCTCAAAAAAATGTAAAATTTTCATTACATTTAGTAACACGAGTGATACAAAAATCCACCTCTAAAATAAATTAAAAAATTCCACCTTTCAATCACCAGCATCACACTTTAGAAGAGAGAGCACAAGGTACAACAAAATTTAATTGATGGCATGCATTCAACAACTTGAAATTAATGTCCCTAAAAGAGAAAGCAACGCATCCATTCATGAGCAACATTAGATTCTATCTAGTACCTATTAATAAAAATGAGGCCAAACCTGCTTGGTATCGAAACCCTATCCCTATGATCAAATAAGGATTTTCTGCCACTTTGTGCATCTTTTGTTGGAGGTGTTGATTCCAATGGCAATTCATTTGTGGTTTGTACTACAAATGTTGGTAGTTGTAGGACCTCTATTGCTCAAGGCTCTCCCTATTGTGGTGCCCTTGAATCTTTGTGGTTGAAATTGTTAAAGCTAGTGGTGCCTATGACCTTGTATCTACAAGAGAGGAGACTGCAAGGAGAGGTAGTGGTTATATTTTAGCTAGGATAGGTATTCCCTATCCTTGCCCTCCTCTACATGCCAAAGCTTGATCCATGTCCTATGCTCGAATCCCCTAGAGGTGGTTTGTGGATAGTGAATGCTAGAATGAAACATTTAATGTTCACATGTCTTGATTGGAAGGTTTAACAAATTGTGGCCTCACTTCCCGATCTACATCAATGGGTAACTGAGTCGTGGAAGCATCTTGCTAAGGGCATTATCGAGTTATTTCCTTATGCTAGAGGTTTTTGTATTGTGAGTTTTCAATCTTTTAAAGATAGAAAGGCAATGTTGCAAGGTAGGCTTTGGATGTGAGTGAGCATCTCCTCTATCTCAAGTTGTGGTTTCCCTTTCAAACCTCCTGCATAATTGTTAAATACTACATTGTTTGGGTCAAATTGCCTGATCTCCCCCTTCAATTCTAGGAAGTTACATGATTTGAGGGTATTAGCAATGCCATTGGTCAATTTTTGAAGGTGGAATCTTTTAAACTACCAACATTAGCTATTCTACCTTTGCTCGTCTTCTAGTGGACCTCAACACCTCTAAAGCTCTTCTTGGGGATATTGTCCCCGTGGTAGAGGATAAGTTGTGAACCCAACCTCTTGATTATGAGGGTATCCCCTTTCACTACAAATGATGCTTCACTATTGTGCATCTTGCCTCTGATTGTTCTTGTACTCACCATAGGAATGTGGTCTTGGCAATATAGAAGTGAAATGTACTCCTTGACCATTTGATTGTTGTTTATGAGGATGTTGAGACTTCCAATACTATAATGGTGGATCTTAATGTTGCTCGAGTAGCTCCTCAAGACATGCCCCACTAGGGGCTAGTACAATTTGTTCTATCCTCAATCCTTGCTAGGAACTTCTTCTAACTAAGTTTTGTTAGCCAAATTTGCCATCTTGGTAGATACTAGTTGATTGGGGGTGGGGGGCTACAAATTTAGTGTAGCTCCAAATATCTGTGATCAAACAATCTTCCTTGTTGATAGAGGTGACTTGAGTGGTGGTGTTAGCACCAAAGTCCCATATTCTTTCTCCCTAGTCTAATGAATTTGACAATGTCATGTCATGGACAATCATCCAAAGAAGGAAGATAGGTCTTCCTAATTCAGTTTTAAATTCGCATTACCATGCTAAGGGTATGCAAATTGCTAGGTTGAGGTCAAGCATCGTGTAAGATGTGGACCTCTTGTTAATGTTATGCTAAGGTAGTTTTTTTGTAGCTATGTTGTGCTACATGTGTGTTGTCTTTGTCTTATATAGCTACCATTGTAGCAGTTTGATCCTTTTCTCTTTGTTGTAAATGAAATGCACCCTAGTTTTTTGTTTTAATATATCAAAAAAATTAAATTATATCAAGCTATAAATTACATTGGATTGTCATTACTTAAAAAAAGGAAAGAAAATTGCTTAATTAAAGAGTATACAAGTACTTAGACAAATCTTCTAAATTGAAAAAACTATTAAAGAAACTTGTATCTTGTATTAAAAAAATGAATGATTTATCTATGAAATTTGAATCCCCAATATAACTTTCTAAGATTACTAAAACCTAGAATATTGTAAACCTGGTTACTTCTAACTTGTGCTTTAAAGTGTATAATGAAGAAAACTACATGACTTTTTTCTCGTCATAAGTTACAATTTTTGTTACCTTTGGTCCATTAATAAGATTTCTTTGGATGCTTTTAGAACTTGTGAAATTTGAGAAGAATCCAATAAATTTAATTGTCTAAAAAGAGAGAAAATATTAAAAATGGACCCTTTTAATGACATGAAGTCAACAGTTAGACTTGCTAAACACACTTAGACCAACTATATGTAATAATATGTAAAGATCAATTGACGAAGTGGAATGCTAGTCCCTTGTCTTGTATATTGGATGCGGGAGGCAATATAAACATTGTCTAATCAAAAGCCATAACTAATATCACATACCTTTTTCTCAAACAAGGTTCCATCAAGACAGCTTAACCATCATGATGAATGGAAATGTGATTTTGCTTTAGAAACACATATATGGTGAAGCCATGTACACAAATGTCTAGGCATCCAAGTTTAAGCAAAAAAACCCAATGTTATAAATAATATCCAATTGCCTAGAATATAGTAGTTTTATGTGTCATTGCCATTTTTTTTAAATTAACAAGATCATACAAAAATTGCAAAGGCGGCAAATCTAAGGAAATTGAGAAGTAAAAATCAAGCAAAGTTCAATATGGTCTTCAAAAGATCAAAAAAATACTTTGGCACATTTAACAAAATTAATCACCAAGAGTCTTCATGGTGTATTTTTAAGAAATAGCATGGTTAAGAGATTCTTCGATAAGAGGTGTAATACACTTTTTAAATTTCAGTTTAATAATATGAAGATCAAGTTTAGAGAATGCACTACTGAAGACTTTCAACCTCCCAACTAGTTAATGGTATATAAATCTTGAAACAAAGATACATGATTCAATTCAAATTTAAAAATAGTAAAGAAAATTAATGAGAAATAATTATTACAATTACTTTTAAAACTTGTGCGATATCTTCCTAACAAACAACATGAAACTCGTTCACATTAAAAAATTCAAATAAAAATATTTTTTAATTTAAATGAAAAAACAATGACAAAAATCTTTTAAAAATATTACAATATATTATATTTTTTATTATTAACTACATCTGTAATTGTGATGAAGCCCTTTCAAACTATTATTACATCAGTTTACAGTATTTTAACAGAAAATTAATTTATATCTTAATATAGATCCTAGACAGAATTATAAAACTCCATTGCTTAAAAGTTTCCTTAATTTCCATTCATTGAAAATGTAGGATGAGTAAATAATTATATTTTCTTAAATGAAATCAAATTTCTCCATACTTGGATCCGTACGTTGCCTCTCTTATTAAATGTATGCGGTGTATATGCGTAACTTAAATATTGAGTAATTGGTAAGGTTCTCTTTAAATTCAATTAAATTTCTTCGTTCAGTGCCAATATTTTAGGTGATATTTTCTTCTTCATAATCGAGCTTGAAATACTAATCTTTTAAACATATCTTATTTACAATTCAAACTTGAAACCAAATACTTGTAAATTTATTTTCACACCAAGTGACAAAGCCCAGGCCTTTAAGAAGATCACTATTTTATTTTGATAAATAGCATGTACCATAAGTACAACTAATCAACTTCCTTTGAGACAGATGTTTTTGTTCATCATTTATGTGGATTTTTTTTTTTTTTTTTGGATTTCTTTTTCCAAAAAACAGGGTATATTTGGAATATTATTTCATGGAGCATATTCCATGAAAAAGTTACAATTTTAACACAAAACTCCTAAACCTCAAGGCAAAGTAACAACGGAGGAAATGCCTTTTCATGTTCCAAGATATTTGTAAGTCCTTTACCACATGAACAGATGCTCCCAATGATCTAATTGTAAGAGGTGTGCTATATATATATGTGTGTGTATGTGTGTGAGAGAGAAAGAGCGTGAGAAAGAAAGTGAGCCAGTTCAATTGAATGTAGGAAAAAGAACTAGTTTGGTGCAGAGAGAAAGAGTAAAAAGATTATTGTACAAGCTCTATCAAGGCTACCTGTAACTACTTTTGGCCAAGGGAATTAGAGGAAATTGAGCATTTAGTACTTGTAGTTGACTTTCCTCACGCTGAGAGTTTCCAAGTTAAAATCTTTTATCAATCTTGTTTGTGGTTAATGTTTCTTATTGTTTTCTTATTGTCTCATGCAACTACAACACTGATTCATTTCCAAAAACTAAAGAAAACTAATTCTATGACTTTAAACATTCTATCATGTGTCAATTTGACGTTGATTTAAGTATAACAGCGTTTAAATCTGTAGTTTCTAGTAAGCATTGAATTAAAACACAAGAAAAGAAGCTAGAGATTTTAATAAAATCCTATAGAAAGTTTATGGAGAGCTTATATGGCCAATGAAGATTGACTTCGGATTCTTTAAAGATGAGAGGAGTTAACTGACCTAGGCAGCAAGGATCAACCATCCCAGTGCCGAAATTTGACCTCATACCAAAGATTGCCATACACAAATTTGATGGATCAAGAAAGATTGATCCCCAAGCATGGATTAAAAAATTTCACATTTATTTTAATATGAATCCCATACTTGACATAGAGAAAATATATTTTGGATCACTACACTCGGAGAGAAGTGCAGATGATTGGCAGCATCATCATGATTTAGACTCTAGATATCCAAGATGATCTTAAGGATAAGATACTACACTGGTATGACTTTTCTTCTCTCTTCTTTTTGATTAAAAATAAATTGTGATGAAACACCATAGAGTTAATGAATTCAGAGCACAAAACACAACATTATGATGAGGTTTGTAGTGGCAAATTTAGATTATAGAATATCACACCCGTGGATTCCAACATCTAAAAAATCCCACATGTTTGTGGATGATCTGCAATATTGACTCAAAGTGATATGTTGAAGTGCTTAGACCAACTAATTTGGATGAGGCTATTTCAAAAGCAAGGGAATACAAGAAGATACTTACATGCGAGGCAAGGAGGAAGCTGAAATATGCATTACTTGGAAACCAAACAGTAAGTTTATATCACCACCTAATGTTGGGTTGAGGGCTAATGGAGGAAAGAATTACGAAAACAGGGTAGATGTGACGCATGCAAGGAAAACTTGACTCCAGGGTGTAGGTGCATGACCAATGGACAAATCCAGTTGATTGAAATGCTAGATGCTCAAGACAACAATCATGATAACAGATAAACAACTAAAGATTGAGTCAAACATGCCATATCTAGAAAACTGACGCCAAAAGAGCTGATCAAGCAGCCTATAGTATATTTAGCTTCCATTAACAGGTACATCTTCTCCCCTTAAGAGTGAAAAGATGGATCTAAGAGAGATTGAGAATTGTATTGATTGATTTTGATATCAGGCATAGTGGTTTCATAGACTTGGTGAAATACGCATGGAATTTAAAGAGTTCTATTTGAAGTTCATTCAAGAAAGTAGGAAAGTGATGTTAAGGATTAACTGCCACCTAAATGTTCAATCATATCAGCTCACAAGATGCAAAATAAAATCAGCCAAAGCAATCCAGGTTATGTAATCAATTAAAACTCCTTCAAGAGCTTGCATACTTCCACTAGGTTCACAAAACCAGCATACATCCAGCCAGTACAGCAATACCAAGAGTGTTAAATGATCTTCCTAAGGGCCTTTCATGTGGGAGGAATCAAGAGGAGCTCGAAAAGGTTCAAAAACCATTATGATTACTCCTTATCAATACCTCAAATTGTTTAAGAATAAGATTGTGTTGTGACCATTTCACACATCGCCCCATTAAAATGGGGACCCCCTCTTTTTGCTCGGTTTTGCCTGTTTCTCTCTCTGCTTTTAGGGTTTTGAGTAAGTGAGTGAGTCGTCTGGACTAGGGCTAAGCCTTAGGGTTTCCTTTTTTGATGTTTTCAAGCCGCAGTCCAGTCAATTTTGAAGGTTATTGAGCATCCTCGTGTGGATTGCAATTTTGGAATGAGATGAGTCTGTCAAGATGTCAGGTGTGTCTGTCTAGGTCTAGTCGGAATTTTGAAAGCAAGTTCAAATTTTGCCTAAGTGTTAGTGATGGAATTGTGCAATCTTGTCCGAATGAATTTTGACCAAATTTTGGAAAGTTTGATAATTGACCCCTGGCCTTGGAGATGACCTAATTACGCCTTGTGAAGTGACTGAAGCCTAAATTCTTGATATTTTGGCCTATAGAGCCAAAATCGCTCTGTCCCTCTCCCAGGGACCAGAGCGAAATAGCTTACTTAGGACATTTTTGGCCTTACTTGATCAAATTGAAGTGTCAGGGACGCAATAAGGGATGAAATCAACATGATGGAGTATCTAGGCTTAGTCGTTTGCAATGAAAAGTTGAGATTTTGACCTTAAGGACAAAAATCGCTCCTGTCCCTCACTGAAGGACCGGAGCTTGTTTCTCAAAGTTGCACTGTCCTTGCAGGGCCAAGACAATTTTTTGACTAGAAGAGATCAAGGAGGACACGTTTTGTCTATTGAATATAATTTGAAGTAATTTGCAAGCAAGGAAATATGCTAAAATGACAAAATCGCTCCTGTCCCTCACTGAAGGACCGGAGCTTGAACACGAAGTTTGCCTTATTCTTGCAAGATTAAATGATTTTGCGATTTGGAAGAGATCAAGTAGAGTACGTTTTGCCCGTTGAATATAACTTGAATGGACCACGAAGAGGAAAATCTACCCAAGAAGTCAAGTTCGCTCCTGTCCCTCTGTCTGGGACCAAGGCGAATTTTAAAGATAGCTCCTGTCCCTCTCCAAGGGACCAGAGCGATTTTCTCAAAGGACAAGTTTTGGACCAAGGAAAAGCGAATGTCAAGTTTGAGATGAAGGAAAGGCGACCCAACCAATCCGTTGAAGATAATCTTGAAGGTTGGCAAAACACAAATGAGCTTACAAATGAAAGTTCGCTCCTATCCCTCAGTCAAGGACCGCGAAATATGCATTATCTAGCATTCCCTTCCAAATTTGGTCGAGTCCAAGCCAAGATATGAAGTCAAAATGATGTTTGGAATGCCTCAAAGAAGAACGAAGTTGCAAAGGACCACGAAACTTGCTCAAATTGCCTAAGGCGCTCCTGTCCCTCTCCCAGGGACCAGAGCGAACTCTTCAAGTGTGCCTAGTTTTGGAGTACTACTATCATTTGCAAGACTTAAGAAGGAATAAGAAACAACGTTTTTCGCTTTGAAGACAATTTGAAGTTGATATGATCAAGGGTTCGCACGAAGAACAAAAAGGCGCTCCTGTCCTTCAGTCAAGGACCAAAGCGATTTCAATAGAATCAACCATTTCCTTCAAAAGCTACGTCAAGGCAAGGTCATGCGGGATCCCAAATGTCTTTAGGAAGATGATGAACAAGGAGTTAACGTCAAAAATCAACAATTTTGTGCCATAAATGCAAGTTCGCTCCTGTCCTTTAGTCAAGGACCAGAGCAATTTCTATGAAATCCAACATCTCCCTCCAGAATCACGCCAAGGCAAAAAAATTTGCAAAGTAAGGAATGCCTCTCGATGATGATAAACAAGGAATTGACCCCAAGACTCGACAATTTTTGAGCTCAAATATAAAGTTCGCTCCTGTCCCTCAGTCAAGGACCAGGGCGAAAATCTCCAAAAATCAAGTTTGCTTTGCAAAGGACAAGATTGTCATGCGTAGAACAAACAAGGATGATCATTGCCTACCTCGCAAGTTGATTTGGCAATTTAAAAGACAAGGACCAAGGAGTAAAAGCAAAAATCGCTCCTGTCCCTCACCAAGGGACCAAGGCGAAAATGGTCTAAGAGGCATTCATTTCAAAAATTGAATCGATCAAGCTCCAATTTACGAATGAAGATCCCAGTTTGGACGTAAAGGAAGTGACTTTGAACGTGAAAATCAATCCAAAGTGGCTAAGGCGCTCCTGTCCCTCTCCCAGGGACCAGAGCGATGTGGTTAGTATCCCTTACATCTCTCATGTTTTGGCGCCAATAAATTTTGAAATACATTAAATGCTAAATTCGATAAAAACTTTGAAATATTTAATAAAAATGGCATTTAAAAAAATAGCACATAAGGCATTTAATAATTGATTGGGCCTTTTAAAAATCGAAATTATTAATTACAAAGGCATTTAAATTAATTAATTATTAAATTAAATAAAAAAGGGAGAGCGCTTGGGTTATATTTCCATATTTTTTATAAAAGTCGGCCTCCATTTTATTTAAATTTTATTTATTATTTGCCTTATTTCCAAAAGTCGGCCTATGGGCAATTAAGGAGGTGAGCGCCTATATAAGAGGGGTACTTTCAAGCATTTTAAACCATCATTCAATCATTGTTGCATGTGAATTTGGAAGAGCAATAGAGGGAGCGAAATTTCCATCCAAGGAGGAGTGCGAACTTTGTTTTTGGTTAGAGGTGGAGCGAATTTTCCTTCAAGGCATTGAAGACCCCAAGGGTGGTGAATTTGATAAAGGAGGCGCATTGGCTAGGAGAAGCTCACGTTGAAGACTCCAATCTCCATTTTGCCTAGGCGAATTTCCTAATTTTGCATCTTTTTTTAGAGTTAGTTCTCAAGAAAGGTATGGCAAGATCTCCCTTGTCCAAATTTTGAATTTTGAATCGTCCTAGCCTCAATCTTGAATTTTGAATTTAAAGTCTTGAATTCCAAAATTGCATCGTTATATTTAGGAAATGATAATTCAAGGATTTATCATGAAGTTTCCTAAAATCAATCTTTAATTTTAATCTATATTTCTATATTTCAAAATCTATTACTCATTATGAAATGTTGTGTAGGTGTCACGATGGCGACCCCGAAGGCAGGAGCATCCACCAGTCGTCCAGCCCTCATGAAGGAAGATCAAAAGAACGAAGAATTGGAGACCAAGATCGTGTCGAAGTGGAGCAACATTGGAGATACCAACTTGGGAAATTTCAATACGAAGAAGTTTCGAGAGGTCCCTTACATTGGCAAGCCATCACCTGTCGCAAGGAGAATAATTGAAAGTGGCATTATCAAGGCGGCCGGCTTCCCTCCAGCAATCAAGTGCCATGAGTTGATGATCGAGTGTGCTCGCCATTATGATCCACAGTCCAGATCGATCGTGTCCAAGGAAGGAAACACTTTGGCTTACCTTTCAGATGAGGCTATAAGTGAGGCTTTCCATCTGCCGGAGCACAGAGATATGATCTATAAAAGCTTAGAAGGAGCCAGGTCCATGTACGAAGATGATGCAGACACTTGCTTGAGCATCATCAACAAGAATTGGTTACTCAAGAGTCGTCCTCGCCTGAGCAAGATTCCAAACACACCACATAGGATCGACTTCCAGGAGGAGTACAGAGATTTGATAACATTACTCAACCGAGTTACAGGAGCTCCTCAAGCCTTCTATTTTGAGAAGTGGATGTTCTACTTCATCCAAGTGATAGTTCAAGGAAAAGGAACAATTCATTGGGCTAGAATGATTAGCCATTGCTTGGACGTGCAATTAAGAAGACTGAAGGCTACCAAGTCCTTCCACATGAGTTCATACATCATGTATGCCTTGATCAGGAGTTTTGAATATGCAGGATTACCTCATAGAGGAGTGATCAGAAGGGGACCCGGGGAAGTCAGAGTTTGTGATTCCTATGTTCATTTGCACCATCCTCCAGGAAGCAACTACAAGTTAGTCAATGATACCTTCACGATGAACATCACCAGGACATTGCAAGGCGGGATTCACAATCGGCTATCTCAAGATGCATAAGAGCTTGTAAAGAGGTACGGTGCATGGTTTATCCAATTCCAGAAATTTACATATATTAGGGTTCATGGATGTCCTTCACCTCCCTACATGTTGCCAAGATATCCGACAGACAGAATAGTGTTACTTGAGGTAACTAGACAGTTGGCAGCTTATGCGAAGGCATTCAGACACAGGGATGGAAATGGAGTTCCTGTGCCAATCATACTAGGAAATTCAGTTGAGGTATGTCCTAATGCTCTAGCCATGGATGATGCAGAAAAGGAGTTGGCCTTATATTCGTTTTCATTCTTTGCTTTGAGAGAGAGTTTTGATCCTTATGGGTATATAGAGGAGACAGTCGGAAGAAAATACAAGCATGAGTTTCAGATAGAAGACTTTATGATGAATCTCTCAGATGATCTTGAAGTGAAAAGAAAGATGCATTCCAGATTGCCTTTAGACTTCATCAGGAAATGCAAAATTTACAGAGTGGCCGACCAAGCTCAGGACAGTGGCAGACATCTCCAATCATCTTATGACCGAGAAAGCAAAACAGTGAGGCTAGATTGGAATGAACTTGAAATTTTGGATCTAGATGTTTTGATGGCTCCAATTTTGTCTTGTACTCGCAGATGGGTTGATGTGCAACATCAAAAGTTGAGAGAGCAAGGCATATCTATGACTTTTACTTTGGAGGAAAGGCCAGGAGAAGGAGGAGCAAGTGTAAGCAAAGGAAATCCTAATACCAGAAGCACAAGCGAAGGCAACCTTCGAAGCGTAAGTGAGGGTAATCTCCATCCTAGAGGCTCAAAGAGAAAAGAGAGACCTGAGAAAAGAGAATCCTCCAAGAAGAAGCAAGAGGCCAATCGAGACCGTTCATCCGGCACATCTTCTCGACAAGAGAAGAGGACACTTGAAATGGAGGAATCTATGGAATCAATGGTACAGAACGATAAACAAGAAGAAGGACAGGCACCTCAACGTTCATCAAGTCGATCTCTCCAAGTCAATGAGCTACATGAAGACAAGAATGATGACGAAACGACATCTCCTCTCAGAGAAGAAGAAACATTGCCTAAGGAGATACAGGTTAGAGAAACAAGATCTGCCATTCCAGATTGGTTAAAGGAGAGACTGACAAGGGTGATTGTGATTGAGGACGAAGATAACGTGATTAATTTAGAGAGCCTTGTCGGAAATTCTCAGGAAGTGACAGAAAAGAGGAAGGCCACTAAGATGTCTAAGATGATCAGAGATGAGACAGGATCCAGGAAATTGCAGATAGCTACACCAGCAGTGGACAAGTATGAAGGTGAGATCCTCGCAGAAGAATATGATGTAGAAACATTTGAGCTTGGTCCACTCACAGCCGAGCAAACATTGGATGAGGCCACTGATTCATTTGAGGCACTTAAAGACAAGCTTAGAGAAGAAATGGAAAAGAATAGAAAGCTTGAGCGAGAGGTCAATGCTTGGAGAGGCTACTTTAGCCATCTCAATCAGCCTTTGAGACGCCAGGATCCAGCAGTATCTCCTACGCAGGCACTTCCCCTTGAGTCAGTTGGTGAGGCAGAGAGAGTCAGGAGTTTGGTCCAGCTTATGAGCTCTTGGATTGACAAATCCCATACAGTTGCTATTGAATTTGCAACAAGAATGATGCAGACCATTCATCGAGCTATCCAGGTTCTTGAGATCATCCACAACCTAATGATAACGGTAGCTGCCTTTGCTCATACTAAAGATGTTATCATTCCTGTCCTGCAAGTAATCAGACAAACATCAAGAAAGGTCCTAGCACAAGAAAAGATAGTGGATGGAGGACCTCATAGTTTACTCCAATGGTCAACTTTACTCCAGATGAAGGAAGTTCTTTTTGAGGACATCAGTAGCAAATGCAATCAAGTTGAAGAAGTTATCCATCCGATCCAGGACAAGGTGTTTGAAGTATTATGTACTATTCTTGGCAGGAGGATTGCAGTTGAGACAGATGTGGATTTGCAGGAATTAGAAGAAAGAGTCAAGGTCATCTTTTGCAAAGATGAAAATGTTATTACAGATGAGCAACGGGATCAGATGTTTGCTACCATGCTCCTGATTGAGAAAATCAAAGAACTTGAACCTGGATGGGACACTTCTCTTCTCAAGGCTTTCGATCAGGTCATCCACTTGGAGGAACGAATGAAGAATCTTCCCGAGATTCCAATTGCTGAGATCGAGGGAATCGTGTCTAGATTCATTGCATATGCTAAGAAAGAGCATTGGGAGGGAAATAAGATTCTAGAAGAAAGGTTGTTATAGATGATGTGGCACCTTAATTGTCATTGGTCTATGTCTCCTAGATTTTTGTGCCAAATTTAATATTTGGCTATGCATTTAATATTGTTCAATAAAAAGGGGACTATTTGTAATAAACCCTAATTAGGGTTTAGGTGTCATAATCTTGGCCATTGATCTTTTGATCTGGACCGTTCATTGTAATTGAGGATGCTATTTATACCCTCATTCCTTTTCATTTTGATATAGATAGATAGATATAGAGATAGAGTTAAGAGAGAGCAATAAGAAATAGTTAGAGTTTTGAGAAGCAAGTATTTTGTAGCAAGATTGAGCTTTGAAGAAGGAATTTCAAACAATTGTTGTTCATGATGGCTTTGAGATCAATAAAATATTGAAGTTATGGTGTTTTATTGCAATTCTTGTGGTTATCTCATGGTTTATTTTCTTGAATCATCCTCAGTCAAAGTAGTATTTAAATTTGAAGGACTAAGTGTTGGGCTTGATCTTTGGTGAGATTCATACTCCAAACCACTAGCTTCTTACTGATTGTAAGGACGCCTTGTGTGGTCGACTGGAAATATTTGGATTGCATAAACCTTCATTCATCATTCAGTCATTGATATGTACCTTCATGGTAGTACCTATGATTCTTGATGATTTGAAAAATCATTACTCACCTTAGAAGATCGCATCAGTTTCAGTAAAGTTGTAATTCCTTGGCGATACTGAAGTTGGTAGAACCTTGCCAAGTCTAGCCTACATTGAGTTGTTCTTAGGATTAGATTAGAATTTATCTCTTGCAAGCCCTACTCTTTTGATCTTTTTTAAGAACTTGTTAGTTTAGAGAAATCTTGTTCCTGCAGCTCGGATTGACGTAAGGCCCCTTGATGAAACAGCAATCACAACGACCACTGGTGCTTATCCACACGTAGAGACCCTACATAAAAGAACATTGGAGTCACCCTGATTGATCCTTTTTTGCAACATCTTCAACAATCAGAGACTTTATTCAAGAGAGGATAAGGTACCCTTGGGTATTTTATTCTGTGTATGATTGTGTACAAAATACACGTCAACAGATTGCAAATGTGGTACAAGAATTTCTCAACACGGGGCACAGTGGGCCAAGCAAGAACCCACTTGCTACACCAGTGGTGTCAGCTAGGAAGAAGGGTGGTTCTTTCCATTTGTGCAGTGACTATTATGCCTTGAAAATAAGAAATAAAGAATTGATTTCCTATTTGTAGAGTGGATAAGTTAATTGATAAGTTGCAAGGAGCAACTAATTTCCCTACGTTGATATCAAATCTGACTACCATTAAATCAGGATAGGATCTAAGGATACACCCAACAGCAAGATTTAGAACAAACCATGGATACCATGAATTTTCAGTCTGGCCTTTTGAACTCACCAATGCACCAACGACATTACAAGTTACTATGAATTTCAGTCATGCCTTTTGGACACTAAAAATTTTGTGAGTCATCACAAATAAATATTTTATCCTTATCTCAGGAAGTTGTTTAGGAGCTCTTTGATGGCATTTTGTTGTATAGCAAAATCTACAAAAGCACACAGACCAACTTGAATTGTCTTGAATATTATTAAGAGTAACTTTAAGAGTTTATTTGCAAAGAACAACTGTGTTTTTACTGCATTCGCATTCTCATATTTGGGGCAAATTATCTCCATTAAATAAGTCAAGATGGATGAATCCAAGATTCAAGTCATTAAGGAATGGCCAAAACCAGAGATATTCACTCAATTGAGAGGATTCCTTGGGTTATCGAAGATGTTTTGTCAAGGGATTTTCTTACTTGGCTACCCCACTTATAGGCTTTTGCTTGAGAAAGTCAAATTTGGATGAATCCAAGATTCTAATGATCTTGGCAAGGCCAAGACCAAAGATATTCACTCAATTGAGAGAATATCATGGGCTCTGCAGTTTTCACCAATATTTTGTCGAGATTTTATCACTTGGCTGCCCCACTTTTAGGCTTTTGCTCATGAAAAACAAACTCAAATGGCCAAATTCAGTTCACCAAGCCTTGATTGTCCTTTCAACAAATAATGTGCATGTCTTGGCTCTTCCTGATTTTGTTTTTCCATTTATGATTGAAGGTGTTGCTTCTGGGTAGGTGATTCAAGCAATTTCGATGGGACAAGCCCTTTTGCCTTTGACAGATGCTAGCTGTAAGGAAAGCATTTATCAAATTCAAGAAATACTTTGTTGACGGTACATTCACATTTAGGACTGACCATAACAGTTTGAAACACTTTCTGTCACAACATGACCTCAATGAGAGGCAATCTAAGCTGGTGAGAAAATTGCAACCATATGATTTTGAAATTCAGTATTAAGGTAACAAAAATGTAGTGGCTGATGCTTTACCCAGGAGACTCAAAATCCAGTCAATTTCAGCAGCTATTTCAAATTGGCTGAGAGATATTGAGGTGGAAAATGCAAGGGATGATGAATTGGCTGCATTATTAGATTATCAAAAGATAGCCATGGCCAAGGGCAGCAAGTAATCCTTCTGCAACAAACTAACCTCTCACTAAGAGAAACGCGTTCCATATCCTAAATCAAATTTTGAAGTTAAAATTGTGACTGAAAACCTCTCTTCTCCATAAGCTAGACATGTGGGTTCTTCAAAACATATGCATAGACCAGGATAACTCTAATGTCCCCACTTTGAAATAGAATTTAATAATAAATAGTAATTAAAATATAAAAAAATTTAATTAAAATTTAATTAAGTTAATGAATAATCAAAAGACATAAAATGAAAAGTTGCGACTCCCTCAAACATGAGATATAAAAGGGAGAAAAGAACCTCATTTGAGGGGGGATAATTTGGAAATCAAAAGAGCAGATCTAATGTAAAGTGCAGATCTGACTGTGAAAGGTTGTGTCCCTTTCAAAAGGCAGCAATAATGAAGAGTTGCACTCGTTCAAAGGGTGCTAATGGTGAAAGGGTATGTCTCTTGCCAAAGGACATACATGATGAAGGGGTGTGACCTCTCCTTCACATGGAGATATATAAAGGGAAGGAATCAAAAGCATCTGATATCATCACCATCAATCAGATCAGATCAGAACTATTATTAGGTTGCAGGCAGTAACATCCTTGTTCTTGGTGGTATGCATGGGGATCTGCTTAATATATGAAGCCTGATAATATTCTTATGCAGAACTTAGTAGTAATATTAATAATATTAATATAGACTGCAATGTGTATGACAGCAGACTTAATTTTATATAAATTTATAATAATTGAAAGACAAATATATTCACAGTCTAAGTACTCAATCAATTCTAATTCTATTCCCCAAGGGAGATGGGTGCTGTTAGGGAGAGGCAGGGTAAATCCACTCCAAGAAAAAAGGGCCCCAAGGATGAAAGGACTAATGTTCCTGACGTCGGGGCTGAATTAGGAGGTGGTGTCATAGCACCCTAGACAAGCCAATGCCCTCTTTTAGGATTAAGAATGAGAAGGGATTAGGAATTAGGACTAGAGTAATGACAATATTAAGTTGACTTATGGACAACTTTAATTATCTACTCTGAATTAATGTAATATACTAGGTAGTAATGTATGTTTCCTTTGGGACTTGACTGCCAATAAAAAGGGGACATTACAAATGGTGTCAGAGCTTTGATCCTGACATCCTGCAGGGTAAACATGAATCAATAAATCATTCTAGTCAAAAGAAGGAATCTAACAGTACATGTATCTGCGTGTATGCTCCGTGTTTGCATATATCCATGTGTATGCTCTGTGTTTTTATGTGTATGCTCCGTTTTTTGGTTCATGCCTGATATGTTTGCAGCATGTTTATTCCATATGTGTTTCCAAAGCCATTTCATATTGGAAATCATTTTGAACACTACATGATCATTGCTTGAAGCCAAGCAATCTTGAGTGGGGCGGACTGTAATGTCCCCACTTTGACCCCACTTTGAAATAGAATTTAAAAATAAATAAGTAATAATAAAATTAAAAAATTAAAATATAAAAGAATATAATTAAAATTTAACTAAGTTAATGAATGGTCAAAAGACATAAAGTGAAAAATTGTGACTCCCTCAAACATGAGATATAAAAGGGAGAAAAGAATCTGATTTGAAGGAGGATAATTTGGAAATCAAAAGAGCAGATCTAATTTAAAATAAAAAGTGCAGATATGATTGTGAAAGGTTGTGTCCCTTTCAAAGGGCAGAAATAATGAAGAGTTGCACTCTTTCAAAGCGTACTAATGGTGAAAGAGTATGTCTCTTGCCAAAGGACATACATGATGAAGGGGTGTGACCTCTCCTTCACATGGAGAGATATAAAGGGAAGGAATCAAAAGCATTAAATATCATCACCATCAATCAGATCAGAACTGTTATTAGGTTACATTGGTGGTATGAATGGGGGTGTGCTTAATATATGAAGCCTGATAATATTCTTATGCAGAATTTAGTAGTAATATTAATAATATTAATATAGACTGCAATGTGTATGAGAGTCATACTTATTTTATATACATTTATAATAATTGAAAGACAAATATATTCAGAGTCTTAAGTAGTCAATCAATTCTAATTCTATTCCCCAAGGGAGTTGGGTGCTGTTAGGGAGAGGCAGAGTAAATCCACTCCAAGATAAAAGGGCCCCAAGGATTAAAGGACTAATGTTCCTGACGCCTGGGCTGGATTAGGGAGGTGGTGTCATAGCGCCCTAGACAAGCCAATGCCCTCTCCTGGGATTAAGAATGAGAAGGGATTAAGAATTAGGACTAGAGTAATGACAATATTAAGTTGAATTATGGACAACTTTAATTATCTACTCTGAATTAATGTAATATACTAGGTAGTAATGTATGTTTCCTTTGGGATTTGACTGCCTATAAAATGGGGACATTACAAGAACCAAAAAACTACAAATGGAAAGGGTTGAAAAATGATCAAAATTGTGGCAGAAATTGAACTGTGCCAAAGAAACAAAGTCAAAACAATCCGAAGTCCAGAATCACTTCACCCATTACCCATTCCCAAAGCAAAATCAGCATCCATCAGCATGGGCTTTGTTACAAACTTACAGGTCTCCCTAAAATAAACAATAATATTTCAATTTTGTGGATCCTCACTGATTAACCAAGTATGCTCACTTTATTCCTACTCGTATTGTTTATAAAGTTCATCTGCTTGTAATTGTCTTTATAGAGAACATTTATGAGTTGCATAGGCTACCTCAATCTACTGTAAGTGAGAGGGGTCCAAAATTCACTGGTTATTTTTTTAAGGTATTTTTCAGTCAACTGGTAACACCTTATCCTTCAATAGCAGATAACGCCATTTAATAGGCAACAGAAATTGTTAATAATACCTTGGAGGGTTATGAACAAATTATGCCTTACATTTACAAGCACCATGCCTTTGATGATTGAATTTAGCAGAAAATATGGTACAATAGAATCCATCGATATTCAATTGGTATGAGTCCGGTCAAGGCTTTGTATGGGCAAAGTCCATCTTCATTTGATACATTGAAGTAGTCAAAATCAGTGTTCCAGTCCTCATGGATCGAAAGAGGGAGACAGCAACTCATGTCTGGACTAGATGAGTCTGTAACAGGTACTCACAGAGTTTTTAAGGAAAGTAACATCGCAGGCATGTCCAAATATCCCATAACCCCTGCAAAAATGCTCAGAATTGAACTGTGCTTGCATTGATCTCTTTGAGCTTGTGATTGAATAAAACAAATTCTACAGGATTTTTGTTTTTAATTATTTTCAGTGTTCACATTGGATTTATGATTTCTTCTGCATTTCTTAGATAATGTAAGGATTCAATGTCCAGATCTGTTTCAGTTTCACAACCATTCCATTCAAATTAATGTATGGCTTTTCACATTTTTTTTCAATGCTAAAGTTTGCAACAATTAAATTTGTTCAGTTTGTTGCTTTGAATGTCAAGGTTTGCAGTTGCATCCAAATGGCACAAGGAAGTCGAAGCTAAGGTGGAAAAGGCACCACTTGGAAGTTGTTGTACCAGCACCAACTGTGGGAACCATCATTTACAACTATTGTGTACAAAAGATGAGTGGAGGCATCAATCGCCTCAAATTAACTCAGATACCACCTTGCATGGATACCTAGCTGCAAAGTCCAAATGTGCCTGAATATTCAGCAGAAAGTTGAACAGGAGCTAAATACTTTTGATAAAGCATTAAAGATTAGAGAAGGAGAGGATACAAGCAACCATTGCGTCAATAATGAATCCCAATATGGCACAAGAATCACAGGAAGATAAACGGACAGAGATAGTGGGCTCCTATCATGGTCCAGGAATTTGCAGCTCATCCACTTCATCAAGCTGCAACCGTATGCATAACTTTTTTGTGCCACAGAACACACCAGCTTTGTAACCTTTGCTTAAAGGTATAAATTGGAACAAGAATGTGCATGAAGAGGCAGACTTTGCTTCACTTCTGTTCAAATCTTTGATGTGTGCAATTATTGCTTACCTACAAACTTGTGAAAGCTTTCTTTTGCAACTATTTGGTGGGAAGATTGGGGTGGAAAAACCAGAAATCTTTAAAGGCTAACCTTTCAAATTTTGTCTCAACATTGTTGCACCTCTAAATGCAAGCACATCAAGTTGACACAAAAATGCCTCAATCTCTCTCTCAAAAAAGGTGGAGGATTCAATTAGTTATGACTTATGAGATGACTGACTTAGACAAAATTGATCCATATAGCAACTAAACTATTCTTGATGAGAACCCCATGTTTACAAAAGATGAGATTGCCAAGCTTAAGAGACAATGAGGGTGCAGCAGAAGCAGCAATGAGAGGGCTTGGAATGGAGGAGATCATAGCTAAGGACGAGGACACACCTAAGGAGGAGCCATTACCTTGTAGTTCAAGGGCAGAGATCACACTGCAGCCAACATGGGAGAGTAGGACTGCAACCATCAGTAAAATGTATATGGGGAAGAAAAAATTATAAAGATGATGTAACTTGAATGAAATTGTAATTTTTGTTGATGATCTGCAATCATCACATGATTCATAATTTCAAATCATATTATTATCTGTTGTTTTCATGTGTTGATGCAATACTGTACTCTTTTTTATTCAAATCTAAAAGAAAACACTTCCCGATGTTCTACAGACATTTGATATATTTTGTAACTGTATTTTGCATAATATTTATGTTTTTTTTAATATGCCAATTCACCTAGTGCAGATCAAAATTGGATCTGAAGAGTTTTGTTGAGTTGCAAGTTTTCAAACTACGGTCAGAACACAAAAGTAACAGCGGTACAAAATTTCATTCTAGAGAATCAGCAGATCTTCCAATTTCAAAAGTTAATCATAAGACTACTTCAAAGAGGATGAAATAACAAGAAAATCAGTAGAACCCAAAAAAACAATTGCAGTTGTAGATCAAGTTTGAATTCCATTGCAGCTTTATAAAGAGACAACACTCAAGAAGAAGGCAATAAAAAAACTATTTCCCGGGTACTATGGTCCCCTCATAATTCTTTAAAGAGTTCGACAAATAGCATGTGCTTTGCAATTGTGTACCAGCACCAAAAAACATAACACCTTCCATGTATCTAATTTAAATAAGGTAGTTGGTCAAAATACGATGGTTTGATTCAGTTTGCTTCTCATAGATGAGAAAGAAAATTAATTCTAACACTTGAACTAATAATGGCTCCCAGAGATAGCTGGCTACTCAAGGAAGGGTTCCAAGTCAAATCCTGAGTTTGAGCTCTGAACAGCAAAGTGTTAGGCCCAATATGGAAAGCTAATGTACTGAGAGGGGAGGGGTGAATCAGTACTCCAAAACTTTTACCTTGAATAATAACCTTACTGCTATGCATAAACCAAATAGTGCATTAACATAACATAAAGTTAAAACAAAAAGATAACAATCATACATGATTCACTCCATAACACATATATTTTGGTTACGCAGAAACTCTTGGTTAGAGAGAAAAACTGCGGAGGGGATGGCACCCACAACTTCACTACTGCAATAATAAAGAGTGCTCGGTTAGAGCTACATGTTTAGCTATTTTTGATAGCTTACCCTGTTAGGAGTAACAAGATCTGTTAGATCTACATTGCTAAAGGATTTTATAACACTTAATCTAAATGTTGCACCTGGTTAGAGGCTTTACAATTTATAGACTTGATTAGAGTCTTTTACCCTGTTAAAGGTTTCTCTTGCAACTTCACAATATTACAATAAAATCATTACAAATATCTGCAACTTTACAGCTGAAATGTTATAGCAAATTCTATGTGCTCAGAATAGATTACCTTGCTTATAGCATACCTCGGTAACCCATATAGTAACTCGGTAAACCCTTCTGTTTACTCTGTTCTTCGACTGTTCTCTGAAAACCTTCTCGGTGACCTCTGTGTCTCTGTAACAGTCTTCCTACATTCATGCACACACCCTTAACTCATGCTGTATAAATAGATCTCTTAAGACGGTGATCCAATTCATTGCTTCAATCTTACAAACACGATTTATAACCATGTAAAATATTTCATTGGTTAGATGACCTCAAAATCATACACAATCTTCTAGTGCAATTTCCAATGTGATAACGGTTAGATGTGCCTCGATCTTGTAACACGTTTTCATGTGCATGTCCAGGTTCATTGAATCTGGTAACACGTTTCACTCGGTGTATATCAACTTGGTGTGTCATCTTTGCTGCTCGGTAGACATGAAAAGATACTCGGTAGACAGCTCGGTGTATACTACGTTCTGTGACTGCTTTCTTCTGTAATTGACTAGACTGTGCATACCGACTAAATATTTCGATAATAGTAACCGACTAGAGTATATAGTATAACTTTGACATAAAACTAATGGCAATCTGATAAGTAGTAACAATCTCCCCTTTTGACATTAGTTGAGATGTTTGACAAAAACTACTTTCAAAGTTATAACTCAAAAAATCTATATACTTTGCAAAATGACTATACTGACAGTATATACAATAGTCAATGAAATAGTATATTCAGATATACTCCCCTTATCATTATATTGTACATAACTTTGATTTTGAATGCTCGGTGATCTGTTCTTGTGTGCGTTGCTTATTGTTCTGTATACTGCTCTTTGATACTCTGCTTACTCTACTCGATATACTCCCCCTGTATACTATACTCCGAATACTATATCATTTTCTCAAGACTGTATCAAAATTGTATCACTCCCCAAATATATTGTATTACTCCCCCTTTTTGACAAACATCAAAAACTTAATTTCCATTCGAGGGCGGTAACTGGTCAAAAATAGATTTGTACTTGTTCCGGGCGTTGGTGAGAGCGACAGAGAGTGCATCCTTTACACTGTCCATTAAAGAATTTTGTGCTTGAATATCAGCCAATAGTGATATTAAGCCATCAAGAGTGCTTCCTTCTTGTGTAGTAGACAAGTATGTGGCTCGGTTGATCTGTTCTTGGACTGATGAAAGATGTGGAAGGAATAATGTCTGAAGTGTCATTATGTCCATCCTGATCTTGTGTTCTTCATTTCTTAAGTCCAATTGTTGAGCCATGAGCTGTTGTAACCTTGTATAAAAATTCTGAATTGAATTTGGCTCTGTGGTCAACTTGCTTGAGAGATCGGTGATCTCTTTCTCAATTGTCTCTGTTTTATTCTTAATGTCTTTAATGAATAAAGAAAATGTGCAAAGTTTCTGAAATAAATAATGAATGTGCTTGAGTTGAGGAGTCAACTCAGCAATAAAATTGACAAGTTTGACTTTGCCAATGGCTAGAGCTTTCTGTACCTCTTCTATTATTTTTGCAGTGAGCTCCTTGTCTTTTAGCTTGCTCAAATACTCAGATGCATCAACTCCGGATGTTTCTATTTGATAAAGGAGTTCATCCAGTTGAATATGGATGGTTGCATCGGTTGACACTGTGGCTGTAGGTAGCATATCTGATAGCAGTGTCTTCACCTTCTAAAGTACTTTATTCTTCTTTTGTATGGCCATCTGTTTTTCTTGTTCGGCCTTTGCTTTGCACAGTTCACCAAAATCAATGAGTGCTTGCCCTTTTAATTTTGATATATCCACATTGGGCAACACTATTGGTTTAGACAAATCAACTTTGAAACTATGCTTTTTCACTGTCTTTTCTTTACCTTTGGCCGGTTGGACCAAGACAATAGCTTGGGAGGCTTGCTGACCCTCGGTAGGTTGCTCGATAGAGGCAACACTTTGGTCAGTTCCTGTAGCCTCTGTGGTGTCTTTTGGTGTCTCGGTACTGGGTGTCTCAGCTGCAACATTTTCAGTGCTCGAAGGTGCTTGTGAGGTCTGTTCTAGAGTAGTATCTTCTCCTGCTGTAGACTTGTGACCTTCGGTGGCTTGTGCTGTATCCTGAGGAGTTTCGGTTGAGACAGGTTGCTTGACTGGGGGATAAGGCTGAACTTGTTCTAAAACGGATTCACTAGATACAAGTTTTGCATATGTAGTGCCTTCTATCATTTCCTGCTCCGGTGCTTCTGTATCCATGACATCTTCATCTATTTGAATAGTGTCAGCAGGGTCTTGTTCGGTAGCATCAAGACCTTGCTCGGTGACATCAGGATCGTGCTATTAGCATTTTTTATATTTATGTTGTGATTGTCATTGATGGACACACACTTGTATAGAGATCCCCTTTATATGTATGAGCTAGAGCTCAACCGGTATTTGTTCCAACCGATATGTTGTATTCTAGTCTTTAGACTATTGGTGATTTTGCAGAATGTGTTTCCCGGTCTGAAGCGGCATGTCGATCCCAAGCGATTTGTAGATCTCAACCGGTACGAGGGAGCAAAGCGGCATAACACATTCTTACTAGTCTTTATTTTTGTCAAACCGGCAACCGGTATTTTGTATGAACCGGTAATACTCTATGATGAGTTACCAACCGGCATTTTGTGATGAGTTACCAACCCACCGATTGATTGACGGTGCTTTTTGTGTCGTGTTACTGAGTATGTCTAGATTCATTGAACCTAGGAAATTGTAATGTAATCCTATTGGACCGACATGAAATCAGATTCCTTTAAAAGGACATCATGTCTAGGGTTTTGAGTTGTTGCTGTTGCTGAAAGGGTTTATGTTGTGGCTAGGATTTAAGGTGGTTGTTGAGTTGTTGTAAGAGCGATCTTATCTGAGAAGATCAAGTTGTAACAGAAAGAGATAGAGAAGACTGAAGTAATGTTGAAACGCATTAGCAATGAGTTATACTGGATCTAACCAAGCAGTTTGTGCTATTAGATAGATCAAACACTTGTTGACTACTCACATCTTTGACAAGTCTGTAGCCCTTAACCGGGTAGGCCCAAAAGCCTTTGTAAAATCCTCTAACAAGGTGGTTCACTTCTGTGAATCTAAAATCCTCTAACAAGGTAGTCTTTAATCGGACTTATCTCCTAACAGAGATTGAGATTCCTAACAGGATCTGTTCTGGTGATGAACATTGTAAGACCTTAACCGGTCTGGTTTCTATTCTGCAGATAGTGACTTGTGAGTTCCATCTCACCGTGGTTTTTCCCAGTTGGGTTTCCACGTCAAATATCTTGTGTTATGGTTGTATTGCTTTTGTGGGTGAATGCTTTATTTGCATTTTGGTTTGCATGTGTGATAACCGGTCTGTCTGTTAAACTATTTTACCGGTTTATCTTCAGACTGTGTAAGTGTTCAAGTACAGAGATTTTTGGCATACTAATTCACCCCCCCCCCTCTTAGTATTCATCAATTGGTATCAGAGCCTACCTTTCTATAAGTTTAACCACTTGAAAAGAGATATGGGGGAATACACCTTGAGGGAACTCACTCAACAGCTCACTCAGTTTGAGCAAGCCTATGATGATCTTATGGTCAAATACAAGGCATCTCAAGCAAAAAGGAGAGAACATGCAGAGAAGCTGATGGAGCTATCTGAAAGTAGTTCTGAAGATGAAGCTAATATGGAAGCCATGATTGCAGAAGTAAATAAGTTGAATAATTCAAACTCCAATCTGAGAAAGGAGTTGGAAGGACTGACCATCCGGTTTAGTCAAGAGCTTGAGAACCGGAGGAAAGCTGAAGATCGGGTAAAGGACAGAGATCATGAGATCTCCAAGTTGAAACAAGAGATTAGTGCACTGACTGCTCGCCTTCATGAGAGCGGGATGGAAAAGGAAGACATGCAAGGAGAACTGAACATAGCCATATCTGAAAATGCAAGCCTAATGGAGACCAATACTGCTATTTCCAAAGAACTCTCCGAGTCAAAGGAAATACTTGCTAAGTTTAGCAAAAATATTGTCAAGCTAGAGCAAAAACTTGAGTCATCTAGACCGGTAAAGAATACCAATGGTCTTGGTTTCTCTGGACATGAGGAAGGAGAATCCTCAGGAACAAATGCTGAAGCATCAAAGAAGCAACCGGCACTCAAAGGAAAAGGTAAGCAAAAATTCAAACCTGTTTGCTTTAACTGTCTCAAAGAAGGACATACTGCCAATGTATGTAGGAGCAAAGCCTACAATAATTTTCCATATTTTATCAACAATATCCCTAGATCCAGTAAGTTCAATGGTCATTGTTATGCATGCAACATGTTTGGGCATAGAGCATCTGAATGCAGGTCTGTCATGAACAATACCGGAAGATATCCTCAGAGGACCCAAGGAGCTGGTCCGGAATCTTTAGTAAACCGGAACCCTAACCGGTTTAATACCTACAATTATCAGTTAGGCAACAGTGGTTATCAATCGGCAACCGGATGGAGAGCAAACTGTTGGACTTGTCATGGACATGGTCACACTGCTGCTACATGTAGAAGGAAGAATGGAAATATGAACAATGGACCTTGGAGAGCACCTGGATTGGTTTGCTATCACTGCAACAAACCGGGTCACATTGCAAGATTCTGCAGAAGCAAAAAGAGTATATCTGATGATATACCGGTCACTCAGAAAGGAGAAGTTGATGTTGAAAAAGTTCAAGCAGACATGAACAAAACCTGAAGAAACCAACAATGTCGGAAGAGGAACCGGTTTCTGCACCTAGTGTGGAAATATCGGAACCGGCAAACTAAGCTCCAAAGAGGCTTAGGGGGAGCAAATGGCGAAATGATTGTGAACCCCTGGTTACACCGGTAAAAGACCTTAACCGGTATGTGATACCTGTCGCTTGGCAGAAGACCGAAAACGGTAAAAGAGGCAAATTAGGGTTTACGCCCTAATAGAGGAGCATTAATGGCAATAGGTGAGAGACATGTATAAAAGCATATTTCAAATCATTTCTCACTATCTGTTTCGAGCGACGAAAAGGCGATTTGAACTAAGATTTCAAGAAATTGATAAATCATGAAGGAGATTCAAATCTAGTTTGCAAGCGATCGTGGAGAACACAAAGCGGTGATTTGGCAACCGACGGAGAGTGGAGTGAAGCAGAATCAAGAAGCCCTAAATTTGCGTTGTAAAGGTATTTTTCGTGTTCTTGAAATACTCAACAATGGCTTCCGCATCTCATACCAGTTCTAGTACATCCATTGAGTCGGAAAGTTTTATTCAAAGGAAGTCCAAATATAATGCCTTATCACAAGTTCCGGCTGGAGTAATAGTTGAAGAAGGAATTTCAGATTATATTGATTGCAAAATAGAAGACCTAGGGTCTTTAGCTATTCACACCCAGTTAGGTTTATTTTGCCGCAAGGACAAAAAGATCAAACTGGAGTTTAGTATCCTAGAGAAGAAGAAACTCCATAATGCAGTATACTTTCTGGAAGATTTTACGGAGGAACATATCAGGATCATTTTGAGCAAAGTCCATGGTGACAAGATGTACCTGGAGAGGACGCATGATATCACGCCTCGGGCAATTCATGCTGTCACCGATTTTTGCAACACAAGGGAAGTACCAACCCTAAGAACGGTAAGCAAAACCGAAATGGCCAAGCTCACCGGTTCAACAAGTGACTCACGAGGTATGACAGTTAATCCTATCAAGGATGATTTGGTGAAATACGCCTACATGGTGATAGGCTACAGAACATTCTCAGCCAGCAGGATTAATTTTGTATCTGCTGCAGCAGTAAATACCGCTTACCGCATGATTAAAGAAGACGCATCATTTGACCTATGCACTGGTATGCAGAGGCAACTCCTGTCTAATCTGAAGTCGATTAAACAGGATAATGCACTGAGATTCAAATTCGGACAACTATTGGTTGGGTTGTTTTTCTATTTCCAAGGCTACTTTCCTGGAGTAGGAGATGTCCAATGGTCTCCTGACCAACCGGTAACCAAGCAGATAAGGATCTCAGGTGATATCGTTAAGAAATACGAAGATGACATCTGTTTCACCATTCAAGTGGACAAATGCTTAATGGAGGTTGTTGAGCCTAGAATGGAGGAAGTGGAGCCAATGGGCTATGAGGTTATGTATGATATGCTGGAAGGGTATGCCTCAACCCTTATTGCCTCGCCTCTTGATCCTAAGGCTAAAAGGACCGGAACCTACTTGGAGAGGATTGCACTGACCGAGGAACCATCTGTTAAGAAAGGAAAAGAACCGGCAGCAAAGAAAGCCAAGGCAGTGCCTACAGCATCGGCACTGGCTACCACTGCAACTCCAAGAGTGACCAAGCGGTCACCTGCAAAGAAGAAACCGGAGGTGACACTGGCAAAAGTCTTTGAAAGAAAAAGGAAGACTAAGACAAATGAACCGGACTCTGAAGAGACCGAGTTTGATGAAAAGCCAAAGAAGGCCAGACAGACAAAGAAAATGAAGAAGAATGAACCGGCAGCATCCACACCGGTAAATATTGATATCTCCTCATACAAACCTTTGACACATTTTCAAAGGACAGTTAAGAATATTAGGAGAAAATCACTTCATAATTTAGTAGATTATTATGATGATTTTAGTGATGAGGAGAAGGAAGAAGTATTACAGGAAATCATTATTTATTTGTGCAAAAATGACCGGTCGCCATCAGAGATTAAATCTCAGACACCGGATTCTTTATTTAAAGCATTAGATAATAAATGACGCATTGCCATTGAAAAAGAACAGGAGATTAGGGAGAAAGTCTTTGCACAGTACTTTCCCGACCTCTCAAATTCAGAATTATTTGATGTGTTGGACCAAAATAAAAGACTCTTCTTCACAAGGAGAAGAAGACTCTGGCTGTTGGAAGGAAGAGTTGATGATGTTGAAAAAGACACTCATCAGCATATGAATCATGCTATTCAAGCTCACAAAGCACGAATGGTCAACCGGCAAGCAGAAAAAGAACCGGTCATATCCAAACCAGATGAAGTTTTTGATGAAGAAGGAAACCCAGTTGAAGAACCAATCGACACTATTGATGTCGATGCCCTGGATGTAGAAGATGTCACTCAGGACATACCTTCTGAGGGAACAGAACAGGGGCAACAAGTCGAACAGGGCGATGAGCAAGCTAAGGACACACAGGAAGCGGCGAAGGAACAGGAAGAAAAGAAGAAGGAAGAGGAAGAGAAGAAAAAGAAGGAAGAGGAAGAAAAGAAGAAGAAGGAAGAGAAAGAGAAAGAAAAGGAGAAGAGGAAAGAAGCAGACAAGAAAAAGAAAGAAGAGGAAGACAAGGAACAAGAACAGAAGAAAGAAGCAGAGAAAAGGAAGAAGGAAGAAGCAAACAAGACAGCGAAAGCAATGGAGAGCATACAGATGGAGACTCCGAAGGCAACCGGGAGTCAAGCCAAACCGGCTAATATCTCCAGTCCTATCGATCTCCAGTCTGCAAGTGAGTCGGAGCTTATGCAAAGCATCAAGGTTGCTCAAGAGCGCCTTGAGATCATTCGCAGGAAAAAGGAGCAGGACATAGTTCAGGCAGCTGTAGACACCCTTATCGGTTTAATCCCCGGTACCAATCTTCCTAACACTGAATCATCACTAGCACAGCTCAAACTACTATGTACTGTAGTGGATGATCAGGTGCAGAGCCGGGAAGAAGCAGCTGAGGCAAATGTCAAGAAAGAGCATCAAAAGGCTCTTAACATTGCTCTGGTGAAAAAGCTGAATGAGCTTCGGTCTGAACTGCTGAAAGACCAAAAGGATATAAGGAATGCTTTGGATGAGGGAAACTTGCTACCAAGCAAAATCTATCAACCTCATCTGTTCTGCGATGATGTGCTAGCTCAGAAGCAAAAGCTTCAAACGGACTTACTGTCCTACTTGAGCACATTTAAGCCACCTTATGATTCCTTTGCAACATATGGGCAAACCGTTCACCGGTTCCAGATCCAGTCAGCCAAAATGGAGCAAGAGATCAGTACACGATCTAGAGATTTGCAGGAGCTACAACTGGTTTTACTTCCACGTCTGCAAATTCTTCAGAAGTGTTATCTGAACCTGGATGCCTTGACAGTTACGCAAGAGCTGAGCACAGTTGATGCCATGGAGGAACAGGTATACCAGATGCAAACAGAAAAAGAAGTAGCCACCTCCTTACTTGAGTCCTGGTCTCTATCCATGAAACAATTTTTGCAGGACTATAAATCGGTTTTTGACAAGTATTATTCATTGTTGTCATAAACTTTTTATATATATCAAATGGAAACAGGGTTGTTCAGCGGTACTTTGTCATTGTTGGCAAAGGGGGAGAAGTACTCTATCTATTTTGGAGACAAATAGGGAGAAGTATCTGATTTTAAAATTTTGATATATGCTATGTGCTCTGATATCTCAATGTTTATGCTTTGTATGCAAAATTGCTATACATTGTGTTGATTAAGGGATAGTGTATATGCTTAGGGGGAGCAATTTTGTTAATGGCATGTTTTTGTTGTAAAACACTTAGATGTCAAAATTTTATTTTCCTAAGTGTTGCCATCAATGCCAAAGGGTGAGCTTGTTGGCATTTTTGATGTTTATGTTGTGATTGTCATTGATGGACACACACTTGTATAGAGATCCCCTTTATATGTATGAGCTAGAGCTCAACGGGTATTTGTTCCAACCGGTATGTTGTATTCTAGTCTTTAGACTATTGGTGATTTTGCAAAATGTGTTTCCCGGTCTGAAGCGACATGTCGATCCCAAGCGGTTCGTAGATCTCAACCGGTACGAGGGAGCAAAGCGGCATAACACATTTTTACCAGTCTTCATTTTTGTCAAACCGGCAACCGATATTTTGTATGAACCGGTAATACTCTGTGATGAGTTACCAACCGGCATTTTGTGATGAGTTACCAACCCACCGATTGATTGACGGTGCCGACACACTGACGGTGCTTTTTGTGTCGTGTTACTGAGTATGTCTAGATTCATTGAACCTAGGAAATTGTAATGTAATCCTATTGGACCGACATGAAATCAGATTCCTTTAAAAGGACATCATGTCTAGGGTTTTGAGTTGTTGTTGCTGTTGCTGAAAGGGTTTATGTTGTGGCTAGGGTTTAAGGTGGTTGTTGAGTTGTTGTAAGAGCGATCTTATCTGAAAAGATCAAGTTGTAACAGAAAGAGATAGAGAAGACTAAAGTAATACTGAAACGCATTAGCAGTGA
The DNA here is from genome assembly GCF_030272615.1 of Cryptomeria japonica. Taxonomy (NCBI): domain Eukaryota; kingdom Viridiplantae; phylum Streptophyta; class Pinopsida; order Cupressales; family Cupressaceae; genus Cryptomeria; species Cryptomeria japonica. The sequence goes on along the minus strand of NC_081406.1, from coordinate 563,994,818 downwards.
GCTATACTGGATCTAACCAAGCAGTTTGTGCTATTAGATAGATCAGACACTTGTTGATTACTCACATCTTTGACAAGTCTGTAGCCCTTAACTGGGTAGGCCCAAAAGCCTTTGTAAAATCCTCTAACAAGGTGGTTCACTTCTGTGAATCTAAAATCCTCTAACAAGGTAGTCTTTAATCGGACTTATCTCCTAACAGAGATTGAGATTCCTAACAGGATCTGTTCTGGTGAAGAACATTGTAAGACCTTAACCGGTCTGGTTTCTATTCTGCAGATAGTGACTTGTGAGTTCCATCTCACCGTGGTTTTTCCCAGTAGAGTTTCCACGTCAAATATCTTGTGTTATGGTTGTATTGCTTTTGTGGGTGAATGCTTTATTTGCATGTTGGTTTGCATGTGTGATAACCGGTCTGTCTGTTAGACTGTTTTACTGGTTTATCTTCAGACTGTGTAAGTGTTTAAGTACAGAGATTTTTGGCATACTAATTCACCCCCCCTCTTAGTATTCATCACGTGCTTGATGACATCAACGATTTCAACTGTAGTTTGTTCACCGGCATCCTTGATTTTGAAGATTTCCTGCCACTTTGTTTTTGTCTCATTTTCTACGTCAATATATAGCCCATTCATCAGTTTTAAGGCTCTCTATTTGACAAGAAACTTTGAATTGTAGGTTGTTAGATGTTCCTTTATTTCAGCTACTGACATATCAGGAAAGAGATGGACTAGACTTCTTTCTCTGATTTGTTTCTTTGAGTCCATTGCATACTTCCACCTATTATCAATATGCAAGTAAAGTTCATTTGGAAGTGACTTTGCTAGTTCCAATGGAGCTAACCGGAACTTTAGAAGTGTGCAGATGACAGCTTCTTCAATTTGTCTCTTCTCATCATTATTTCTAGTTTCATACTTGAAATGTCTAAATGAACCAAATCCTCCATATTCTTTCAGATTAGCACAGAAATTTTCAACACTGTGTATATTTACCTTCTTGCTCTTGACAATCTGGAATTTGTTTGCATCCTCTGATTTTGTATCACTAGACTCTTTTGCCAAAATGAGTCTCCGAGTAGATTTTTTGTATGTCTTTGTTACCTTGGGAGCAGTAACACTCTTTGTCTTTTTACTCGGTGATGCTGCAGATACTCTTGTGTTAGGTCTCTTTGTTGGAGTCGTCGGTAGGGCCTTTGAAGTGTCCTGTTTCTTTCTTTTTAACACTTTACCCTTAGGCAATTCGGTGCTCAGTGTTATAGCTACTTCTTGAGTTTCTGATTCCTCTTCGATGATGGCAAGAGTGCCTTTGACAGGTGTAGAGGAAGAGTCTTCTCCGAATTTCTCTGGCAATGCCTTAATCATCTTTGTTGCCTTTCTTGTAGCTTTGGGTACTACAATGCTCATTTTTACCTTTTCCTTTACTTCTTCATAGGTTCCATATCTTAGCTCAGTAGCATGCCTTGGTAATGTAAGAAATGCATCAATTTGTTGTTTTGTGATGTCAAAGTCAATCTCGTAACCCATAGGTGGCAAAGGTTGAGTCCTTCGTTCCACAGCATTCACATAACAGTAATCGGTGTCAACTTCAAAACATATATCATTTTTGTATTTCTCTACTAGCTGGGGTGGTATCCTATATCTGTTATGCATTTTCTCTTGAAATTTACTGAAGTAGTCATTCATGATATCATTGAAATTATCTCCTAACTTCTTGATGAAGTCATTAATCTGATGGGTGATTGGTCAATGTAGCTCCCAAACTACTTTACCAACTGATGGAAAGAATTTTTCAAAGTAGAAAAACATGCATACCAGTAGTGATCCAAACTTTAGAGTATTAGCCGAGTTGTTCTTCTTCGGCTTCCTGATTGTGTTCAGATTCTCAAACAAGTTCTTCAATAACACCTCACATAAGTCAATTTTCATTCCCTTTTTCACAATTTTATAAGCTAAGTCCACTGCTGCACAGGGTACACTGTTTTCCCTTGCCGATTGGAAGAAACAGTAACCAATTACTCTAATAGCAAACTTAAGTTCTGCGTCAATGACATTGTTCAGTTTCAGTCCTCTGTAATCAGATTCTACTCCGGTTAAACTGATCAATTCCTTCTGTGATATCATCTTCTGGGCTCAGGCATGATCATAGATAGGGTAACCGGTAATCAGATGAATGATTTCCTTGGTTATCTTGAATGGTTGCTCTTCTAGCCACATGAAATCATCATGAACTCTGCTCAGAACAAACTTGACCCACTGGGGTTTGAACACACGAGGATAGGTTAGGGCTTCAGTTAATCCTTTGATTTTGATGTGTTCATACTTGCTGTTCAATTTACCATCGGTACATAGCTCATCATAAGTGTCTCTGATTTCAACATGACCGAGTTCTTCAACACGACATTTGGTGAAAAATCTCACATCTTCGACTAACAACACTCTGTCTGGGATGAGTGAAAAGGTGGTTTTGTCATCCGGTTCGGAAGCGACTTTGGGAGTCGAAGAGTATTTCAGTGAGGGCTTCTCTATATTCTTGACAACTATGGGATCTTAGATCTTGGGCACCATTTAAGATTTCAAGTAAAAAAAAAAGTAAAGAGTCCTTAGGGTTTCAGGATTTCAAACGACAAACACTTTATACTTAGCAGATAATGGCAACTAGATAAGATCGGTAAACCAGCTTAACAATACGTTGAGATTTGATGTAAATACCTTGGATTTGCTTTGAATGAGGTTTTGATCGCCTTGGAATCACTTGCTCTGCTCTCTCAAAAACTTGGTAAGTGTAAATGACCGCGAAAATGCTTTTAAGTACACAAAATACCTTATCGGGCTCCGTGCAGGTTAGGTCAAAAACATTAAATGCACTCGGTTCACCTTTAACCGATTTACTCTCTTTTTTTTCGTTTTAACTGAGTAACCAAGCTTCCTTCATTTACCGACTTGACAGGCTTCCTATATTCACCGACTTGACAGGTTTCCTGTAAAGTGCTTCAAAAGACTTTGATAGAATTTCAAACTTACTAATACATCTTAACTATGCAAATTTTGAATTTAGTACATAATAGAATAGGAACTGTTATGATTTTAACCTTCAAAGAATGCAATCCCTTCATACCTTTACCGATTAATTTGGAATGGGTGCACCAAACTCAGTAGGTAAGGTGCTTTCTTTATTTGACACAATTTCCTTATTTTCCCAAATCATCTGTAATTTTTCTTTTATTTCTTCAGTGTCTTTTCTAGGTTGATCTCTGCAATCTCCAACCAAGTGTCCAACTTTGTGACAATGAAAACATACCATACCAGGATTTCTCCATGATCTTCGGTTGTTCATTCCAAACCTTATAAAACAGTTAGCACTAATATGTCTATATCTTCCACAACATTCACACCATATCCTTGTATTGTAATCCCATGGTACTACTGCATATTGTCGATAAGGATCTGTGTAAAATCGATAACCTCTAGTGTTTGCTCGATGTGCAGACCACATGTAGTTCTTTTGCTTAAACCAACACTTCTCGGTACTATGTCCATATCTATTGCAGTTTCTACAAAACCCTTTGAATTTTGCCTTCTGATAATTGTTAACAGACTTTGTCCTACATTGATTAGATGTGTGACCATATTTATTACAATTGTAACAATAACCATTGGACTTAGTGACATTCGGTTGCTTACCTTTTCTAATTTGGCATATGTTGGCAGTGTGACCTTGATTTCCACAGTAGTTGCAAATAGGCTTCTTTCTTTTGATGTTATTCCTGTTTCCAGCTTGCCTTGATGATTCTCCTTTCTCGGTAGTATGAATTCCTTTCTCGGTAGAGTCTTTTCCTTTGTAACTGAGTCCTGCATCTCTGTTGGGTCTTCTTGTATTCAGTTGCTCATCCAAAATCTTTGATGCTTCATAACTCTTCTTCAGTGTTTCATTGGATTTCTTCTCTGTTTCAAGTTCATCTGTCAACCTTGATACTTCAGAATTGCTTCATGATGTGCATAACCTAGTTGATCTGATAGGTTTTGTTGAATTCCAGTCAACCTTGAGATTTCATCATTCTTATCAGATACTAAGACTTCAAGTTGTTGTTTCTCTCTTTCTAGATCTCTTACTTTATCCTCAACTGTTCTTAATGCATCTAGATTTTCAGTCATCTGTGTGCTGAAATGTTCATGTTCTCTTTTCATTGCTTTTAGTTGATCAGCCAATGCTTTGTTCTTTTCTTTCAATACTCCAATCATTTCTTCAATTTCTTCAGATATACTGTTCTCAAATGATGTCTCAATTTGTTCCACTAACTCTTGAGAGTCCTGCAAATCATCAGATAATCTTTTTCTTACTTTCAGAGATTTTTGCATTTGCCTTTGCATGTCTGCAATCACTTGATTAGCATGATCCAGCTCTTCTTGCAGATACACAATCCTCCAGATTGTTTATAACCTTCCATTGATAAGATCTTTCTCTTTAAGCAGTTAAACCCTTTTCCAAGATTCAAGCTCTGATACCAATTGTTAGGCCCAATATGGAAAGCTAATGTACTGAGAGGGGAGGGGTGAATCAGTACTCCAAAACTTTTACCTTGAATAATAACCTTACTGCTATGCATAAACCAAATAGTGCATTAACATAACATAAAGTTAAAACAAATAGATAACAATCATACATGATTCACTTCATAACACATATATTTTGGTTACACAGAAACTCTTGGTTAGAGAGAAAAACTGCAATGGGGATGGCACCCACAACTTCACTACTACAATAATAAAGAGTGCTCGGTTAGAGCTACATGTTTAACTATTTCTAATAGCTTACCTTGTTAGGAGTAACAAAATCTGTTAGATCTACCTTGCTAAAGGATTTTACAACACTTAATCTAAATGTTGCACCTAGTTAAAGGCTTTACAATTTATAGACTTGATTAGAGTCTTTTACCCTGTTAAAAGTTTCTCTTACAACTTCGCAATATTACAATAAAATCATTACAAATATCTGCAACTTTATATCTGAAATGTTATAGCAGATTCTATGTGCTTAGAATAGATTATCTTGCTTATAGCATACCTCAGTAACCCATATAGTAACTCGGTAAACCCTTCTGTTTACTCTGTTCTTCGACTGTTCTCTGAAAACCTTCTCGATGACCTCTGTATCTCTGTAACACTCTTCCTACATTCATGCACACACCCTTAACTCATGCTGTATAAATATATCTCTTAAGACGGTGATCCAATTCATTGCTTCGATCTTACAAACACGATTTATAACCATATAAAATATTTCATTGGTTAGATGACCTCGAAATCATACACAATCTTCTAGTGCAATTTCCAATGTGATAACGGTTAGATGTGCCTCGATCTTGTAACACGTTTTCATGTGCATGTCCAAGTTCAATGAATCTGGTAACACGTTTCACTCGGTGTATATCAACTCGGTGTGTCATCTTTGCTGCTCGGTAGACATGAAAAGATACTCGGTAGACAGCTCGGTGTATACTACGTTCTGTGACTACTTTCTTCTGTAACCGACTAGACTGTGCATACCGACTGAATATTTCAGTAATAGTAACCGACTAGAGTATATAGTATAACTTTGACATAAAACTAATGGCAATCTGATAAGTAGTAACACACAGCAGTTCCACTTGCACATAAAACTGATGGGTTGCAATTACTCACAAGTTTTTCATATCTTTTCTACTGTGGTCTACATCATATTCTCTGTCAGAAGTCAAAATTGTTTGTCATGATAGATATTTATGTCAAATGTGAATGCACATAGTCGGCATATACATTGTCCGACTGATTCCTTAACAGAAACGTGGTCTCAAGGCCTGCAATCATTGCTGGCTATGTTCAAAATTGTTTTGATGAAGAATCCTTAGGTCAAACTTGGAGCTTGGTAACAGGCCTTGAAGATCCACAAAAAAATAATTAAAAAGCTGGATTTTGCCAATGTTGTATTTGACTTCCCCGAAAGGCATGAATATCAAATGTGACAGCATAAAGGCACGGAATTGTGTGACAAAAAATGAAATTATCTAGATCAGAATTTGTAATCTGGTGTAGTTGTGTTGTTCCCTGGGCATGAATGAGTGGTAAAACTGGAGTATTACCACAATAAAGACCTAAGTTCAAATGCCCCCAGGAACCACTGAACTTAGACTCTGGAAAATGTCCAAGTTAGCGTGCTGTGGACCATGCCCTGTGTGCTCTGATAGCTGTGAAGGCTAAAATCAATCCCCATATTACCGATCCCTAAAAAACAAGTCTCGTTGTGACTTTTGACAACTATGATAAAAATATATCCAATTTGTGGAAGCATACAAATGGCACAAGAATTGTTTGACAGTCCCGATCAATATCAGATGTTTGTCAGATGTGACAGTTCTACTGACTTATATATTAAATCTCTTGATTGCAATTTATCTCCTTTGAATAGAACCAAGTTCAGTTTTTAGGTTCTATCTACACCAAGAACACAAGCTACTCCTTTGTGTGGACTCTTTTAGGTGCAATTATATATGAAATTTGATGTTACTGAATCGGTGATTCCAGAAAGGAACATTCAGAAAAGCCAGCCCTCCTGTGCTTGATACTTTCTGATTGGCTCAAACCTTCAGTGATAAGTCTAGAGTACCGATGACCAGGGGTTTAAGGAGTTAGTATTTGAAGTAAAGTGATTTCCTCACCTTCTATCTACTTGTGCCATGTACAGTATGATACATGTGTTATCTACTTGCCTGTGCCATCCTATGCACTGTGTGCGGAATGATATACATGTCTTATCTGGTTTGATCCCCAGAGAAATATGAATTTCTTTGTCTGGATTTTTTCACAAATAAATTACTGGATGCCTTGTTATTATATTTTCTTGAGTAGGTTAATGGCTTATTTTGGGAGGGAATGGCGTGATGTGGTTTGCAGGTCAATTGATGGCTATCCTTTGCACTATTTTTCAACTTCCCTAATAGCAAAATTCGCTTTGCTGCACAAGGCCACTCACAAAGGATAACAAATTGCATTCTCTCCTAGATAAAAATAAAAATAAAAAAGTCCAATTCAATTCAAATATATCAAATGGTTTGAAGAAGTTAAAATAGTTTGCAAGCTACAGGAATTGCACAGAAGGGTTGCAAAGGATCAAATTTCATCGGGCGCATTGGGCCAACGACTAAAGACCTCTCCTCTGAAAACTAAAAAGTTCCATATCTAAATGAGAGACCAAGTTGAACAGTACTGAGTACAGCATCATACACTGCATATCAAACTGAAGGATACCAACAACCCCAAATAATATTCAAAACATGATTTGGAAATTTTTGCAATACCATCCAAAAAAAAAAACATTGAGATCATCTGTAAAATAGATATGAAATTAGTGAAATATGAAATGAGTTACAATCAAATGAGCTTGAACGGCAGCGGCCAGGGAGTGGAAGTGGGGACCTCAACCTTTTCTTTGATGCGGGCAATCTTTTTGTCTTTCTTCGGGCGCGAGTTGCCGAAAGACCCCTTGAAGCGTTTGCCTTTCTTGGTTTTCTTATCCCCTCGCCCACACAGCACAGGAGGAGGAGCTGCCGCTAATGGTATTCCGCTTGTTACTGTAAATGCAGGGCATGGGCTTTGAGAACCCCGCACCTCAATCGCTCCGCTCAGATTTCGCACACAAAGTGGTCGAACAAGATTGTACACGCTTTGCCTCCATGCCATCATTTTCTTCTCTCCTTCCAACCCTTATTACAGCACTGATCAGACGTATTTTACCCACTCCGCTAGAAAATTCCTGTAGTCTTTTTCTTGGAGATCCTAGCATGCGGACTTGCTGGGGTTTAGAATAGGTATTACATGTCGAGAAGGAAAACTAAGAAAATATATAAAAAGGAAGAACATTAGAAGATTCAACATAACATGATTCAGGAAGTTAGAGAGGCATTGGAATGAACATTCATAAGATTATTTCAATAAAATTCAATTTTAGTCATTTCTAGTATCGATCTCGATGTCATTTCAATTAGAAGTAGATTTAGTGAAAAATGGCATCTTGATTTCCTTCCTTTCTTTTTATTATGATTTCACTTAATATTATTAAATCATAAATAAAGATGATATATTTCTTATATTCATTTAGCTATCATTGTTTGAGGTGAGAGGAAGACTAAATCTTTTGAAATGATCAATCAAGATTTTAAAGTTGGATTTCAAAATAATATTGATAAAATGCATTTGCTTAGCATGTAAAAGAGCATAGTGAATTACCATAGCCTCAATAAAATAGTAGAATCAACACCAAGATTATTGACAAACGAAAACTTAATTCTATCATTTTGATCATGACAAAAACCTCCTATACAAATATTTTCAAGAATTTTTTTAAGCTTCATCAACATTAATTTTAACTAAGCTTGGAGGAGGACATTCCCTTTAAGAAAGTTGAAACCCTAAGGGTTATTACTGGAAGATGAAAAAGAGGTAGAAACTACATGAATCCCAAGTCTCATCAAAACTCTGAATTCCCACCAAGAACTAACAAGTTTCTTTTAGATTGATTTCTATTCTAGCCAAATCTCACTTATATATCTTGTTCTACAAAAAAAAAATTATTTTGATTTCCCTTCTACTAAATATTCTAGCAAATCAAACTAGTATCAATATTATGCAAAAGATTAAGGGTTCTAACTTTGAAGAAGGTAGTTTATTGATTTACAAGAGAGTCTTCGTTAGACACAAAATTATTACATGGAATTCCTAACAAAGTAGAGCATAAATGATGAAGAAAAGTGGCAAAGGGGCAAGCTAAAAAAAAAGATTTCTAGCACACTTTTCATCTTGAAGGGAATGCGTACATCTATTTAGACTAACCACCCCTCTTTTTATACATTAACTCAAGGAAGAAATTCATCTAAAGTAACCATAAAAGCATTAACCTTAGGTCAATATTTAGGATGCAAAACCTTTTTCCAAAGCTTAGAGTTCTTCACTTCAATTTTTTCTCTTAAAAGAATTCTATAATCAACTTGCACCTTAGAATCTTTCAAAAACCATCCAAAGAAATATGAATGTCTATCTAAAGAGACTTTCCAAGATGCTAAAATATGACCTTTTTTAACAGTATCTTGGAGAATTTTTTTGTTTTCAAATCTATAACCCGCATTAGGCCAACATTTAGGATGTTAGATCCTATTCCAAAACTTAGAGTTCTTAACTTCCAAGTTTTCTTCCAATAGATTTTTATAATCAACTTGTAGAGTGTAGTTTTTAAAACCTTTCAAACCCTGTCCAAGGAAATTTGAACATCAATCTAAAGAGACCTTCTATGATGCTAAAATATGGAGTAAATGATAAGTGAGAAGAGGGAATAATTGACTTGGCCAAAGATATTTAAGTTTCCATTTTAAATATTAACACTAATGTGCATGACCACACACTAAAAATAGAAAATATAAATCTAGTATAATTTAATACAAAGAGGGTTATGTTGGTCTCATGCATCATCCTAGAAAAGAGAAAGATCTCTTTTCCATTTTTTAGAACATCTACCAAGGGTTAGCATCCTATGGATGAACTTGTGTGATTCTCTATATTCAAGTACTTGCGCTTAAGAATTTCACCCCATAAATTTATTTTCTCCACACACCATGTCGAATATAATTTGGCACCAATAATTTTATTATAACAAGGGAAAGATATCATACCTAAACCACTTCTTTCTTTAGGATGACAAAGGTTAGAACCCAATTAACAAAATGCAATTTTTTTGTCTGAATTTTCTTCTCAAAGGAGTGTTATTATCTTATATTCCAAATCATGGAGGATGCCTTTTGGAGCTAAAAGAGCCATAAATTTATGAATTTGGAATCTTGAATCATATCTTCAAAAGGATTATATGAACAACTAATGAAAGGTAAATTTGTATCCAATGATTGATATGATGTTGAACAAAATCCAACATACAATTCTAGTCTTTTCCCAAGGAAAGTTAGAAAAATAGGGATACTCTAAAAGTATTTGAGAGGAGGAGAAGCAACCTATAAATGAAGAATATTAGCAATTTGCATGTAAATATGTTAGTATGAAAAAATAAAATTTGAGACCTTTTTCATTCAAGAGATAACCATACACATTGATATAAATATCAAGAGCTTGTTAAGAGCGATAGCTTTCTCGTGGGTGTATTTTCCCATCAAATAATTGTCATCCAAAAATTAAATATGGGAAAGTGCACCAATACCTTATACAATGTGAGGGCCATAAATAGAGCTAGAACACTCAATGTATTTTAAAAATTCATCGTCCTTGACATGTTTCAAAATAAAAATACCATAAAGAGAGTTATTTACAATCACAAAAAAAATATGATTTACAATACCTCGTGACCAATTGAATCCAATTATCATCAAAACCAAAGGTGCATAAGATATCTTCCAAATAAATTCCCACAAACCCTATCATAATTCTTAGAAAGATCAAGGTTCTAGCTAGCTTCCTAGAAAATAATAATTCCATTGTTGATTTGCTAATCTTGCATATAGATGGAAAGGACTATTTCAACATCTCAATAATAGTTTTTGAAAAACCTTATAGATAGTATTATAGAGAGCTATGGGTCAAATATTAGAGAAATTCAAAACATGATTTGTCTTAAAAATAAAAGCAAGAAAATGAGTTATTAAGGCCTTTTAAAACTTTTTTTGAGGTACATATTTCCCAATAAGCCTCCAACATGTCATCCTTGACAATATCCTAAAAGATTGAAAGAACTCAATAGAAAAATCATCTAGCCTTAGAGCTTTATCTTTTTTTCATCATAAAAATAACTTGTTATTATTCAGTAATAGAAATAGGTCCATTGAGGAAGAAATTATCATGAGGGAAGATAAATCTAGGAATATAGATCAAAAAGGTGTGTATACTATCAATAGAAAAAATAATGGGGGCTTTGCACAACTTACAAGAGTGAGAAACAAATTATAATTGAATGTCTTGAATTGATTCAATCTTGAAACCATTTGCTTGTTGAAGCTCCTTAAAATAATTAATATGGTTTTGTTGGAAATTCAAGTTTTGTTGTCATTGATGTCAAACTTGGTGTTCTGGATGGAGTTTGGTCTGGATATGATCTTGTACTATTGTAGGTTTCTCTGCCTAGTCTCTTAATCAAGTAAGAATTAGGATTCAATTTCTCTATCTACTGCAGAAGCAAAATACATTGTAACAACATTTTGTTGTACTCAAGTTATGTGGATGAAACTATAATGGTGAAAATTAGGGTTTCCACCACTAGGTGTAGTGAAACCACTAATTTTTCTTAAGGACCATTAGATTAGGAAAAGATAGGAATTTGATAGATCTAAACCTAATAGATCTAGATGTTGATCAAATTCCAAGGATCTTGGATGAGCCTCTTCTTTCCCTTGAGTTGAATTGAATTGTTGAAGATGTTGAAATTAAGGTAAATGTGTTGGAATTGATGTAAAAATTTGTGAACAATGAGTTGCAGTCGTCAGATTGATCCACGAACCTGAATCTGAGAAATGTAAATGTATTCAAATATGATACCAGAAGGAGCTCTTGATTTGTCAGGACCATTGTGGTGGTCACCCTGATCCTCTGCACTTTTTGCACTCCAATGAGGGATTTATTCATCACTATAAATATAACTTATTTTGAAGAATGCAACTCCTTACTTGTTCCTGCGCACACTAGAGAAGGGAAATGGGTTGGAAATAGGGTTTTTCTTAAGTCAAACCCCGATTTAGGAATTAAACTTGAATGAAATATTTTAAATACTAAAATAAATAATGGAAAGATATACCTCAGATCTGCAATGACTAATAATGATGCTTTGCATCTTGAATGCAATCACATATGTTGTATGAAATGGCATGAACATGACAAAACCCTAATCACACACACATGCTTGCATATGAATATTGAAATTTGCTCCATAATGGTTGAATGAAGGAAATGCAACCTTGAAGATCTCTAGGAATGCTTGATGATAAACTCTTCAATGCTTGAATGCTTTAGATCAAATGCTTGGAGTCTTAGATTCAAAATGAGTTGAGAAGAATGCCTTATCTAGGGATTTTATAATTAAAATCACCTTTAGGCCAACTTATAATTAATATGTTTTCACACGAAGCTAAATTTGAATAGGATAAGACCGCCCAATCATCCTCCCAAAATTTGGGGAAAAAAGCGCAAGACCAGTGTTGACCATTTTTTTCCAAATTTCTAGGGATGTGAGCTATCATGATTCTAATGTTAAATACAACTTGGTGGCTCAACCCAAGATGTGTAGATATGAGAAATATGCTTTGAGAGTTGAAATTAGGGCAGGATTAAGAAAAAAATAGGATAAAATGATAAAAGGGCACACCTAGAATTAAGGGCTCAAATAAGAGAGTGATGATGTACTAAAGTGGAATATGACCCACAATATTGAATTAAATATTATTTAATTACAATAAAGGTCCTATAATGCATGGAGGAAAGGGAAACACTAAAATAGGTGCTAGGAGAGTGTGAAATTGGACACACTAATAAAGGGTGTATAATTTACAAGGTAAAAGCACAAAGTCGTGTCACTTTTATAAATGAAATGGTCAATGTTGATTCAACTTTTTAAATTGAATCAATAGAAAATGAAACATATGTTTTAAATTTTGAAATGATGTAAACTAATAAAATGTATATTTTTTTGTGTATTTTATATTTGTAATTTTTTGAAAAATTTAAAAAATTATTTTAATATACATTCTTATAAAGTAAACACTATTTAGTTGTTGATAAAATACTAAAATTGAAGTTACACGAGGCCTCATGCTTTATATAGAAAATTTTACCTTTTTTCTTCAATTTTTTTGTGTATAGTGATAACTTGAAACTTTAGTGCAAAAATATATTTTAACTATTATATATATATATATATATATATATATATATTTCAATAAATTTGAAAAGTTGTGTGTACTGAAATATAACTCTTTCCATTTGGTGTCACCTTTTTTCTTAATTATTTATCCAAAGTAGAAAATAATTATATCATCTTGACATAAACTCTTTTCTCTCATGCATTTATTTTTTTCAAAAAAAAATTCAAAATTTTATTATTTTTCCTTTACAAGATAATCAACCTTATATTTTAGTGTTGATGACCTACTTTCAATAAAAATAAAATATAAAATATAAAATATAAAAACTAATTAAAATATTAAAAGATATATATTTTGGAAAATTCACTTATAGATCTATAAAAGGGTATTTTTACATTTCAAAAAAAAAAAAAATTATAAGAGCAAGAGTTGTTGAAACATCGAGTTTTTCAAAAAATAAACAAATAAATTGGTAATTAGACCCAAAGTGGTATAAAATATACATTTAGTAGACAATTCTAATTGGAAAAGTTGTGGCCCATATATAAGATAGCTATAATGAATCTCTATAGACCATATGTTTGACTTATATTACTTTTTAGTTAGAAAACTGAAATTCATTTGTGCTGATAAGTTGGCCTGAAACATGAGATAGTTATGTGTTTTTACCCTAAGACGTTACATAAACAAACTCTTAAAGATATTATTAGAGTAGTGTATGATCAAGCTATTCCAATCATGTGTGATAATACTGGTGCCATTAATATTTTAAAGAATTTGGTAATGCATTCAAGAACTAAACATATATCAATCAGGTAAGAGAGAAGGTTGTAGAAAAGGAAGTCAAATTGGAGGATATTTCTACAAAAGAATAGGTTGCAGGTCCATCTCTACTAAAGCATTGGCGAAGGATACCTTTTAGTATCTCAGGTTAAAATCAGGGGTCATTGCCTCTCCTTTCTCTAACTAGATGCATAAATGAGGTGCATCTTTCCAGGGGGAGATTCAAGGCTTATTCTTTATCAGGATTGATGATGTTGTTGCTCTCAAAAGGAGCAGTGGAGTATGTAGCTTATTTTGGTTGTTGGAGAGTAGTGTAAGAATGAATGATTAGTATGTCATGTTGTGCCCTTTGTCTTTGATGTCAAAGGGGGAGAGAACCTTTGGGTGTTACTATGCTCATTTTTCAAGTGTAGCCATCAATGACAAAGGGTAAGATTGTTGGAAATCTAAGTTTTGGTTTCATTGATGTCAAACTTGGTGTTCCGGATGGAGCCTGGTCTAGATATGATCTTGTACTATTGCAAGTTTATCTATTTGGTGTTGTTGTTGAGTTTGATGCATGTTTCTCTATCTAGTGTTGTTGAATTTGTGTTGATGAAGTGTCTCTGAAAAGTTACAGTTGTGGCAAGTTCAATACGCAAGAAACAATATTCAATGTCCTAATGGAAGAATATTATGCGTTCCTTTGGATGATGAAGGTTATGTAATGTGCTTTTGAATATATATCATTTGTGCTCTACGAATGTTGCATTATTTGATTTTTTTGGTTCACAAATTATAGAAGTTTGTTGTTGTTTTTCTTTGACAATGAGAGCATTTGTCAGACTAGTCTAGACAGTTCTTGGTAGCCTCTAAATATGTTGAATTTTGTGATGTGCTTTGGTGGACATGTTTAGTTGGTTGGTGCAATATTTCAATTTCATTCTCTGATGGTGTTTATGTTCCGCAAGTGAGTCATGTTGGTTTGTGCTTGGTATATATTCAATTGTGTTATGCTTTGCAGTGTGCCTAATTAAATTATCTTCTTTGGATCATACTTTTTGGTCTAGATAAGGATTGGAGGTTGAGTTAGAATATTTTTATGGGCCTCACTGTGGTGTGTGGAGGTCCATGTTAAGTAATTTGCATTAGAAGATGCTTTGGTCAACTGATTGTTGAGTTTTTATTGCTTATCTACACATCGCATTTGGTGTCAAATTTGGAGGATGTGTTAGTGCATACAACATATTAGATTAGACTTAAAAGGATGTGTTGTGAATTATTTGGGTCCCCTCTTTCTCCTGGAGTGGATCACATCGGGAATGTTTGGTCCAAGTGGCTTATTTTATGCAATATTTTACTCTATTTGTGATCAACCCTCAACTAGGTTTTTGATGATCTAATTTATATTTAAGGAGTCTTGATGTATGAGTTGTGTATGGGATATAGTGTGAATTGATGAGAAGTGAATGTGAATAATGTGCAAGAAGATTTGGTACTACGAATGTGCAAAAGTTAGTTTGTGAAGAGATTTGAAGGTGATATATTCAGTGTGACAGTATTCTAAGATAGTGGTGGATGTCAGATATATTTTCCATGATATTGGTTGCTTGACATAGAGGTTCAAGGATAATTTCATGATTAGGTGATTCTTCTCATATTAGTTCTACTATTCAATTTTGTTGTTGGAAGACAGTGGGTCTCTTGGCAGCTCTTTGCATCTTGTCTTGAAGTAGTGAGCCTCAATTGTGAAAGTCCATGTATCTTACCCTAAGGTAATGCACCTTAGTATTGCAAGTCCATCAAGTGCACGATGCTCCTTGACAGTGAGCCTAAAATATTGTAATTAATTTTATTTATATTGTGAGTGTTAGAGTTATCTTTTATTAAAGTGCCACTGTGCATTGTATACTTGGGATCTTGCACATCTTGTGCCTTATTGTACATGCACTACATTATAAAGTGCCATGGGGGGGTTTATGTTTGCTGGTGTTTGCCATCTACCTTTGTCATGTGAGTGTTCCTTCCACAACATTAGCTTCATGATGTGTGTCAAGTGAGTGTTCCTTCTATGACACTATGTACTTTCTTTGCACCTTCGATGTTCATGGTTCTTCGTCATGCAGCTCTTGTTGGCCGTTCTTTTTCAGTGTACCTGTCCCTCTCCCTTTTCAACATTATGGGGAGGTTTGTCCCGTTGTTCTAATGCTTCCTTGGTTTGATTGATCAAATCTTCAGGCTTTGGTGTTTCATGCCATCTGTATCTTCGAGTTCAGTTGTTTGCCTTTGTTTGTCATCTAATTCGAGTAGTGTCATTTGAGGGCACTCATGTAGATTATAGTCTTCTCTGCTTGGTCATGTTCTATTTCAGTGGAGGTTCTTCAGATCAACAGTTACTCTTCGATAGTGTTTGCGGCTATTTCATGCTTCGATGGTGTTCTTCTTGCTCTTTTTTTTGTTCCTATCTTTTGGAACACTCTTGTTTGGAGGCTTCTTAGTCCTTCACTTGAGTTTTCATCTCTTCTTGGAGAGGAGTTTTGTTCCCACAGTGTTTTCTCCTTTTTCTCCACTTTGCAAATATTTTATTGTACTTGGGTACCTCATCAGGCCTAGTTGTCGGGACCCATTGTTGCTTTCATACATTTTTTACATGCTTTTTTAGTCCTTAGTTGTTTTTTAGCTACTCCCTAAGTTCATCTTAAGGGGGGTGTTAGAGTTATCTTTTATTAGTTAATAATTATTTATTTAATTATTAGTCTATTATACTCTATACTTAAGCTAAACTTAGGAATCTTATAATTCTTTAGGGTTTTCAACTTTAGGGTTTCGAGTATCCTTTTATAAGGATTCTCTCTTTGTAATTTTATAACAACTATAATTATTGAATTGCATTCTTGTTGCACAATCAATATGACTCCTCTTTTCCAGATCTCTGAATTCTAGCCTCCATAACTTTTTGGCTTCTCTCCTTCTATGATAGGTTTGCTTGTTGGTGATCTTTGGGAGTTGTAGAGTTAATTTTTCCTCAACTCCAATAGTGAGTATTGATTCTCGCTATGGTTTTTCCTTGTTGGGATTTCCACATAAATCTGGTGTTCATGTGTTGATGGTTGATGATTTTCAATACTATTATAGAATATTTAAACATTGCTTAAAATTTGTTAGATTAGTATTGTAGGGTTTCAGATTGATTCATCCCCCCTCTCAGTCTTGTCATGGGTTCAACAAGTTTTGTGCCATAATAAAGTCACGGAAAAAAAGAATTTATATCACCTACTTGTAACCATTTAGTATGGTATTTTTTTCCCACATTTTTTCCTTTTGAGGCTCAATCCTTTCTATATCATTGTAGATCCTTTCTATTTCATTATATATTTTAAAATACATAGTTAAGACATCCTTACTTAATCCATGTTCTTGAATACAACCTTGGATCTTCACCAACTTAGACAAAATATTCATTTCTTTGTAGAATATTTCCACATAAGGAAGAATTCCATTCTTTGAATTTTTGTTTGAGAAAACATAACTTATAGAAAAAACATATAGAGTTTTATGATGACAAGGTTTATCTTCCTACCACCAAAGTCTAATCCTCTCTTCTAGGACCTCTTATTTTAACCACATGAGATAGAAGTTGAAAGGGGAATTTTGAGGGTTAATGGATCTTTTGTAGTACAAATCCATGGGCCAGTGATATAAACCTACATTATTGAGAAAGGAAGGATCAAGTTGAAGATATATTAAAAAGGCCAAGAACATTGACAAAAAATCTATCGAAATAATTGCAATGAACACATCCTTCATTTTGTAGCATCATAAATTGCACACCTATAATTGGATTATCCAGTTCCATGCTCTTCTATCACCTGTTTCAGTATGTCTCATTTTATTTTGCATTATAGGACTTTCATATGCATTTAATTAATAACTAATTCAAGAATATGAGTCTTATCTTAATTCAAATCTCATCACACTTTTATTTGGGCCCTTAATTTTAGGCGTGCCCTTTATCTTTCATCATTTTAACTAATTTTAAGTCCCACCCTCTTTTAAATTTCAAAATAACGTTTCCCCCAGGGTATGTGCAGGATCGTGGTGTGTCAAAACAGGTCCTTAAGTGGCAATGAAATTTTAGAAAATCAGAGTTATGCAACTTGACATGAAAATTTGAATAAGTTGTGAACATTATTTTTAAAATATGTAAAAAGATAATCTATAGAAAATTGAATTTAGTTTCTAAGCTACTAGTTGTTTTTTGGGAAAAACAAATCCTATTTGATGAAAATTTCAAATTTCAATGCAGTGGTACTAAAATTTCAAGAAAAAGATAAGAAGTAGGCGTATGTATGACCACCCTAATCACAATCAAAGTATAATATTTTTTTATAAGATTATAATATAATTATTAGACTCATGTCCGAATGTGACACATATTTTTTTATAGTTTTTCATAAATTAAATAATTATTTATGAATTTTTTACTACAGCTTTTCAGAAATTCAGAAACTCCTATGTCTGACCACCTTAACTTGGTCAAAACCTTATGAAATTCAATTTTTTTTAATTTTTCCCTATAGTATACGAAGAATTGGATGTGACGTGTATTTCAGATTCAAAAAATGTTATAGCGTTTGAAAGTTATGAGTGTTTTTCAATCAGTCTATCAATCAAGACTTTTGTTAGAATTCAATAAGAAAATATATAATAATTATTTATTAAAGTCGAAATAAGACAAGCCTTATATTGTTGGAATGCTGAGAGTGTCCTTACAAAACCCTTTTCATTTTATCAATTTTAGCTATAAAAAAAGTCGTTAGCCACCAGTGTAAAGTCTAGAAAATCAAGGAATACTGAAAAACACGTTTTTTTAGTTGACTTTCTAGGCTTGTCACTTCCAAGCCAAAATTTGAAATTTGAAATTTGTACAACATAAATCAGATATCTGATTTTAATAAGTAAATTCAATAACTAAATTTGCACATAATTAATCTATTATTTATTAATATACAATATATTAATTTATAAATATATTAGTATATGAGAGAGAGAGAGAGAGAGAGAGAGAGAGAGATTAGGGGAGAGGGAGGGAGAGAGAGAGAGAGAGAGAGAGAGAGAGAGGGGGGGGGGGAAGGGGTCATATTGTTTCCTAAGGGGTCATATTGTGTCCTATGACCCCTTAGGACACCATATGACCCCTTAGGTGTCAATTTTTTGTAAGCAATATTGGCATTGCTTTTTATATTGTAATAACGGTTCATCTTGCCACCTTATGACACATTATGACCCATTAGGACACCATATGGTGTCGTTAGGGGTCATATGGTGTCCTAAGGGGTCATGAGATACCATATGACCCCTTATGACACTATATTGGGTCGTTATTGGTCCTATGGTGTCCTAAGGGGTCATATTATGTTCTATGACCCCTTAGGACACCATATGACCCCTTATGACACCAAATTGTGTCGTTATGGGTCATATTGTGTCCTCAGGGATCATATTATGTCATATGACCCCTTAAGACATCATATGACCCCTTAGGACACAATATAACCCTTTAGGACACTATACGGTGTCGTTATGGGTAATATTGTGTCCTACGGAGTCATATTGGGTCCTATGTCCCCTTAAGACAACATATGACCCCTTATGACATTAAATTGTGTTGTTATGGGTCATATTGTGTCCTAAGGGGTCATATTGTGTCATATGACCCCTTAAGACACCATATGACCCCTTAGGAAACAATATGACACCATATTGGGTCGTTATGGGTCCTAAGAGCTTATATGAGCCCTCTCTCTCTCTCTCTCTCTCTCTCTCTCTCTCTCTCTCTCTCTCTCTCTCTCTCCTAATCTCCCTCTCTCTCTCCCCCTCTCCCCTAATCTCTCTCTCTCCCTCTCCCCTAATCTCTCTCCCCCTCCCCCTCCCCACTCTCTCTCTCTCTCTCTCTCTCTCTCTCTCTCTCTCTCTCTCTCTCTCTCTCTCTCTCTCTCTCTCTCTCTCTCTCTCTCTCTGTCCCCTAGTTTCTCTCTCCCCTACCCCCTCCCCCCTCTCCCCTCTCTCCCCCTCCCCTAATCTCTCTCTCTCTAAAATATGAGTACTCAAATCGGATTTCCGATTTCTGCCACTGCCATTAATGTGGCAATGGTAAAAAAAGGTGACAATGGGAATTATTTTTGGAATAATATATTATATAATATATAATATAATATAATATAATAATATATTATATAATATATAATATATAATATATATTATTATATATTATATAATAATTATATATTATATATTATATATTATATAATATATAATGTATTATATAATATATAATTTATTTTTTAATTTAAAATTACCTATAAAAATCGGATATCCAGTTCGCCCAGGTGTTTACCATGTCAAGTTGTATTGACACCCAGGCCAAGCAAAAAGTCAACACGGATTTTCTCGTTTTTAGGTGAGTGGAAAAGGAATTTTTTTTCACATTGCCACTTTTTGACCCCCCATGATCCTGCACTAACCCCCCACTCAAATGTCATAATTTTTCATGAAACCTAATTTTTTGGAAATAAGATCCTATAATCTCGTGACCCTAAAAAATTGGGCCTATTTTGTTTGGACAATGGTGCTCAAGGCAACATTGTTCGACACTTTTTGGACAAAATTTAGGAGGTCAAAGAATCTATCTTGTCCTTTCTAAAACTATCCCCAATACAAAAAAATAATATTTCTAAGTTAGCCATTTATCAATTCAAAGTTATATTTTTACATATAACTAAGTTATTTTCCTCATTTGTGACATCTAGCATTAATCAATTGAAGGTGAGACTTTAGGATGTCCTTGTGATGTGAAAACTATGCCTTATGTGAAGATGTAGATATGCAAATTAAAAGACAAGATCAACAAACATCAAGTCTTCATTCAATTTTACTCATCATGATGGAATCTTTAGGAGATGTTGGAGGATGATAGGGAGTCATCGACTGATGATTGGATTGTATCTCTCCCTAAGGAGTTGGGTATGATTTCATGTTGTTCTCATATTTCCACAATTTAGCTACAAATATGTGTATTATCATTTCAGGTTATGTGTTTCATGCATTATTTATTTAATTTGTCATTTGCATTCAATCATATCATTTAGGGTTTTTCTTTATGAGTAGGACTCTAGTTTTCATTTATTCCCTTTAGCTCATAACAATCTTAGACATAGTTAAGATTCAAAAGCATGCACAATATTCTAGTTTCAATATCGGATATTTGTAGAGGTGGAAATCACCAAAATAAGGGGTTGACTAAGGCATACCCCAATATAGAGACAGCCCTACCCTCTTTCTATTTTGTAGATGTAACTACAGGTTACCAATAGAGCCAGAAAGATCAGAAAACACTCAAGATATAGAGATAGGTCACCACTATAAAATTGAGTAGGAAAACCCTAGATAGGGGAATGTGGGGCATTTTTGTCCTAGACGAGGGACTCTAGGTGCCATTGTCCTCCCATAAAAGTCTCATATTTTTTAGGGTCTGAATGTAGTGTCTCAGAAGTTCAAATCCAGATCTGTGTGTGGTGGTTCATCAACAAACAAGGGTATTCTCACGGGGGCTTCATTGGATAGGAATATTATAACATGTGCATTCATATTGGGGGTTTATTATCCCAAAAATGAGGGTACAATATATTTCCGATCAGTGAAAATAGGGGTTTTTTTAATTCCAGCTATAAAAAAAGGTAATATTTGGTGAAAATATGAGGGCTTTTAATTCGGGTTGTGTACTAGGAGGGGGTGAAAAAAGGAGTTTAGAGCAATATTTTTGAAAATAGGGGGATTCTCTATCTGATGACTTAGCTCACTGTTTATGCATATTTACTTCAATTCTAGCACGTTTACCCTAATTTCAGCATTTTCACAATTTAACTTAAAAGAGGAAAGTCGACCACTTAATCCCAGTGAATATAATAATAATATTCTCAACCCTATCCTTGTTTATTTGTGTCTAGATCTATTAGGTTCACTCCTCTTTTAATGTAATGATCCCTAAGTCTAAAATTAGCGCTTTTCATACATATAATTGTTGAAACCCTAATTTTGCACCATTACATTTTGGTGAACCTAACATCCTACACTTTTGATCTTCTAATTTATGTTCTCAGATCTGAGTGTTTATGCATTTCAATTTCAAATTTACATTGACAAGTTTAATTTTCAATTGAATTTAAAAAATTTAGAGGTTAATTTCACAAAAATCGTAAATTTTAATTCTAAAATTGAGCTCGTGGGTTGTCTAATTTGGATTAATTATTTTAAATTTAATTATTCATGCAATTTCAAATTCAATGTTGCACTCAAAGATTTAAAATTCAATTGAATTACATAAATTTAGAGGTTGAATTTACAAAAATCCTAATTTATGTAAATTCTAAAATTTACTTGTGGGTTGCATAATTTTTTAAATCAAATTTCAGATTTGATCTTTATGATATTCTATGCTCTAGATGCATTTATCTTTCAAATTCACAAATCAAATTGCTTCATTAATTGGTTAATCAATCATTTTCACAAAATTTTGTATTGTTTAATCACAATTTTTAATTTCAAATTCAAATTTCCCTCCTTTGTGCATGAGTTTTATCACTATTAGTCCCACCTACAATTTTCCTGTGAGAAGAAGTTTTAGAATTATGGCTTCCCAAGGTTTAATCACTAAGGATATGGAGCCTAATTTAGATAACTTATTTCATGAGAATGTTGGTGGTTCCTATAATCCAACAAATGATATCATTTATCCTCATTCTTTACATAATTCTCATGATGAGGGTGAATCACTAACTAGGGTTTTTGTTGACCAATTGGAGAAGATTGACAATGAATTTGAAAATCTTCAACAATGGATGAGTCAACAATAACCAGAAAGTGAGGCTATCCCATTGATTGAAGGATTAAAAAGAAGGGTTAAAAGTGATAAACTTAGTGTTGATTTGTTGTGTGGCATTTCTCATAACGTTGACACTAATATCATGCCTATAAAAAGTTGTGTTGAAGTCCTTAGTTACACCCAAGCTCCTAGTCAAGTCAATTAGTCCATTACTATGGCAACATCCATGCCTAGTGTGCCTACTTTCACATCTCCCATCATGACTACTTCCACACAAAATGTTAATCCTACACGTGTTATTCAAGGGGGGAAACTTTTCTAATCAAAACTCTTTCATACCTCCTTCCATGAGTATTCCATTTGTACCCCAATCATCTCCCATACCTACATATCATAGTGTTCCACCTCCTTACTCTCAACCTCCACCTTCATACAACAATGTTATTCCTCCATCCCAATCCAATATGTCCAATTTCAATCCATCCATTGAAGCAACCATTAACAAACTAGCCCAAATTGTTTCATCCTTGCAACAATAACTAGCTTCCATCACCCAATCCAAGTTTAATTAATGTGCCCACATTTGATGTAGCGAGCCCATTATTTGATTTTATTGTCCGTGTTGTCCCTCCTAAATATGTGGAAATCCCTCAATTTGAGCTTTGTAATGGAAAAGGTGACGCCTTGACTTATGTGAAAATATTTTATAGTTTGTGTAGTGATTTTGGTCATGGTCAAAGACTTTTGGCAAAATTATTTACTAGAACTTTTAGAGATAAAGCCTTGCAATGGTATTGTTCTTTGCCTCCTTATTCTATTACATTATTTCAACAATTGGCTATAAGGATATATATAATAGAGATAGGTGATATGTGTGGAAATATATGGAGGGGAGTATATGATGGGAACAAATATTTGGGAATTTTTAAAACTTATCAAAGAGTGTATCATATGTTGCTAGATAATTTTACTAATGTATTCTCTCAAAATAGGCACAAATCTAACTAATAATTAACATCCATATGTAAATTTTACCATTACAAATAATCTTGTCAAAATTTAAATCATATTTAAATGCAATGACAATTATAATTGTACTTGTCAAAATTTAAATCATATTTAAATGCAATGACAATTATAATTGTACTATCCTATTAGGTGCATATGGATAATTTAATTAAAGCATAAATTTATTCTTAAAAATGTTATTCTTACCTCATTTTGATGATAATCTTGAGCAAAAATAATATCCAAGTTATGTGAAAGGAAATAAAGAAATTTGATAAAGTTTTCATATAACACTAGGAGAAAAAAGATGTAATAATACAAATAATTTTAAGGCAAAAGTTAGATAAATTCTATATAGAATTGGAAAGTTTGAAAACTTAAGTTTAGTTGAATCCAAGTATAAATCATTTTGCAAGTATATTCATGAAATTTATTGGTTAAGGTGCATTATCTAAGACACAAGATGAAAGAAAGATGGACCATGTACTATCAAGTGTGACAATCAAATCTAAGTAAAAAATTTAAATAACTTCAATTTATCATACTTTATCAAAGCACATTGAAACTCAACATCATTTTATAAAGAAAAATTTTAATTAAGAGATATCAACTAGATGTATTATAACATGAATGAGAACAAGTATGATTTCAATAAAATTGATTCTTTTCAAAAATTTCAAATTAGGAAAGTCATTCATGCTTCAGTTGAGAAGGATGTGTTTGATGAATTGAAAGAAAATAACAAAGTGCACGAGGATGTGATATTCACACTACAAAGTGCTATTCCTGGTAGTTTTGTTGATCCATCCTCCTCTAGCCTAGATAAATGCAAATATTTGGTAAAATATCTCAAAAGCTATTCCTCCACTCTGGAATCTTGGATAACTCATGAAAAGGAGGCTAAAAAAGCAAAATTGTTATCTGATCTAAGAAGTAAATGTGCAGTAGCAAATGGAGATCTATGCCAACTTATTGCGCAAGGTCAATCTTGTCTCTCCATTGGTAATGCAGTTTATCTTTATAGTTTGCAATGGCCTAATGTGTGTGTGAAAAGTGGACCTGTATTTGTATCTGCAATACACAACACTTCAATCAAGTCATTACATGCATGGTTAGTCAGATATAATCAATGAATAATAAACCATAACAAATTGATCCATTGCCTTCTAAAAGATGCGAGTATAAGATTGCTCTCAGATTATTTAGCAATACCAGTGACTAGACAACATCAAGACGAAGGATTTTAGCTATATGAACATGATGAATGCTAGATGGATGCAATATTGATCTAACAAGATTTAAACAATATTAAGCTAAATGATTTAATCAATATGAAATAATAAATATGCAATATATCAATGAGTCTAGAGCAAAAATAGTATAATAACGATGTATTCTCCAGCCTCTCTTTGAATGAGAGATGAGCCTGAATTTATAGAAAATTCAGAAAGAAACCAACGGCTAAGATCAACTGATGATGAGCGGTCAAGATTTTCCAAGAGGAAGCACAATCCAGGTGAATTGATGTGATTGGATACTTTTCTCAGTTTTAAAGGAAATTGAACTAAAATTAAGATTAAATCAAGAAAAAACCAATTTAAAAGAAATTGAACTAAAATTAAGATAAAATAAGAAAAAACTGATTTATTATCTATTTCATTCAATTTTAATATTTAATTGTTTTAATTGCTTTCTTTGAGATTATCTATCAATTTTTAATTTGTTTTTTTCAAGATTGTCTCCAATTGATTTCTTTTCTCAAATTTTAATTCTTTTTTGTCAATTAATTCCTTTTTTGATTTATTTCCATTTTTGAAGATTTGTGCTCATAATTGATTTATTTAATTGAATTAATTCCTCTTTCTTGATTTGTTTCCTTTTTTTAAGATTTATGGCAATTTGATTTATTTAATTAAATTAATTCCTCTTTTTGATGATTTAATGGCAAATTGATTTATTTAATTAAATATGCTAGGATATTTAATTAAAATAAATAAGATAATTATTTAAAATGATTTACTTGGAATGATCTATTAATTAAATAAATATTTAATTAATATTGGTTGATTGATTTTGCCATGTGACATTTGATGATTTTAAGAATTAATTGTGTGCTCAAGATTTATTTAATTGCCTTTGGTTAGGACCTTGGTGATGTTGTCGAGATTAGGGGCCCATGGTTTAGATGACCATTTTTAGGGTATTACATTTGCCCCTCTTTGAATTAATGTGCGAGCAGCGCGTTGGTTCAAAGAAAATTTGATGTCTAGGAGATGTCAGTTCTAAACTTGATTGATCACGAACTACATAAAAAAGCGAGGTGTTTAGTTTGATTCGAAGAGACAAAGCTGAATAAAGTCCGATTAATGTGATACCATTTCAGAACTTGATTGAACTTGGGAACGATAGAAAACAAAAGATACCGAACTTGAACTTGATTGATCAAGAAGCGGATCTTACTGATCTAGAACTTGATTGAACTTAGATACAGTGAGTGATGATAAAAATCAATCTTGAACTTGATTGATCAAGATACGATGAAGATAAACTGTTCAGCTTGATCAAGAAACGATTAAAACGTAACACTTGTTTAGATTTAGCATGATTGAAGAAACTCTTTAAACCCTTGATCGAGTTTAAATGAAAAATCAGCTTGATGAAAAGCGATGGAACTGATTAACGTAAAGAGATTGATTTAGATAAAAGACAAATATCAGCTTAATATGAAGCGATGAAACTGATATGCCCCTAGAGATTGAGATCTTATTTGATTGTTTTTCTTTAGTTGAAAAATATTTTTGCTCGACTTTCGATGAAGATTTAAAAATTTTCCTTGATATTTGAAGATGTGAGATCATAAGGTCACGAGTATGCCCCCTCGGGAGCGAAATCAAAAGATAGCGAGGGTACATGATGATAGGCAATTTTTTAGCGATGATAAGTTGTTTGAGCACAAATTGATTCAGAGGAATTTTTGAAAATTTTGCGTTGAAATTGAGCGCAAAGTTGATTTGCAGAAATTAAATTGAGATTCAACATTGAAATTGAGCGCAAAGTTGAAGAAAGAGCATTTGATGAAAAGAGCGCTAAGTGGTCAAAATTTTTGTGAAATTTTGATGAGAGAGTTGACGTCAGATTTTGATTTCGATCCCAAAAATGGACTCAGGACAGCTGATTTACAAGCTCTTGATTTGATTTCATCGTACTTATGTTGATTGATTATGAGATGTTGTTCTATATGCTTTATTCTATATGTATGCATTTCTTTTTAGTATAGATGAATGAATGCAAATGGAATATGGGTTTTTATTTTTGTTTCTTTTCATATGCAAATAAATGATAATGCAAATGAGTAATGCAATTTTTTTTCAGTTTTGTATGCAATAAGATGAATGCAAATGAATGATAATGAATGTATGAATCTATATAATATGCTTATGTATGTAGCTAAACATCTCAAAACACAAGTACTCGATTAGAGAAATGATGAAAAGAGACCACTTAGCGAAGAAATGATGACGCTCCAACTCTCATTCAGCAGACAAAGAGGAAGCATTGTTACTATACCGAAATCACTCCAAATTCACAAAATGCAGAATGAAATGCAAGATGAGATGCAACCTAAACCTAGTCACTGGACTTTGAAAAGCTTAATTGTCATCATTGAGCGTTTTACAATTATAGCAAGCAGAATAGAGTTTATTTCTTTTCATGTGCAATATTAATTATCTTGTCCGCAATGACCCTTTTTTTCTCGTTCATATCCTTGGACCGATTACGCATGGACGTGGATTGCACAATGAAGAAATTCCCTCAAAACAAACAAAGAAATGATGGGAACCTCCCTGTAGCATTCAAATAAGCAGAGTTGAGGTATGTGAGGTGATTCCACCTTGATGTGAAGGCTCTTATCATAGACACCCAGTTAATTTAGATGTTTCCAGATCATTGGGATCATTCCTTCAAGCAGCAAACAAGAAAATATTATGCCCCCAATCCTTGCTCCTCTTAGTCACAATAGACTTCCTCGAGTTACTCAGAGGGATAATAATCGAAAACTAATATAAAAGATAGCACACAAAGAAAATTTCCATGCATATCTCAAACAGTTTAGTGATTGTTTTCCATTATGTTGTTTTGCTTGTTAACTCAGTGATAAAACTCTTCAGTAGTCAGGAGACAGGTAAATGACTTGGAGTGGATGACCAGGTTTCACTAACACAAGATTGACTTGGTTGACACTACTTAGGACATGTAATATGCTCTTGTCGATTACCTAATGCTAGGACATTGATCAGTTTCAAGCCATGAGGGTTCCAACGAACTAGGATGTCACCAAAGTGACTGAAATATGTACAAGCGAAAGCAAAGATGCATGAAAGCGTGAATGCCAACGTTGCGTTGATAGATGGAGCGCTTGAGTACAAGAGGCGCCTGTTTACCAGGTTTTCACCTTCTTGGCAGAGATTCATTTTATTTTTTACCAAGGTGCTTGTTTACCAAGTTTTCACCGAGGCATTTTCTCTCTCTTTTTCCTTTTTTTTTCTGCTTTTCCTTTCTTTTTTTTTTTCTTTTCTTCAGGACTTTTTCTGGTTTTTAGGATTTATTCAGGACATTTTCTGATTTTTATGATTTCTTCAGGACATTTTCTAATTTTTAGAATTTCTTCAAGACATTTTCTGATTTTTAGGATTTCTTCAGGACATTTTCTGATTTTTAGGATTTCTTTAGGACATTTTCCGTTGTAAAAGCTGCTGGAATAGAGAATATCTAGGTGAAAAATTTCTTCAAATGGATGGTGTTAATCAGTTCACGGAGCTATTCTCCTTCCGATGTTGAGAGTTGATAGGCACCAGAGTCGAAAGCTGCAGTGACGATATAGGGACCCAGCCAATTGGGTTCAAACTTCCCTTTGTTATCTTGAAACTGTTGATTTTTAGGATTCTCTCTGAGAACTAAGTCACCAACCTAAAATTCTCGGTGTCGAACTTTCTTGTTATATCCTCTGGACATTCTCTTTTGATACACTTTGAGATGATCAAACGCCACTTGTCGATGCTCATCCAGCAATTCAAGCTCTTGCAATCTAGATATTCTATAGTCTTCATCAGTAACAAGACCTTGCAAGGAAACTCTTAGAGATGGTATTTCTACTTCAATGGGTAATACTGCTTCGGACCCATACACAAAAGAAAAAGGTGTAGCTCCAATAGGTGTTTGATACTTGTTCTATAAGCCCATAGTGCAGGATTGAGCTGCAGATGCCAATCCTTCCCAGATTTGTTCACTATTATGTGCAAGATAGTCAATAGGTTTTTGTTAGATGCCTCTGCTTGTCCATTACCTTGAGGGTAATATACTGAGGACCAACGTTGTTTGATTTTAAACTTCACACAAATTTCATCTAGATCTTTGTTCTTAAATTGTCCTCCATTGTCTGTTATAATTGATGAAGGTATACCATACCTGCAGATGATATAGTTAAGAATAAATAGAGCTACTTGTTTTCCTATTGCCTTGATGAGTGGAACTGCTTCTACCCACTTAGTGAAGTACTCAGTGGCAATGATAATAAATTTATGTCCATTAGATGACGCAGGATATATTTGGCCTATTAGATCGAACGCCCATTGTTGGAAGGGCCAGTGCGTTACAAATGGTATAAGATCCCTTGCAGGAGCGTGGATAAGGTGCCCATGTAATTGACACTTTTCATAGGTTTTAGCAAATTTTATGGCTTCCTTCTCCATGTCTGGCCAGTAGTAGCCAGCCCTTAGTAGTTTTCGCGCTAATTTTAGACCGTTTGAATGAGATCCACAAACACCTTCATGAACTTCGGATAATGCGCGTTGGGACTCCTCAGTTTCTAGACATTTAAGCAAAGTATTATCTAAACCTCGCCTGAATAAGTCATTAGCAATAATGATGTACCGTGACGCGTTTCAGATTAGGTTTCTTTTTTCATTTCGGGAAAGATTGGCAGGGACAACTTGGTCACGTAGGTAAGAGTAAATGTGGCTATAACGAGATGAGTCATGTCCAATAATAGAACAGACTACCTGGGACTCGGGAGAATCATAGGCAGGGTAATGTAACTCTTCCATCAGGAATTCAAAGCAAAAATTAGACTCATGTAGCTGTGGTATAGATGCCAAAGTAGCCATTGCATCTGCCGCTCTATTTGTTGTTCTGGGTATCTGCTGAAATGATACGGAGGTGAAATATTTCTTGAGGTCATCCACCATCCTCTTGTAAGGCATCAGTTTCTCATCTTTCGTCTGATATAGGTCATTAATCTGGTTGATAATGAGTTGAGAATCTCCATAGATGTGTAATTCCATGATCTTCCACTCGATGGCCAGCTTGATCCCATTTACCAAAGCTTCATACT
Source organism: Cryptomeria japonica (assembly GCF_030272615.1). Lineage (NCBI taxonomy): Eukaryota > Viridiplantae > Streptophyta > Pinopsida > Cupressales > Cupressaceae > Cryptomeria > Cryptomeria japonica. The sequence goes on along the minus strand of NC_081406.1, from coordinate 563,964,902 downwards.
CTGCAATATTGCTTGTGCAAGGGAAGGGAAGTTTGTAAGCTTTTGGAATTGAGTATTTCTAGGGAGTGATAAATAGTATCCCGACACCTGAGCCATGTTGAGTAAAAGACCCATAAAAGAACATCTTCCATGATTGTTCAGTAAGGTGCATGATTGATTCATCTGGGAATTCTATATGCAGGGGTTGATCGTCTTCAAGTGGAGCTTCAACAAGTTGGTCTGCGATAACTTGTCCTTTGATAGTTGTACGTTCTACATATTCAATGTCAAAGTTTGTAAGGACCATGACCCATTTAGCCAGTCTTCTTGTAAGCGTTGCTTTACTGAGAAGGTACTTAAGTGGATCAATCTTGGCTACCAGCTTAATAGAATGTACCAACATATAGTGCCTTAATTTTTGTGATGCAAAGACTAATGCTAAGCATGCTTTTTCTATTATAGTGTAATTCATTTCATATGACACCAATGTTCGACTGATGTAATAGATAGCTCGTTCCTTTTTATTGTCATCCTGTTGTGCCAGAAGTGCCCCTAGTGAAGTATCTGTAGCTGATATGTACAAGATCAGTGGCTTACCTTGAATCGGTGGCATTAATATGGGTGGATTAGAAAGATATTCTTTGATTTGTTATAAATGTAGTTCACAATCTTTATCCCAGTTGTATTGAATCCCTTTCCTTAATACCTTCATGAAGGGTTGAGCCTTGTCAGCTAACTGAGATATAAAACGCCTTATGGACTGAAGATGACCTCGTAGACTTCTCATCTGACTGATATTCTTAGGTGGAGTCATGTCCATTATAGCTTGGACCTTTTCAGGATCAACCTCAATTCCCTTTTTTGAAATTATGTAACCAAGTAATTTTCCTGATGTGACTCCAAATGCACACTTTTTTGGATTTAAGCGGACCTTGAATCTTTCCATTCAATCTAATATGAGGCCTAGCTCTTGAATGTGTGTAGATCTCTTCATAGTTTTTACCAAGGTGTCATCTACATAATCTTCCATGTTTTTATGCATCATATCATGGAAAATAGTGGTTACTACTCTTTGGTAAGTTGCTCCTGCGTTCTTTAGACCAAACGACATAACATTCCAGCAGAAGGTTCCCCACGCACATGTGAAGGTTGTCTTCTCTTGATCTTCAGGTGCTATCTTGATCTAATTGTAACCAGAGAATCCATCCATTAATGAATACATCTCATATCCAGCAATCATATCTACTATCATGTCAATGTTGGGCAATGGAAAATCATCTTTTGGACATGCCTTGTTGAGATCCCTAAAATCTGTGCAAACTCTAATAGATTTGTCTGCTTTTGATACAGGTACTATGTTGGATATCCATTCTGCATAGTCTATAGCTCTGATAAATCCAGCTTTTAGCAATTTCTCTTGTTCAGCCTTGACTAGTAGAGCCACATGAGGATGCATTTTTCAGAGTTTTTGTTTGACTGGTTTAACTCTTGGCATAATAGAGAGATGATGCATGATGAGATCAGGATCTAGTCCTGGCATATCTGAGTATGTCCATGCAAAGTTAATCTTCTTTTCTAAAAACAGATCGGTGAAATCTTTTAACTCTTCTGCTGATAGTGATTGGGCTAAATGAATGACATGCGGTATCTCTTGACTCCCAATGTTCATTGGTTGAGTTGGTTCGATCAATATGGAAGATCTCTCCTAGAAGTGGCTCGACAGTATATCAAGTACCTCACCTTTAGGCGCCTCATAGAGGTTTTCACCTTTGGGTACATCCTTTATTTTCTCTTTTTTAGAGTCTGACACTGCCACAATGTGGTTTTCGCTATCAGATCTTTTATTCTTATTTTTCTTGTTTTTGCGACTAAGATACTTGATATCCGCTTCAGTCATGTTTTCATTTTGTTTGCTGGTGGAAGAGTACATGGGTTCAACTGCATTGAGATAGTAGGCTAGTGTATAGTCATTGGCAAAAGTAGGCACGTTCAAGGGTTGGCTATAAAGAGTATTATCAATCAGTTATGGATGTATTAAGGATAAGGTTGGTACAGGCTCAAGAGAGTTTACGGTACTATCATCATTGTTTCGAACCGACCAGTCGAGTTCCAGAATACTACCTTGCGTACGTGTCTCGAGACCAGGAAGAGTTATGACATGATTATCGTCATTCATGTTAGTATTTATTGGACCTAACTCAACCGACCTACTTCTAGCATCGTCGTCTGCTTTAGATTGGGCTACATACCGTGGTATAACAGTAGACAATATTTCATTATTCATGATAGAGTAGTCATAATGCGTTGTTGAATAGTTGTTGTCATAGATAGAGCTCTTGTTTGAGCCATCAGAGTCATAGGATGGAGTTGCTGACTCATCTTCAAGTGGTTTAGTGAAGGTATATATAGTATCAACATCCACATCCTTGATGCTGCAAGTTCCTTCTTGATTTGGTTCATTGATTGCTTGCATTTGACACACTTGTGGACATGACTTTGACGATTCTATTAACCCCTGTCATCTGTTCCATTCAACTTCTTCTAGACTGATGACTGGTTCTCTTGCTCTAGCTTCTAGTTCTTCTTGTGTGATTCTGTACTTGATTTGTCATATCTCATTAGGAGAATTGGTAGGTGAAGGACTTGCTTGTGTCCTTTCTTTCTTCAGTTGTCGGTCATAGTCTTCTTGTCATTTTAATCTGATTTCTTCTATTTCCTTTTGCATTCTTAGGCATATCAGCTCTTGTGCGTCATCTGCGGTATCCCTGAGTTCTTCAAGCATTTTTGTAGTAGATGTATCTGAGATGTGATTTGGACCCCATTCATACTCATTTGAATCAGTTTTTGAGTCATCTACTTGTTGTTTGCCAGTATATGTGACCGGAATGTTCAGTGGTGCAAACAATTCTCTGATTCTGTATATTTCATCTCTCATATCCTCTAGAGCGTCTACTTCATGTGGTACCATAGCTGATACAACTGGAACTTGATTACCATTTGTTTCCTTTCCCTGGGTGGGTAATTCTTTTTGTTCACCATCACATTCCTCCTGAGTTTGTTGAGTATTAATTTCTTGTGTTGTTAGAGGTAGTACCTTCTTCTTCCACTTACGTTGATGGCAAGGTGTGTGCTTCTGATCTGATGACTTTCTTGGATCATATCCTAGTCCAGCTTTATCATTGGTCGACTTAGTTTGTAGTTGAATAGGTTCAACAATACCTTTTTGACATTTGCCGAGAGGACCAGTACCTAAATATCCCATGCGTTGAAGCATCTTATAGCCTGGACCATATTGCGTTGGAGAAATCTCACAATGTCGTATTTCTTTATCTGCACTGTCTTCTTTGAAGAGCGATTTAAGGACATCATCCCCTTCTATTTCATCTGCAAGAAAAGTAGAGGACTGTATAAAGGTACCATCATAAATGACTTTTGGAGTTGAAGTTTGTGGCCTCATGCCCTCTGATGGTTTTCCTGACTGTCTTGGTGATGGAGGAAGAGATGTGAGTGAGAGTATAGGCTCTATCTTGTAACCATCCATGCCAGTGTTTGTGATTTTTAGTTTCTTTTCCAAATCTTTTAGCAGAGATTCTGAACTTTTAGCTGTGGAAGCTACTCTATTATTAGGAACAAAAGCATCAACACCTTGTGTTAATGCATTGCAGGCATAGCTTGTATTGGCAGGAATACTAACCTCTACTCCATTATAAGGAAACTTCAGACATTGATGGTACGTAGATGGTACTACTTTCATTTCATGAATCCATGGCCTGCCCAGTAAGATGTTGTATGAAAGATGAAGATCCAAGACTTGAAAAATGATATCTCTCTCCACAGGTCCTATTCTGATTGGTAATGATACCAGTCCCTTAGAAGTTCTTTCTTCTTCATCATAAGCCTTGATTGTTATCTTCTTTGTTGGATCAATGACATTTTCAAATAATCCCAGCTATGTTAATATATTGTAAGTACAAATATTCAACCCAGCACCTCCATCTATCAAAACACGTTTAACGTGGTGTTTGTGGATCATGGCTTCAATGTGTAATGGCTGGTTATGTGGATGACTTAGTGAGTTATCATCTTCTTCAGAGAACGTGAGGTAATGAGGGGAGGTTAGGTGACCTACCATAGATTGAAACCGATCTATGTCTAAATCTTTAGGAACACTGGTAGTAAGTAGACCCTTGTCTAGGACTTCTTTATGAGCAGAAGAGATCTTAAGTAGTTCTAGAATGGAGATCTGAGCATTGGTTCTCTTTAATTGTTCAACAATACTATATCCAGGAGAAGACGATGAAACTAGTTGCTTTGATTTGGCCATGATTGTGTCTGTTTGTTTATTTGGCAGTTTTGATGTTGTTTGATCAAAAGTGGAGGAACTATCTCCTGGGAGAGAAATCTTCCTTTGAGCACGAGTCACGACATTAGTAGCTTGTGCTTGATTTTGATGATCCTGGACTATGATCACATTGCAATATTCAGGTTGAACAAATTCAATCATGTTGATCACATTATCATTGTTAGTGTAATTATAATTGACTCTAGCTCCTCTCTTGGATTTTGAGGAATCTCCTTGTTCATAAGTGGGTAAGGGATCTTTAAAGGCCTTATGATCAACATTAGTTGCATGATTTCCCACAATGATCTTGCCTGCGTCAATGAGATCTTGTATTTCATGTTAGAGTTTCATGCAGTGGTTTATGTTATGTCCCTTGTTCCGATGGTAGTCACAGTACTCATTTTCTCTCCACCATTTGGGTCTAATTTCTGGGTCATAGGGTCGGGAATTGTCTGGTAGTGTTATCAGATTATTTGCCAATAAAGTTTTAAAAGCTGAATCATATGACTCATCTAGAGGAGTAAACTCACGCTTAGGTTTTGAGACCCAAGGTTTGTCTTTAAACCACTCTCTTGTTTTCTTTGGGGGATTCTCTGTTGTAGTTTCAGCTGCCTTGAGTGCTTGTGTGCCACTAGCTAAGTTAAATATTGTGGATTTTGTTTTTGCTTGAACAATATCTACCTCTCCATCACTAACAACGTTCTTGTTGTTGTCTTTGCTATATTTCCAGTATCTACTTTTTTCTTTAGAGCTAGAACCTTGCGATGTTTCTTTCCAAAGTGATATATCTCCCTTTTTGATAAGTACATCTTCCATTCTGAGGGTGTTATCTACCATTTTGTTAAATGAAGGGTGCACTTGCATTTGGACACTGTATTTCAATTCAGGGACTAAGTTGTTGACAAAGATGTCCATTTTCTCAAGATCTAGGATAGTCCGTGAATATCTAGAGAACATCTTTCTCCATCGTTGGAGGAAAGTGAGAAAGGGTTCTCCTGTCTTTTGTCTAGTATTGCAAAGCTCTATCATAGTGACTGGGTGATGAATGTTGTATGAGTATTGCTGTAAAAATAGTTGGATTAGTTCTTCAAACATTTTTATCCCTTTGGGGAGACTTGCGAACCATTCCATTGCTTGACCTCCTAAACTCCTTGGGAAAAGGTGCATGAGGTACGTTTGATCGTGCATGAACTCCATACAAGCAACACAGAACTCTCTGACATGATCTTGAGGATTTGAGGTACCATCATACTTGTCAAATTTTGGTATCTCAACTCGTGAAGGAAATGGAGACATGTAAAGGTTTTTGTCAAATGGGAATGGGCATATTGTGTCCAAAGAATATTGTTTTGGCGTTTTATCTTTGTTTTCTATTCTTGTGACCGCAGTTTGTAATGCTTGCATTTGTTTGCTCATTTTTCCCCATGGTGTCTCTTCCTCTTTAGCAACAAGGGCCTCCACATTATAACCAGTAGGGAGTTTGGCACCTTGTTTTGCTAATTCTAGGAAATAGTCTTCTTTTTCCCTAGCCATGATGACCATCATCATTTTCCAGAATTCTTTATTATTTTGACATCTATGTACTTCGTCTTCAGGAGGTTCAGGAAGCTCATACTCAGTTGATGAATCACTGTCAGTGGCATGATTGCTGAAGTCATCGTGAGTGTTTTGTTTATTAGCTTCTCTTTCTTGTCTTTCCCCAAACATGGTGGGAGATAGGGGCTGATCGAAGATTGGTATATCGTAAACTGGTATCTGTGATGAGGACAGTTTATTGTAAAAGGGGTTTTCTTTGAAGAACAAATTGTCTTTGGTTGAAAAGGGGGTTTCTTTTTCTTTGTCCTTTTTATTGTGAGAACTTTTGGTTTGAACAGGCATTTCCAACCAACAGGACCGAGAGCAAGATGTGTTGCAAAAGTCAAGATCAAATTGTAGCTAGTATTTTGTTTAACGTAGTAATTAAGAGAAGTAACTTAAGATCTGGTCTGGTTTCAGGAACAATCTATCCTGTGTAAGATGTTATCCAAGTTGACTTAGGTTTGATAAAATGTTCATTTGAACTAGCTTAAAGATGATCGACAAAATCGTGCAACGCAACGACAGAGGTACACTATCAAGGTTGTTTATGCTCAAGAGGATGGTAACCAATTTTAGGCTCGCTCTAGACTATTTAGACAATTTTGACAATTTTGATTGATAAGATCAGGAATTCGTATGACAGAGGATTGGACAGAGACGAGATTCTGACAGACAAAGTTTCAATGACTGACGACTACTAGTTTTTGATAAGGATTGATGTTTCAATGACTGGCAGAGACCAGTTTGGACACAGACAGAGTTTATCACTGATTTTGTTTGTTGTTTTCTCTAGTTTTGGTATTCCAGTTTTAGTTTTAGGGATGAAAACATAGAAAACACACAAGATATATAATAATTCAATCACAACACGCTAACCCTATGGAAGTTGGCTTAGAGAAGAAAACCTTTGCTTGCTGACTTAGGTACACACCCAATAGCTAATCAAAATACGGCCATTGAGTCTCACGCAATGGATTCTCAACACCGTATTAGCCGACTCCAAATGCTAATGGGGGCATGATATGGCAAGTGTCTTGGGAGAGTTACTATCTCTCTTGCACAAAGATTATCAACCTTTCAGAGGTGAATCGGGTAGCTTCTATCTTATAGTTCTTAGTCAAGAATTCTGTTTGAAATTACCCCTTGAAGTCACGCAAGCATGATTGAGGCCTATAGCCCCAACAAGGTATCGAAACAAGATGTAGTCACGTAAACATGATTGGGACCGCGAGGCCCTACAAAATGCTCGATATGAGAGATCTCAAAGAGAAAACTCAAATAATCCCACCCTCTAAGACTTTAATCACCAGAGGCCTATTTATTATAGTGAGTTGGAATGCTCAAGTCCAGCTGTACTCACTTGGGTCATTCTCACAGGGTGATTACTTTTTCCCACTATGACAGGCCCGCTAAAGGTACACAAATCTCAAAACTTAGAAAAAAGCTTCGAGGGTTTAGATTTTTGATTGTCTATAAAAGACAAGAGCATACTCTCCTACCTCTTAGATTTTTCTGAAAACACGAAAGACAGATTTGTTCTTTAACCAGATAGCAATTTAAGTGCCTAAGAAAATACTAAATGAATACACAATGTTTATTCGATTCTCCTTAGGCAACCTGCAAAACCAATATGTCAGTAGTCATTTTCTTCTTGATTCTTTGGCAAGCGTATGTTTGATTGATAGATTCTTTGACAAGCGTCCTGAAAACATTAAAAGCCCAAAATTAGTTGCCAAAATAACATAAAAAAAATCATCAAAAGAAAATTCTATCATGTAAACTGTAAATTAAACTAATCTAACAAGCATTTCCATTTTATGACTATCCTAGTTATGACAAATTTTGATAGTACTGTATATGGTGAAAATGGATAACAATAATAACAATATTGAAAGGCTAAATGAATTCAACCACAAAACCCTAGCCTAACAACAACAAAGATCCACCATAACATATGAAGATTACCTAAGACAATGCAAATCAAACGAAACCACAAAGATTATACCATCACATGTCCAATAGGGTTTTGATCTCCATTCTTCCTATCTCCATTGATCTTGCTTGATATATTTGCTCTCAGATTTTATATGCACAAGAGCTCAACAAAGAATGGAATGTGGTTGCAAGTAGGATCGTAGTGTAGTCAAGTGTATAAGATTCATTCGAATGTATCATTAGGGTCTGATAATGAAGGAAGCATCTCCTTATATAGAAGACACTATATGAAATGGAGGGATAAGATTGAGAGGTGTAAAAGGAGGTCGGCTATGATTAGAGGGTAGGTAAAAGAAATAATAAAATAATGAAAGGGGTAGGTAGTGTATGAATTAAGAGATGAATGACATGTGTCATAGGTAGAAAAGGTTAATGAATTAATTAAATAAATAAATATTTATTTAATTAATAGAAGAAGTGGGATAATTAAATAAATAAGATATTTATTTAATTTAGGAAAAGGATAATTTAAATAAATAAATGTATTTATTTAAATGAGAAATAAGGTTAGAAGAGGATAAATGAATTAATTAAATAAATAAAGATTTATTTAATTAATAGAAGAATTAAGCTTAGATAATTAAATAAAAAAAAAATTTATTTGATTAGACATGTCAATTTTGGGTGTCTACATTTTGCCCCTCTTTGAGACAATGTGGCTTGTCGCGTTGTTCAAAGAAGATAAGATGAACTGATACAAATTTGCCCCAGGATGGGAATGATATGCCCCCTCGAGAGATTGGATGAAAATGTTTGAAAAGATCGCAGACAATCTCTCGATAAGAAAGAGAGGCTAAAATGGACTGATCAGATAAAGTGACAAAGTCACGAGATAATGAAGACTGACTCGGGAGATGAGGGCTAGGGCTAGGGTAGTCTATAAGATAGACCATGAGGGGAAAACATCCTCATTGTCATCTACACCTCCAAGAGATTAGAGTGCAGAGAGAGAAAAGAGCAGCAGCAGTCAGCAGTGATGGCTTTGGTTCACAGATTTGACCGCGTTCACCGATTCCAGAGGCCAGCAAAGGCAGGAGAGCCAGTAAGTACCACAAAACCTCCTTGTACTTTGATGAATTTATTGTTGTCATTAATGCATGGTAGATAGGGCAATAAATGCGCTTAGAATAGGGTCCAAAAAATGTCCAGGCGCGTTTGCGTTGGTGCCAGGCACGTCTATGCTCGCGAGGCGCGTCTGTGTTTGTGCTAGGCGCGTCTATGCTCGCGAGGCGCGTCTGTGTTTGTGCCAGGCGCGTCTATGTTTGAACCCGCATCTATGTCAAATGCGGCCACGTTTGTGGTGGTTAGGCGCGTCTGTGCCAAGAAGGCACGTCTGTGTCGCCCAGGCACATCTATGCAGAGCATAGGCACGTCTGTGTTTGTCAGGCGCGTCTGTGCAGTCTTTAAGCATGTTTATGTCAGGTAAGCGTGTTTGTGTTTAGTTTTGTCTTCTAGGTCAAATTGGCAGTTCTGTGATGAACATACGCTGTCGATTAGATAAGCTGCTAAGAGGATACACTCAAGCAGGTCCTCTAGGGAAGACTAGGATAGATCAAGGCACTTTGTGATGAACAGGGAGTGCAAATGTGAGTAACACTTTGTGATGAATAGGGAGTGTCACACATGTAGTACTTTGTGATGAACAGTGAGTACTACTAGTATAAATAGCAACACTTTGTGATGAACAGTGAGTGTCACTAGGATAGAATGCCATATGCATTTAGATAAAAAGTAGCATTTTGTGATGAACAAGGAATGCCACTATGACTGACATGAGTGATTTGCTTGACTGCAGGAGTATGTGCCGATGCTGGAGTCATGGGAGAGATTCCCGTCTACTTAGAGGTTGCGACCTGAGTTGTCATTCGAGGACAGAGCTGCTATTGAGGAGATGGGACTGAGACATGTTCTATATGTGCCTGAGTTTCGGGTGAACATGGGATTGTTGATTGCGCTGGCGGAGAGATGGCACTCTGAGACTTGTACTTTTCATTTGCTGATGGGTGAGATGACAGTCACCCTGGAGGATGTATACAGGATTCTATGGATACCGATCGATGGGGAGCTGATTTCGTACGATCGAGATGGAGACAGGGATGCCCTTAGACGAGTGTTCTAGGATCTGGGACTGGAGATGAGGGTGGGACATGTGGCATGGGATACCATGACATGAACAGGATTAGCACTACCAACAGTGTTGGCAGGAGTTATCAGTGGTTTCCTCTATCCAGATAGGGCGGCACGAGGGGTGGTTGTAGAGGACATAGGGGCCAGGAGATATGATCTTGGGGCGGGTCCTTCTAGGGCTCAGACTCCGTCAAGGCCAGTCGGCTCTGAGGGAGGGAATTCATCATAGCCGTAGAGGGCTCCCTATGTATCAGTATTGTACCATTTTTGTATGATGATGTAGACACCTTCGGGTGATTGTAGCCATATGATTTTGACATCATTGTATCATGACACTTTATATATATATATGAGATGATTCATCTTTGCGGCAGCTATATGCATGTGTACCTATGTGATGAGATGTTCTTATGTGATGTTTGTTTTATGCTATGGATGCAAATATGTATATAATGTAATGCAATATATTTTTTTTTCTTTTATGTTTTATATGTGTAAGCATGATGCAAATGTGAATGTATGTAATGCAGATGAATATGATAATGCAAATATAAATTGTGCTAACAGGTGTTGTGTGCAGGATGTGATGTAGTTGTGATATCTATATGTATGTATGAAATGCTTATATGTGGTAATGCAGGTGAAACTACATGAAATGCAAATGTTTTTGGCGTGTCATTATACTTAGTCATGTGATAGCAGGCTACGCGGACTTGAGAAGGACGATGGAAGTCAATCAAGAAAGGGGGATGAAAGACAAAAGATATGAAAGTGAAAGAGCTTCTTGTGCATTATCATCATTGAGCTTTATTATGGCAAGAAGGTTATGACAATCGAGGCATATGTTCGACCCAGAAAGTCATTGTACCTATTTGCATGGAGATAAGACAGTCTCAAACAAGGAATGCCCCAGTTCACACTAGACTCACAGTGTCCTCATATCTTGGACAAGTCATAGCATTACTACGAGACAATCCACAGACAACAAAGAAAAATAGGTGACGATACCCCATCCTCGCCTTTCTAGTCAAAGACATCTTGGAGATAGAATCTCTAGTCAAAGATATCCTGGAAAAGCTAAAAGACATGTCACCAAAAGATAAAATCAAAAGAAAACCAAGACTCGACACCAACATCCACTGTAGTCCTCAAGTTTAGTGTCTCTTGTCACTTGTATAAGTCTTATTTGATTGTGGTCCCAATGTTAATTTTCACAAAAAGGATAGATAGCACTGAACCATAATGTTGTCTGAGTCTGTTGAAAGATTTGATTTGTTGAAGCCCATTATTGCTGCTGTGTCTCATCTGAAACTGATATTTTATTGTGGAGAAGATGAAACTTTATTGTGGATCTGTGATGCAAATGTTGCTTTATTGCGGATTGTGTGCGGATAGACTGAAGGAAGCTGGAAGAAACTGTACTCCTCAAAACATGTGATGTTCTCAGTTCCACACCCATTACTAGATGTAGGATTTTGCCTTAGCCACATATAGGATCTGATTTATTATGGATGGAAAGGGAGGTGAAAAGGGAGGTTTATTATGAATGGCGAACCAATCTTGGGTAGATCAATAACAAGCCATGATGGGAATGGGTAAGTTTATTATGAACGAATAGGTTGTGAGTGTGTGCAAAGTGAAAGGATGAAAGTGAATCCTGAAGGAGGGAGGAGCAATGTCTCTACGCATGGCGCTGGTGACCCAGTTTTCACCATGGTACTTGCCCAGGGCGCCACCGAAGTGGTTTTCACCGTTGGACGAAATTATTTCTCTTTACTTTTTTTGATTTTTCAATGTTTTTTGTGTCACAAGGCGCCTGTTTGCCAGGTTTTCACCAAGTAATGATTTTTTTTGTTTTATAATTTTTTTTTTGTATTTTTGAATTTTTTGAATTTTTTTTTTGTATTTTCGAAATTAGGATACTCTGAAGAGCTATGTGTAAAACCTGCGAAGATGCATGCTGTTGATAGGATCCTCCAAAGGTTCGCCTTCTGTAGTTGAGAGCTGATATGCACCAGATCCATATGCTGCTGTAATGATGTAAGGACCAAGCCAATTTGGTTCGAACTTGCCCTTATTCTCTCTGTCTTGTTGATTTTTAGGATTTTCTCTGAGAAGTAAGTCCCCTACCTCAAATGTGCGAGGCTTGAGTTTGTGATTGTAGCTACGACTCATTCATTGTTGGTAAGCCTTGAGATGATTAAAAGCAGTTTGTCTTCGTTCATCCAGTAGTTCCAGCTCTTGTAAGCGAGAGACCCTATAGTCTTCATCACTGATGATGTTTTGCAAAGAAACCCGTAAAGAGGGTAGCTCGACCTCAATAGGCAAGATAGCTTCAATGCCATAGACAAGTGAATAGGGTGTAGCTCCTGTAGGTGTGTGGACACTTGTGTGGTAGGCCCAAAGTGCAGGATTAAGTTGGATATGCCAATTATGACCAGCATCGTCGACTGTCTTCTTTAGGATTTTAAGGATTGTTTTGTTAGACGCCTCAGCTTGGCCATTACCTTGGGGGTAATATGGTGTGGAGAAATGATGGGAAATATGGAAGCGGTCACAGAGTTCACAAACATCCTGATTTTTGAAAGGACGCCCATTATCAGTGATAATGGAAACAGGAATACCATATCGACAAATGATATAGTTGAGGATGAATGTGGCAATCTGCTTTCCAGTAACTTGTGTGAGAGGCACGACTTCAATCCATTTTGTAAAATACTCTGTGGCAGTGATAATGAATTTATGACCATTGGAAGGAGGGTGAATCTTGCCTATGAGATCGAGTCCCCACTGACAAAAGGGCCAAGGAGACGCAAGTGGTTGAAGTTCTTGTGCTGGCGCATGTATAAGGTCTCCATGAATTTGGCATTGCTTACATTTCTTGACAAACTAATACGAGTCTTTCTCTATATTGGGCCAATAATATCCAGTCCTGATGAGTTTCTTGGCCAAGGTAGGACCACTAGCATGTGGACCACATATCCCCTCATGCACTTCACGTAATGCAATCTGAGCTTCGTCGCTTTCTAAACATCTAAGAAGAGTGCCATCTAGACCTCGCCGGTGTAGGATATCAGCTAAAATGACATATTGAGAGGATTGGCGAATGAAAGTGCGATGTTGGTTATTTGATAGATTAGGAGGTAGGGTATTGTCACGAAGGTATGTGAAAATGGAACCATATAACTGGGATTCGGGACTGACAACACATAGTGTCTCAGTAGGCACGATCTCATATGAAGGAACAAAAAGGTTATCCACCAAGAACTCATAGCGGGTCTCGTTTGGAGGTAAATCAATCAGGGAAGCAATTGTAGCCATGGCATCTGCGGCGTGATTCTGCTCTCTTGGTATCTGCTCAAAGTCTATCTTTGTGAAGTGTTGTTTCAGATCATCCACCATTTGTTTATAAGGCATTAATTTTTCATCTTTTGTTTGGTAATCATCAGTTGCTTGACAGATGACAAGTTGGGAGTCCCCAAAAACATGAAGCTCCTGGATCTTCCATTGAACTACAATTCGTAATCCTATTGTTAACGCCTCATATTCCGCTATATTGTTAGTGCAAGGAAATGATAAGCGGTATGATTTTGGTATAGAATCTCCTTGAGGAGTTATAAAGAGGATGCCAGATCCTGCCCCATGCTGTGTGTATGAGCCGTCGAAGTACAGTTGCCATGGCTTTGCATGTGACATTGTCAAAATGGATTCATCTGGAAATTCTGAACTTAGAGGAACATCGTCTATCATGGGAGCATCTGCTAATTGATCTGCGATGGCTTGTCCTTTTATTGCTTTTCTGTCCACATACTCGATGTCAAATTCACTCAAGATCATTACCCATTTGGCCAGTCGTCCAGTAAGTGTTGCTTTATTGAGAAGGTATTTCAATGGGTCTATCCTTGCAACTAACTTAGTCTTATGAGTGAGCATGTAATGTCATAATTTCTCTGAAGCAAAGACCACGGCGAGACATGCATGCTCAATTGGTGTGTAGTTTAGTTCGTATCCCACCAATGTGCGACTGATATAGTATACTGCTTTTTCCTTGCCCTCAGCAGTCTGTTGTGCTAAGAGTGCCCCCAGTGTTGTTGGAGTAGCTGATATGTATAGTAACAGAGGCTGATCTGGAACTGGTGGCATCAAAACTGGCGGATTTAGAAGATAATCTTTGAGCGTCTGGAAAGCCTGTTGACAGTTATCATCCCATTTGAATTTGATGTTTTTATGTAGCAGGTGCTGAAAAGGATTACACTTATCTGCCAGTTGTGCTATGAATCTTCAGATGGACTGGAGTCTGCCTTGTAAGGATCGAAGTTGACTGATATTTCTTGGTGGTTGCATTTCCAAGATGGCCTTGACTTTTGCTGGATCAGCTTCAATTCCTCTTTTGGATACAATGAATCCTAGGAGCTTCCCGGAGGTTACTCCAAAGACACATTTCTTGGGGTTTAATCTTACTTTGTATTTTTCCAACCGATCAAAGACGACTGAAAGTATGTCCAAATATGTATTTCTGTCTATTGATTTGCCCAAGAGGTCATCAACATAATCTTCCACGGTTACATGCATGAGATCATGAAAGATAGTAGTCATGGCTCTTTGATATGTAGCACCTGCATTCTTTAGCCCGAAAGGCATGACATTCCAGCAGAAAGTTCCCCACGGACAAGTAAATGATGTTTTGTGTTGATCGTCAGGCGCGATCCTTATTTGATTATAACTAGAGAATCCATCCATCAATGATAACATTTCATGACCTGCTATGAGATCAACAATCAAGTCTATATTTGGTAATGGGAAGTCATCCTTTGGACAAGCTTTGTTGATGTCTCTAAAATCTGTACATATTCTGATGCTGCGATCTGGTTTACTAATAGGTACCAAGTTGGAGATCCATTCGGGATAATCGATTGGGCGTATGAATTTGACATCCAATAACTTCTCAAGTTCTGCTTTGACTAATAATGCCACTTGTGGATGCATTTTTCTTAATTTCTATT
The DNA here is from genome assembly GCF_030272615.1 of Cryptomeria japonica. NCBI lineage: Eukaryota > Viridiplantae > Streptophyta > Pinopsida > Cupressales > Cupressaceae > Cryptomeria > Cryptomeria japonica. Next base: position 563,949,878 of record NC_081406.1, on the reverse strand, counting down.
TTACTGGTTTTGCCCCCGGTTTAACTGTCAAATGATGCATTACCAAATCCGGATCTAATCTAGGCATATCAGCGTATGACCAGGCAAAGTTGATTTGTCGTTCTTTGAAGAAACTTATGAATTTTGACCTTTCAGACTCTGTCAATGATTGCGCTAGGAATATGTTGTGTGTAACCTCTTCTGTACCAATGTTTGTTTTGATAGTCTCCTCTACCAACATGGATGACTTTTCCTCATATGATGCTGGGAGAATGTCGAGCCTTCCATCTTCGAGTGCCTCGAAGAGGTTTTCGCCCTCAGATACATCCTTTCTTTTTACTTTTTTGGGGTCAGACAGCGCCACAGTGTGGTTTTCGCCATAAGACCCTTGATTTGTTCTTATTATCACATTTTTGCGACTGGAAGGTCCGACACCCTCACCAAAATATGCCACGCTATTGAGTTCTATAGTGTATCCCGCTTTATGGTCTCCAGGGGGAAGATCATCTCGTATGCCCAGATAGTCAATAAAAGCTTCATCGTTTTGGAATGTGTCAAACTGTGCAGATCCTTCATGATCCCAGTCAATGAGTTGGTGGTGAAAAAGGGGAAGGCCGTTAATGTCTTTGAAGTTAGCGGAGCTAAGAGTGAAGATGTAGTTATATTCGGGTATGTCAAGGTAATTATCGAGGTCATCGATGGCACTCTCCTCATTAGTCTCGATCGCGAGCGAATCTAAATTATTGTCACTAGTGGTGCATTCTGGGACAGGTGTTCTCATCCTATGTGATTTCAACCTAGAACCTTGAGACAAGGACTGTGTGGACTCCTCATGGGTTGTTTCTTGACCAACTCTGAACTTGTTATAAAATTCCTCTTCTTCTGTGGGTTCATCTGGCTCTCTGAATATCTCGTTGAGCTCATAGTCACTGGAAGACTTGTCTGAACCCCATTCCCATTCGTTAGAATCTGTGGAATAGCGATCCTCTTGTTGCATTTTGGCGGCTTTGATTTGTAAGGCTTCTTCTGTCCTTTGGGTGTGGACCTTGAAAGTTAAGAAACCAAGTCCTTTCGAGCGTTCCTTCTTGAAAGTCAATTCAGGTTGTAAAGGTTCAATGATTCCTTCCTTTCGTAACCCCAGAGGGATTTTTCCATCATACCCGAATTTTTGTAGAATTTTGAAGCCTTTGCCATATTTCTCACATGGTAGATTGATGTGGTCTTGTGTTTTCTCTTCATTGTCTCTGAAAAGCATTTGGTATAAATCTTCCTCTTCTAGTTCACCCCATCTTTGAAAGGTAGTAGGGTCCCATTTGAGCATCCTGATGGAGATTTGTTTGTTAGGATGTGGTCTTCCATATTCTTTTGGGGAACTCATGACTTGTCGTAAGTACATGGTCTGATTTAAAGTATATTCTCCCATGCCTTTGTCTTGAAACTTGCCTTTAAGCTCACCTTGTTTTGATGTCGAAGGTTTTAATGACTCAGGATCAATGTATGCCGACAAAGGAACAACCTCACGATTACTAGGAATGATGGTCTCAGTCTTTGATTTTAGGTTATTGCAGTATATGAATGGATTAGGATCACCGTTAACTGTTACTTCCACTCCATTATGAGGAAACTTAATGCATTGGTGATATGTGGATGGAACTGCCCTCATTTCATGAATCCAAGGACGCCCTAGCAATATGTTATAAGTGAGATTTAAATCCAGGACTTGACAAACCACATCCTTTGTAACTGGCCCAACTCTGAGAGGTAAGGTGACTGTGCCCTTGGATGAACTCTCTTCGTCATCATATGCCTTGATGGTGATTTTGTTTGTAGAATTCACAGCTTTATCAGAATATCCCAATTGTGTAATAGTGCTTAATGTGCAAATGTTTAGACCTACTCCTCCATCTATCAAGACTCTTTTTATTCGATGTTTGTGTATGAAGGCGTCAATGTGTAATGGTGCATTATGTGGCTGACTTACCGAGGCGTCATCGGCTTCTGTGAAAGTAAGTGAATGTGGGATGGAAAGGTATCCCACCATGGCTTGAAACTAGTCCACATTTAGATCAGTAGGAACAACAGTATCTCTCAAGATTTTGTCAAGAATGGCTTTATGTGCGGGAGATATGCGTAATAGCTCAAGGATTGAAATGAGCGCGGGTGTCTTCCCTAACTGTTCTACAAGGTCATACTCAGGTTTGGTTGATGAAGAAGTGGTGTTTTTAGTTGGAGCACCTTGCAAAGTGAATTTACCTCGGCGGGTTGTAACATGACATTCAAAGGTAGGTTCAAAAGAAGATCCAACACCTTTTAGGACAATCTTGGGTCTCCGAGTAGAATTCTCAGACGCTTTATCCTTGATGATAATGGTAGAGACATAATTGTCCATCAAGATGTGATTGATGGTTGAATCATAGTTGTAAGATGCTCTTGTATAATTGGTTTGATCCTCTGTGGCTTTAGCTTTTCCCTTGTCATGTTTTGGGAATGGTTCCTTAAACATTTCATGTTCTTGATTAGACGAATGTCCCTCAATCTCAATGTCACCTCTATCAATGAGATCTTGTATGATGTTCTTCAGTCGATGACAATTTCCTATCTTATGACCCTTGCTCTTATGAAATTCACAATACTCATCATCATTCCACCAATTTGGTTTAACCTTTGGTTCATATGGAGGAAAATCTGGAATAGTGATTACCTTGTTTGCCACTAGCTTCTTGAAAGCTGACTCAAGTGGTTCTCCCAATGGGGTATACTTCCTTCGTGATCTGGAAGTTGTTTGAGTATTCACCTGATTGTTTGTAGAACTTGATCCAGAAAAGTTGACTTTGGGTCGCACTGTGTTGGCATCAACAACACCATCATTGACCGTGTTCTTGTTTTTATTCCAAAATCTTGGCTTGTCTTTTCCTTTAAAGTCATCTTTGTTTTCCTTGAATATCTTGATGACTCCTTGTTCAATTAGGACCTTTTCTGTCGCTAAGCCTTTTTCAATAACGTCCTTGAAGGTGGACAAACAAGCTTTTCTTAGATCATAGCCAATGTCTTTGTTAACATTTTGGGTGAACATTTCTACCATTTGTTTTTGTGGAATTTCACAAGAGCATCTGCTGGCTAGATTTCTCCATCTTTGTAAAAATGATGCAAAAGATTCTCCCTCCTTTTGCTTGGTGTTGCACAAAGTAGTAACTGATATGTCTGTCTCTATGTTGTAGGAGAAATGTTGGATAAATGCCTCTGCTAGATCACCCCATGACTTAATTCTAGGTGGAAGTTGGGAGAACCATTCCATAGCTTGATCACCTAAGCTTTGTGGGAATAATCTCATCAAATATGTCTCTTCTGCTGCTATCTCAATGCAAGCCGTGAAAAACTGTCTTATGTGTGCCTTAGGATCCCCTTTTCCTCTATACTTATCAAATTTAGGCGTCACAAAGTGTGTAGGAAAAGGAGGCATTGGAATGCTCTTGTCAAATGGATAAGGACATATGTCTCTCATTGTGTATGTTGGCTTCGGTGTATTTATGTCCTCCATTTTCTTTTGTAAGTCCTTGATTTGTTGCTCCAAATTGCTCTTAGGTGGAGATCGACTTCTTGGACCATATCCTATGTTTGAGGTACCCATTGGAGGAGGAGCATGTTGCATATATGGATGATATTGATCATACACATGTTCATATGGAGGGGGTCTGTAATGATGCTGCGTATATGGACCACTTGGTATAGATTCATGTTGAGGAACACCATATCTATTTTGTGTATGTATACCATACTCTACAAGCATGTCATGTTCTATTGTATTGCCCCCAAATTTGACACGGGGTTTCCTTGTGTCCAAATTTTGAGCATGCCTTTGAATATCCCATTGCTTTGGCGATTGATCCTTAGCATTGATATGTGATTGAGCATATTTTTCTCCATAAGACTTCCATAATGGTCTGCGAAGGTAAGTATCATATGTTTGACCATGTGTATGTGGGACCTCTGGTTTTTGAAGCAAAGCTGATGGTGATTCAGGTACCATATGTGGTCCTCTATTGCCTCCACTATTAGGTCTCCTTTGATCCATGTTGGAGTGAGGTTGTTGCAAAGGTCGATTTTCCATTATTTGAGACATGTCAAAATCATGAGGTATCTTGGCTCCACTTTGTGCTATCATTTGTAAAAAGTATTGTCTATCCCTCCTCATTATTTCCTCAACCAATCGATTGAAATGGGGATTCATAATGGATTCTTCCACATTTGCTGAATGTACTGAAAAGTTGTCCACATTGTCATTATGTGTAGCATTGTTGTTTATAGTGTCCATGTTCTCAACATTTGGAATGTTTCTATAGGCATCCATGTCAGGTAATGTAGTATGATCAGAATTGAAAAAGATATCATTGTCATACTCATAAGAACTCATGTTTGCGGACTCTTGAGCCTCTTTAGCTTCTCTCCTAGATTTTTGAAGACGGGTTTCAACCATGAACTAGGTATTGACCAAGATGTGAGAGGCTAGATGAAAAATGGACAGAGTATGGAAGACCAAGAGTTGAATGGAATGTAAATGAATCTGAGGTGTACTTGCAATGTCCAAAGTGTAAGACCAAGTATGTATGTAGTAGAGTAGGTGTGACTTCCAAAGAGAGGATAGTTTCTCTTGATGAGGTAAGTTGACCTTGACTCTAAGTAAGACCAAATGAGACCCAAAGGTAAGAAACCTTGATGAGGGACCACTTAGCAAAGTGTTGTTGTATGTAGTGTGTTGACAAAGTATAGTGAGGACAAGCAAGTGACCTTTTGACTCAAGTTTAGACAAATGTGAATGTAATGTAAGGTGTAAAGCAATGATGGATTTTATGAGACCCAAAGATAGGTTGAATGCTAAATGAAACCCTGGAGAAATGACCTAGGAAGCTCAAGAATTCCGAAACTGACTATGTTTGTTTGCTAGACTGTAACAGTTTTTCAATTCTGAACACAGACGCGCCTGTATACTTCACAGACGCGGTTTCCTGACACAGACGCGACTTTGTTTAACACAGACGCGTTTCTGAGATTTTTTTGCCAAGTGTAATGTTGACTGTTGGAACACAGACGCGATTCTGCCCTTCACAGACGCGGTTATACAACACAGACGCTATTATGTCCGACACAGACGCGTTTCTGTAAAATTTGTGCAATTTTTTCCAATCTGTGAAGTCGTTTTGTTGTGACCAAATCTGACTGTTTGACTGTTTTTCGTGACAAGAGGACACAGTGTTGACGAGGACTCAATGTTTGCAAGTGTCTAGACTCAAAAGTGACTCCAATAAAAGTGTGTTGTTTGATGTAAAAATGTTTTGCATACACTTGAAGACACAAAAGACACAATGTTTTGCTGTTTGGTCTTGAATGTTTTGAATGTTTAAAATAAGTCAAGCACAATTCTTATGGCTGGCCAAGACAATAGTTGTTGATCCCACATGGGGTTTTACCCCCGAGGCTACACTATTCAGAATGGATACTAGATGCTTGACCTCACTGGCTCCACCCTCGGCACTCACTTCTCGGGTCAGCCAAGCATCAGTCCCCACGAAAACTCCCCGTGGCGAACTTTGTATCTCTACTAAAAACCATATGTGTGTGGGCCGCTACCAGAGGTCCGACCTCCTACCCCAACAACTAGAAAGATTTGGGCTTCTAAAACAAAAAGGTGCTAGTAAGGGCATCCGCTCGTGTGGCCATACATGCGACACTTTCAGCTCTATAAATACAGAAGGCTCCCAGCCGGTAGGGGTTACGCCCTACAACTGATCAAATAAATTTGATCAAACGAGTTTATGGGGAGACATAGTGTCGGTATGAACTAATCAGCACACGTTATTAATAGTTTTCACCATGAATACATTTGTTTATAGTGGTTCGGAAGAGGTGGGTTTTCCTCGCTACCACTTGGGTCATTCTCTTCTCACTAGTAGTCCTAATGACCACATGGGAAGACAGGCCCTCTAAAGATTAAACAAAAAGAGCCTATTGCTCAAGACACAAAAGACAATGATTCAATTTTAGTGCACCAATTGAAGTGTTTGCTAGTCTATGAAAACAAGGCACACAATAAAAATCCAAAAACCCTTGCCAAGGACCTGCAACAAAGAGTTGTTAGTAGTTTGGATTGTTTCAAATAATCACCCCTTCCTGCAAGCACACAAGTTAGGTAAATTTTAAACCCAAAAGACTTTGTGAAAATAGGGGCCTTCGACCAAGCGATTTAGCTTCCAAGACAAGCTGCACCAATTTTGTTAGCTAGATCTGAAAATGTTAGCTCAAAATAAACCAGATCTAAAACCCTAAATGCAAAATCCAAAAAACTGAATCAATAAAAACCCAAAATTTGAAACTGGTGAACACAGACGCAGTTACCCTCAACATAGACGTGACTTTGTGACACAGACGCGGTTCTGTGAGGCACAGACGCGACTACAGAACGCAGACGCGTCTTCTGGACACAGACACGGATAAAAACAACGTAGACGTGACTTTATAACACAAATGCGCTTTCCTGGAACCTGCAAAATAAAATATTGCCAATAACACAGACACGACTCCAGATGTCGCAGACGCGCTAGAAAATCAAAAACATGATCCGAAAGTACGCAGACGTGAATATATCAAAATGTTGCCGAAATCGTCAGATCTGCAACTTCAAACACAAAATCTGCGAGAAGATGTTAAATGCAAAAAGGGACAAGAGTCCCACCGGGTGTGCCAAAATGTATATGGTGAAAATGGATAACAATAATAACAATATTGAAAGGCTAAATGAATTCAACCACAAAACCCTAGCCTAACAACAACAAAGATCCACCATAACATATGAAGATTACCTAAGACAATGCAAATCAAACGAAACCATAAAGATTATACCATCACATGTCCAATAGGGTTTTGATCTCCATTCTTCTTATCTCCATTGATCTTGCTTGATATATTTGCTCTCAGATTTTATATGCACAAGAGCTCAACAAAGAACGGAATGTGGTTGCAAGTAGGATCGTAGTGTAGTCAAGTGTATAAGATTCATTCGAATGTATCATTAGGGTCTGATAATGAAGGAAGCATCTCCTTATATAGAAGACACTATATGAAATGGAGGGATAAGATTGAGAGGTGTAAAAGGAGGTCGACTATGATTAGAGGGTAGGTAAAAGAAATAATAAAATAATGAAAGGGGTAGGTAGTGTATGAATTAAGAGATGAATGACATGTATCATAGGTAGAAAAGGTTAATGAATTAATTAAATAAATAAATATTTATTTAATTAATAGAAGAAGTGGGATAATTAAATAAATAAGATATTTATTTAATTTAGGAAAAGGATAATTTAAATAAATAAACGTATTTATTTAAATGAGAAATAAGGTTAGAAGAGGATAAATGAATTAATTAAATAAATAAGGATTTATTTAATTAATAGAAGAATCAAGCTTAGATAATTAAATAAATAAAATATTTATTTAATTAGACATGTCAATTTTGGGTGTCTACAAGTACTGCACTCTGTCGTTTATAAATTTTGAACCAGATATAATTTGGAAACTCGCTTCAGTGAAAATGTGGAAATCTTGGTTTTACAAAACATATTAAAATTTGGGTGAGATCCAACGGTTCAATAAAATGTTATACCCTCCGAACCGAGACCATTTTTGACTGTCATAGAAGAATAAGTAAAATGACAGTCCTGCACTCTGTCAATCATAACTTTCAAACCAAAAATATTTAGGCAAATCCGTTCGGTGAACCTGTAGAAAACTTGATTATAAACAATGTATCAAAAATTGGTTGAGATCCAATGGTTCAATAAAAAATTATTCTCTTCAAACTGAGACCAATTTTTACTGTCATAGAAGAATGAGTAAAATAACAGTCCTGCACTCTATCAATCATAACTTTCAAACCCAAAATCTTTAGGAAAATCCCCTCAGTGAACCTATAGAAAAAATTATTTTACAAAACATATCACAAATGGGTTAAGATCCAACAGTTCAATAAAAGTTATGCTCCCTAAACCGAGAACATTTTTTGACTGTCATAGAAGAACAAACAAAAAGAAAGATTTTTATCTGCAAATTTAACACATGTTTATTAGTTATAAAAACCAAACATTAAATTTATTCAAGAAACATTAGAAATCTTGTAGTTGTGCGTTTGAGCCCCATGGTGGGTGCCATAAATGTGTGTGTGAAAAGTGGACTTGTATCTGTATCTACAATACACAACACTTCAATCAAGTCATTACATGCATGGTTAGTCAGATATAATCAATGAATAATAAACCATAACAAATCGACCCATTGCCTTCTAAAAGATGCGAGTATAAGATTGCTCTCAGATTATTTAGCAATACTAGTGACTAGACAACATCAAGATGAAGGATTTTATCTATATGAACATGATGAATGCTAGATGGATGCAATATTGATCTAACAAGATTTAAACAATATTAAGCTAAATGATTTAATCAATATGAAATAATAAATATGCAATATATCAATGAGTCTAGAGCAAAAACAGTATAATAACGATGTATTCTCTATCCTCTCTTTGAATGAGAGATGAGCCTGAATTTATAGAAAATTCAGAAAGAAACCAACGGCTAAGATCAACTGATGATGAGTGGTCAAGATTTTCCAAGAGGAAGCACAATCCAAGTGAATTGATGTGATTGGATGCTTTTCTCAGTTTTAAAGGAAATTGAACTAAAATAAAGATTAAATCAAGAAAAAACTGATTTAAAAGAAATTGAACTAAAATTAAGATAAAATAAGAAAAAAATGATTTATTATCTATTTCATTCAATTTTAATACTTAATTGTTTTAATTGTTTTCTTTGAGATTATCTATCAATTTTTAATTTGTTTTTTTCAAGATTATCTCCAATTGATTTCTTTTCTCAAATTTTAATTCTTTTTTGTCAATTAATTCCTTTTTTGATTTATTTCCATTTTTGAAGATTTGTGCTCATAATTGATTTATTTAATTGAATTAATTCCTCTTTCTTGATTTGTTTCCTTTTTTGAAGATTTATGGCAATTTGATTTATTTAATTAAATTAATTCCTCTTTTTGATGATTTAATGGCAAATTGATTTATTTAATTAAATATGCTAGGATATTTAATTAAAATAAGTAAGATAATTATTTAAAATGATTTACTTGGAATGATCTATTAATTAAATAAATATTTAATTAATATTGGTTGATTGATTTTGCCATGCTACATTTGATGATTTTAGGAATTAATTGTGTGCTTAAGATTTATTTAATTGCCTTTGGTTAGGACCTTGGTGACGTTGTTGAGATTAGGGGCCCATGGTTTAGATGACCATTTTTAGGGTATTACACCTACCACTACCAATAGTATTCGCAAAGAGATTGACTCAATCGAGTCAAAAATTAAGGAGACATTTCTCTCGTTTCAGCTATCTTAGGACCTCACCAGGTCCAAAAGGTCAATTATTGAAGATCTGTACAAAAGATACTTCAAGCTTCAACAGCAGAGGGACACCATCATTATCCCTCTTGGTCAATTAAGGGATATGTGTAGTGATTGCATCTCATTGATGAATCACGCACTCTCTTAGGCACAACAGTTCACATTCTTCGAGCCCAATTCTATTGAAGATGTTGAAAAGACACTTGTGTCTCTCTAGGTTTAGTCTGTTCTTCTCATAGGTGTCATTCAACAATGGAACAACAATGAAGGTATTTGCTCTACTCAATTTCAGAAGATCAAAGAATCTTTTGGTTAACCCCTTTTTATTTATGGTTGTTGTTCTCAGGGTGATTTTTCTTTTTGTTTGTATAATTTGTGTCCACGCCCTTTGCCATATATGTCAAGGGGGGAGTGAATATAAGTAAAATATGTAAAATATGTACAGAGGGTGTGAATATGTAAAGGTTGAATAAATATTTTTTTTGTACACACAGACACACACATATATTGTCATCAATGACAAAGGGAGAGATTGTTAGAATATTGGCATTGATGTCATTGATGTTTTTGGATTCGACAATATTGGTCTGACTCATTTCGGCATAAGATTCACATGCAGCACAATCCGGTACAAGCTTCATAAGGTCCGACACAATTACTGATATGAAAATCACATAAGGCTTCGAGACCATGGTGTATATCTCTCCTGATGTCTACATGCGAATATTTTGGTGTTGATGCTTTATTACAGCTTTGTTATGGGTCTTGTAACGAGGTACCTTGTTTACTCGATTAATGCAGTACGACATTTTTGGGTATGGTCTTCTCCAAAATCATCGATTGGTTAGATGCTTTGTATTTCAAGTTATGGAGGAAGTCTTTTTGTGTTATGGATGTCTTCTTCAAAATAATATAATCAGTATAACATAGCATGTAAAGGATTTTGGAGCTCATCCTTTACTTTGGCTAGAGCTGACTTTATAAAAACCTGTTTGGTATATAATGTAGTGAGCTAGCAATGTTTAGATAGATGATCTTTTTTATCTTATGGTATGTTGTATAGTACGCGCACGATCAAATATTAAATGTGAAAGGGATTATGTTCAACGATTGTATTATAAAATATGCACTCCATCGGAACTGTATCTCATGCATGTGACAAATGCAATCATAATAGTTCATTTTTGTAATATTGGTTGTAAGCATGTTTTAGGAAGTGAGCCGTCTTTTTTTTTTTACAATGAGTCCACTCCACAGTGAGCCACTTATTTTTGTATTATTGTAACTAGTTACACATTACTGAGAGTTAACCCTCTTTGTTGTTTTTCCCATCTTGGGTTTTCCATGTATAAATCTTTTTATTATGTGGTGTATTCTTTTTGTCTATTATCTTGTTATTTCTATAGCTAAGTAATGTTATGTGGTTGGTTGTTTAAAAATTTCAATAAGTTCAAAGGAATATTGATTCACCCCTCCCCTCTCAGTATTCTGGATGTTCAACATGATGACTTGCTTTTTACCCAAAATTTAATGAAACAAAAAGGGTTTATAAAAAAAATTGTTAGGTTTCCGCAAATATAAATTATGCTTTATTTTGAATTTAATAAATAATTATTATTGATTTTTTACACGCATTATGACTAAAGTCCTTATTGATAGGGTGATTGAAAAACATCTATAACTTTCAAATGGTTTCACATTTTTCAAATTCAAAAGATGCACCACATTTTATGCTTTGTATACTATAGGATTAAAACAAATGAATTTCATAAGATTTTGACTAAGTTATGGTGGTCAAAGACAAAAAATGTTTTTATTTTAAAAAAGTTATAGTGAAAAATCATAAGTAATTATTTACTAGGAAAAAAATTTCAAAAAAATATGCATCACATTAGAACATGTCTCGTCTACTTATATTTAAAATTTCATGAAAATAAAAAATTATGCTTTTTTTTACTTAGGTTGGTCAAACATACAACTGCTTTTTATATTTTCTCTGAAATTTTAGTAATATTGCTTTGAAATTTCAAATTTTCACCTGGAAATAGATTCTATTTTTCAGATCACAACTAGTAGCTTAGAAACTACATTCAATTTTCTATAAATTTTATTGTTACATATTTTTGAAATTATGTTGATAGCCTATTCAAATTCTCATATCAAATTGTCTAACTCTATTTATTTGAATTTTTATTGCCAATTAAGGGCTTATTTTGGCATCTCATGATTCTGCACATACCCACTTGAGTGCAGAGTTTATGGTTAGCTAGAAACCATTTGCATCAAAAGTTTGTTGTCAGCTAAAAACCACTTGAGAAGTATATTGGTTAGGGATAAGCCACAAAATTTCAAGGTGGTTATAATGAGGGAAAGTCAATAAAATGAAACAACACACTAAAGGCTAGCTATTAAAAACTTGCATAAGTGATTGTAAATTGGTACCTAACAAGGACTTAGGCTAGGACTCATCTTTTCTAGATTATGAGAGGATATTTGAAAATAGCTGGTATAATTAATTTATGGGGGGATGTCAGAATGATAAATTAATTATTACCAAATCTAACGACACAAAGGTGCAACAACCCATGTTGTCACAAGTTAGCAACTATAGCCCACCTTATGCAACTTAGCCTTATCTTATCTTCTGCATTGATCACTCTTATCTTCTTGATCATGCCAACCTTATTTGTATTCGCCTACTAATGATGAATGTTGTAGCTAACTTCTTGATACAGTAGGTAGAAAATTAATTATGTATTTTCTTATAAATTGAATCAATGAGAATACAATCCATTTTTTTAACAATTATGAGTAAAGAGGCATCTAAACATAGGGCATAAGTAGTAATTTTTTTCAATCTGCATGACACAAGGCTCCAAGGACTAGCAATGGAGCCTTCACCAATATCGTTGTACTAACTCGATTAGAGACAATTACCACAATATGGAGGCCAACCTTAAACCACACACACTAAGCAACATATTAAGCCTAGAGAATGTTAGTCAACTCTGAGTGTTTAACACTTCTAAGCCTAGAAGTGTATTTTTAGTGTGACCATATACATTAAGCAACATATTAAGCCTAGAAAATATTAGTCAACTCTACGTGTTAAATACTTTTAAATCTAAAAGTGCAAACTTAATGTGTAGTTTAAGTTGTTCCCAATATGCATACATGCAACTAGGTTACACCAAATCTCTGGAATCATGGTAATAGGGTAAGGAGCAGATGTCGATCTCTTCATAGAATATAATCTATTATTCTAAAATCGGTATTATATTCCTAGAAGAAAAAGTAGATTGCTATAAGAAAGTTGTTAATGGGACGCGCTCTCAAGAAATCCTTGGAACCCACTCTTCCAAACACCATCTCATTACAACTCATGTTCCCCATCTTTTTTTGCAAGTCTAGAATATATTTTTTTCCTTCCTCCAAACCAGGTGTCATCCCCAACCATGACCTAAAGACTTAGAAAGCAACGCCTTCCATAGTGTTATGACATTGCTATCTTTTGTCATTATGCTTCAAGTGCCTTAATGAATCACGATAAATTTATCTTTCCTTCCACTTGTAACCAAAATGAACATCTCTACTGTTTAAAGGATTATAAATATAATCTTAATTGATAAGAATATAAGAATATAATAATTTTTATTTTTCACAAATATTTTAAAATAATTCAAATCTTTATTTAAAATAAAGGGAAGAAAATAAGATTATGACAGAATCAAGAAGTACATACAAACTAACTCTTACTCACAATCTATGAGTGAAAAATGTGTTAATTCAAAGTGCATGTTGGATGCCTATCCATCTAGTTACAAACAAATAATTTGAATGCAAGAGAATCCATTTGATTAATTCTATTGCCTCAGATCCAAAAAATGCTAAATGGGTAATCTAGAATACATGTGAGGACTAATGCCAGCTAAATGCAACTACCACATACATGGTGACCCGAGTCATCTTCATTCCATTGTGGATAAGTGTAAGAAGTTGTGTCCACTTTTTGGCCAAAAAGTGGAAGTTTTTCCCTTTTTTTTCAATTTCGTCTCGTTTGACCTAAATTTGAGGCACTTAAAGGATGATTCTTGAAAAAATTCAGTACTAGAAAATGTAGTGCTTGAAGTCTACTTTCCAAATATGTAATTTTTCTCAATACCCAAATCTTAAAAAGGAATTTTGAATAGGCATTAGTAAAACCTATAGTTTAAAAGTCACTTTTTAGGACCATACCATGCCCGTGTACGACAAGCATAATTTGACCTAAATGAAACTATTTTTATTTATCCTTTTGGGAAAAGATCTATAACTCACTCATCCTTGATGAGGATATTTCTTTTGTAATTTTTTTCCATATATATATTTTTTGTTATTTTTAATTGGGCATAATCACTGTTTTGAAAAATCCGCGTGTATGGCAAGCATAATTTGACCTAAAATTAATTTTTTTTATTTTTTATTTTTAAACTGTATAGATTTGTCTGTAGTTTGATGCCATATAATTTTTTTTATAAAAAAACTCAAAGACAAAAAAGTTATTAAAATTTAAAAAAACCATGTTATTTCAAGTTTATGGATCTCTTTCATTAGAAATTATTTTAAAATTAAAAATATTGATCCATTCTCTTAAAAAATTATATATTTGGAATCTAGACAGTGTGTGCTATAATGGGTTTTTGTTGTTTAAAAAAATTCTGAAAATTAGGTGTTCAGATATATTTTTGAAGTCATTTTTTTGTATGAAGCTTGATTTAGGCTTGAAGTTGCAGGTCAAACCAGTTCCGAGCCTCAGGTTCGGTTTTCCGAACCATTTACCAAGCCTAATTCCAAACCATCCCGTGTTGAAAACGGGATCCTGTTTTCAACATGGGATCCCGTTTGCTTTTAACATTAATTTTTTTTTTGAATTGTATAAATATATGATCATTTAACATAATAAAACATGTCAATTTAAATGTGCGAGTTTTTACATGATATATTATGATCTAGTTGTCCCTTGGATACTTTTTGGTTGCAATTTTAGATCCATGTTTTGAAGGTGGCATTTATTGCATAAGTTTTTAGTCATGGGGTCTAAACAATGTCAGAAGAAGAAACAAAGGAGGAAATTGACCGTCGAGGAAATTCAAGAAGAACGAGAGAAGGAGGCCAAATGTCAAAGAGATAGAAGAATGATGATTCGACAAATGAATAATCCTGATGCTTCTGGATCCACAACAATGGAAGAGACAAACATTCAAGATGATGCCTTGGGGGATCAGATGGACATAGATGATGATGATGCGAATGAAATAATTATGAAGAATATTCCAAGTACAACATCCTCAAATCCAGGTACATGTTCAAATTATCCAGGTACATCTTCAAATCCTTCTCTGCAAGACATGGATAATGTGATTATAGGTGATCTTCATATTGCTGATTTAGTAGAAGCTAGATATACCAATGTTGAGATTGATAGAATTGTCCATGAAAATGAAAACCTTCATGTTGGTAAAACTGAAAATCCTTTTGAATGTTGAAACTGAAAATCCTTTTGAACATGGTGAAAATGAAAATCCTCCAATTGTTGAAGATCAGGGAAACTTTTTTATAAAAATTGAAAAAAATGTTTTGGATAATCTTCCTGGTAAGATTTCTTGGAGACAGATAAGAACATATGCTAATAGAATATACAAAGAAATTTTTTATCAAAAAAAACTTGCAATTCAATGTCAACTTATGATGCAATTGATGAAAATGTGGAAAATGAGAAAAGTGATGAAAAAAATAGGCATCTATGTGAAACCATAAAAAAAAAGATGAATCTGTTAAGCATGTTATGTCTATTGTTGCAAGTGCCATTGAATCTATTGGTACGAGTCGATCTAAAGATAAGAATGCGGCGCGATGAGCTATAACAACTGCCATAGTGAATAAAGAAACCTTGAATAAAAGGATGGTAAGCAACATTAGTGGAATTTTAAAGATGCATCCTAAAACATTGGTTAGAGCAGCTAAAAGAAGAGAAAGTATTGAAAGTGATCCAATCAACCAAAGTTGGAGTTTTAGTGGTAGACTTTGCATGTCAGATATGAAATTGGATATTGAAGTGAAATCTTTGGTTGAAAACTTTTGGCATGATAATACAAGGGTATCATCTAATTCTAGAGATGTTCTAAAGTTGAGAGTGGGGTGTAAAATCTGTGACCCTCATCCAAAACACCTATTAGACACAATTCAAACTGAATTTTATAGAAAATTTTTGGATGAAGTTTTGTTACCTGGAAATATCACTACAAGTCAAAGATCATTTGAAAAATGCAAGCCCTGGTATGTGAAAATTAACAAGCAAAGAGTCTCTTGTTGTTGTAAAACGCACATGCAATTTCATTACTATTATGATGTTTTTCGATACATACGCTGTGTTTTGCATAGTAACATGCTTATCCAAGAATGTGGTATTGATATGCTACCTGAATCAATCAAAGAATTTGTAGCAAGTTTATTTTGTCAAAGAACTGATGGACAATTATTTTATTTACATTCATGTATTTCTGGACAATGTTCTAGTTGTGGTAATTTTTCATCACTAGTAGAATGTATGCATGAGAGTAGTGAAACTAATTTTGGACAACAACTAGTGGATGTTAGAAGATTTAAGAATGCTGAGTATCCCTTAAAGGATGGGAAAATAGGAAAGTGTGTCGATTTAATCACAGAGAAGGTTAGTGTACATGCATTCATGTCAAAATTTAAAAGTAAGATTGTACCAAAATATGTGACACACTCTCAACATGCTAGATGGCTTGATTCTCAATTTCGCACATGTAGAAATACATTTCCAGTTGGAAGTATACTATCAGTGGTGGACTTTGCAGAAAACTATACTCTTAAGCCACAAGAGGAAATTCACTCTTGAGCAATATTACAATTCCACTCAAGTTGCTATTTTTGTTCATATTGTTTATAGACACGCAAATGATAGCACAGAGGATGATAGAAAAATCCTAAGGGAGTATCATTTCTATGTGAGTGATAATAGGATGCACTCGTCAGAGTTTGTTCAATATTGTTTCAGCATATTTTATAGAAATATAAGAGAAAGAGGAATCCAGATGACAGAACATCTTATATGGTCAGATAATTGTACTGGACAATTCAAGAATGCTCGAATGTTTTATTAGTTAAGCAGGGCTCACAAGGAATACAATATCCAACATATATGGAGTTTTTTTGAAGCTGGACATGGCAAAGGAGAACATGATGGAGCCGGTGCATGTGTTAAAAGAATTCTTGCTAGAGAGCAATTAAAATTTGAAGATAATGTAAAATTTAAAGATGCACGTGCAATTCTAGATTGGTGCAACACAACCTTATCTACTGGATCAAGTGTGAACTCTACAATTCAATGATTCTTTTGGTTAGTTGAAGAGGAAAACATTGTGCCGAAACTTGATTGTGAGACAATTAGCGGATCAGCGAAATGGCATTCATTTAAGAGTTCAAATGCAAGCACATGGACTATATGGATAAGGGAACTTGCATGTTTTTGTCAGTTTTGTATTTCAGGTGATTCTGATGTATGTGAGAATACTGAATGGGTTGAAGATTGGAATCAAAGATCGTTGACTCCTACTCAAGTACTAGATCAGATTAACACAATTGAAGATAATGATGAAATATTTGCATCTGATGATTATGACTGTGTTTCAGACCTTGTACAAAAAGGTAATCATTTTTTATTATTTTGTTGGCCATTTAATAAAATTAGTTTCAAACTTTTTTATATTCGGTGTAAATTAAAAATGGAATTTTTAATTCTAAATTGTGATAATTTATTAATTTTTTGTTTGTCTAGGAAATGTGTATGTCGTTGTTGCACCTGAGGACAATGAAGAGGAAACAGAATATTGGTTGGCTCTATGTGTTGAGACTAAACACAAACTAGTTAATCCTTGAGAAGATGACGATGGTTTTCATTATCCGACTGGTTCAGTGGTAGTTGTTGGAACTTGGCTAAGGAAATATTTGACAAGGAAGAATGGTTTGCTTGCTTTTGAAGATTATGAAACACATAAGAAGATAATACACTACTCACATTTTATTGTTGCAACAAATATACAACTAGTGAGATATCCTGGCAGACCTAGTAATAAAAAGTTGTGGACAATTTCTATGGAAGATCACAAGACAATTATAGATGCTTTGGAAAAAAGAGAGGATGCAGATGGTACAATGGAATAAGTATTTAAATAAAGAGGTATGTATACATGTTAAATGTATGCATGCATATATTGTGTACATGTATAATTTCTTTTTATTACATACCATTTGATCATATAGATGATTTAAATATTATTGTTTGATATATATAGGTCCATCCCCTTATTGAGAGCTCTTACACAATTGTGTTACATGTAATGGAATAAGTATTTAATATATAGAGGTACGTATACTTGTTTTAAAATTATGTATGTCTTTTGAAATGATTATACTTGCTGAGTCATGTCCTAATCAATTAATCTCCCCTTAATCCATGTCCTATAATTTAGTTCAAATGATCCTCTTTTAAGGCACATGTCCTATTTCTAGTTTGATCCCCTTAAGTCACATGTCCTAATTGTACACCCATGCCCTTAAGCCGAGTCATGTCCTAATCAATTAATCTCCCCCTGATCCATGTCCTATAATTTAGTTCAAATGATCCTCTTTTAAGGCACATGTCCTATTTCTAGTTTGATCCCCTTAACCACATGTCCCAATCATACACCCATCCCCTTAAGCCGAGTCATGTCCTAATCAATTAATTTCCCCTTAAGTCATGTCCTATAATTTACTTCAAATGATCCTCTTTTAAGCAACATGTCTTATTTCCAGTTTGATCCCCTTAAGCCACATGTCCCAATTGTACACCCATGCCCTTAAGCCGAGTCATGTCCTAATCAATTAATCTCCCCTTAAGTCATGTCCTATAATTTAGTTCAAATGATCCTCTTTTAAGGCACATGTCCTATTTCTAGTTTGATCCCCTTAAGCCACATGTCCCAATTGTACACCCATGCCCTTAAGCCGAGTCATGTCCTAATCAATTAATCTCCCCTTGAGCCATGTCCTATAATTTAGTTCAAATGATCCTCTTTTAAGGCACATGTCCTATTTCTAGTTTGATCCCCTTAAGCCACATGTCCCAATCGTACACCCATCCCCTTAAGCTGAGTCATGTCCTAATCAATTAATTTCCCCTTAAGTCATGTCCTATAATTTACTTCAAATGATCCTCTTTTAAGCAACATGTCTTATTTCTAGTTTGATCCCCTTAAGCCACATGTCCCAATTGTACACCCATGCCCTTAAGCTGAGTCATGTCCTAATAAATTAATCTCCCCTTAAGCCATGTCCTATAATTTAGTTCAAATGATCCTCTTTTAAGGCACATGTCTTATTTCTAGTTTGATCCCCTTAAGCCACATGTCCCAATTGTACACCCATCCCCTTATCATGTCCCATTTTTGTATTTTAAATTAAATGTGACTTGGTTAATATACATGCATTTAATAAATTATTTCTAATTAAGTTCTGATTAATTTTTTTTTGTGTGCATGTAGGTACATCTTGTTACCAGGCTTTTAATTATGGAGATCTAATTTAAAATCTCTAGATTGCTTTTGAAACTGTGGAGATCTAATTTATCTAGATCGCTTTTGAAACTGCTTTAAATGTTTTAGATTGGATCAAACTCATATAATACTTTAGATTTCAGAATATTGAGTTAGACTTTAATATATATATATATATATATTTAAGACGTGTGGATCTTGAAAATTTTAAATTTGAGATACATGGATGAAGCTAAATTATTATATATTCAAGAGATGCACCTGGATTAAACTTTTTTATATTTAAGCTTTTAGTATGTATATATGTGTGCATGTACACGGTAATTTGAGAAATTATCAATTGCTTTGAATTAAATTTTTAATGTATACAACATTTGTGTGTAAACATGTGTTAATTGGAAAAATATCAAAATTGCAAGTGTGTTATTTTTAATACATGATATATGTACATGTGTACAAGTGTGCTATTTTTATAAATATCAATTCCTCATGTGTGTATATGTGTTCAATTGCACTTGCTCTTTTGAGATGTGGATGAAGCTCTAAATTATAATATATTCAAGAGATGCACCTGGATTAAACTTTTATAAATATCAATTGCTCATACTACATGTATGTGTTCAATTGCACTTGCTTCATTTTTTTTTAATCTATTTATTTAGTTTTAGTATCATGTAAGTACACATACACATACATATATAGATTTAGATTAAAAATGAATGAAATTTACATATAGCTCGAGATGATTACAAATAAATAAATATATGCATAAATATAATGTCCATGAAACACATGTATGTATGTGTACTAGAGAAGTGAACACTCCATCATCACACACACACACACACACACACACACAAATATATATATATATATATATATATATATATATATATATATATATATAGCACATGTACAAGCACTGCATATATGTATATCAAGTCTAGATGTGTGATGATCAACAAGTCCACATGTGGTCAACATGAAATATAATCACAGTGTACGTGCAAAATAAACAAGTCCATGTGTACGCGCAAAATAAACAAGTCCCAGTGTGCACACATGTACACACATGCATGTATCAAGTCCATGCTCAAAATGAAATATATAATCAAAGTGCGCAAAATAAACAAGTCCCATGGGATGAAATGATCAAATGTCAGTAAACTGCATGAAACATGTAACAAATCTAGCCCCTAAAATGAAGACGGACGAAGAGGAGAAGATCCACTCTGCAAGACAAAAATGTTCAAGTTTGTGAGAGTTATATGTAGTTCATGTTCATATATATATATATACTTAAAAAATTTCAATTATAAGTTCAGTAGCACATATGTGTACATGAGTAGGCTCATCTCCTCTAGACTCTACTGAGGGCTCTGCATCTCTAGGTGCTATAGGGGCAGTTGATGGCATTGGTATCTCATGCTATATATAGTACATGAACACACACACACACACACACGCGTGCGCGCACGCGCACGCACACACAGAGAGAGAGAGAGAGAGAGAGAGAGAGAGAGAGAGAGAGAGAGAGAGAGAGAGAGAGAGAGAGAGAGAGAGAGAGAGAGAGAGAGAGAGAGAGAGAGAGAGAGAGAGAGAGAGAGAGATCAATTGATGATTTAAAATAGAAATATAGATCTAATTTATATTTAAAATGTTCATTTTGAACTAGAGATAATTTAATGTTCATACGCATACATACTTGACTCAGATCATCTCCTCTAGGCATTACAATATCTGGGGCGACATAAAAAAAAACTGAGCCACTATCAACAAGATCCTACAAGGTATTTAAAAAAGAGTTGCACATGTCAATTATATGTATCAATTAATTTAATTTTTAAATAAAATATGATTTTGAAACTTGTATCAATTTTTTAAAATTTAAATCAACATTAAATACCTGAAATGGTGACGATGTCTGTAGAAAACTATCAAGAGGATCAGGATGATCATATGGCCCATCTGGATGTAAACTCATCCTGATGGTCGTGTCCACATGTACAACAAAATTAATTAAATCTAGATATTAAATCAAATGTACATGATGTTTATTTATTTATTTAAAATATTGAATGTAAGTTTGATGAACAAAATTAATTAAATCTCTCTCTCTCTCTATATATAAATTAAGATATCTAGTGTCAACGTACTGAATCTCTCTGCTCATCCACAACAATCGATCCTAGAGGAGCTGCACTCACCACAGTGGCAGATGGGTAATCCGACGTGGAAGTCGATGTCGTAGTGGCCCCAAACATGAGCTGGAGACATGTAAATGTGTAAATAGTGAAGACATATAGATAGAGAGATCTATAATATAAATTATGTAAATTTAAATATATTTATATATATATAACTGCAAATTATACATGTATGTACTGGATCTCCCCATACCTATTTACCACGTAAATCATGATCTATGGGATGATCATCGACACAAAGAAAATCGACATATGAACCAATATTATCATGATCAGTGGATGCTCCCCGTGCAACTGAAGAGGATGGACCATGATGTGAACTCGAAGCAAGGTCTGGACCATCACAAGGCCCATAGCATAGTCGATGGCAACTCGTACAAAAATGAGGTGTCGATGTACGTGGAATGGATGTACTCATGTCAACATCATCCTCATCAGTGTCAATGTTGCCATGGTCCAACAAATCGATTGTCTGTAGACTAAGGCTACCGATGAGTGTGGTCAATGAGTCCAATGTGGAGATAACAGAATGCTGATGAACAGTCATAGGTATAACAGGCATAGGAGCCACAATGGCCTAGCGATGGGCAGGTCTATTGGGGTCAATACGTGCCCCCAATAGGATGTATGTGGCTTAAGGGGACAAGCCTAACTTATAGGATGTATGTGCATTTCCTAATTACATGTGTCTTAAGGGGACATGGTCGAAATTAAATTACATTTGATCATAATTAAGTTTAATAAATTGAATATATAGTTAATAGGACCTATTTCATGCTATTTAATATATATGGCATTTAATAATATATATAGTTAATAGGTCCTAGTATGTCAAAAGGGGAATTGTCATAATAGTATGTTAAGAGGCCCGTATGATTGTAAATATAGTTGATTTAATGTACTTAGAATAGGAATTTCAAATTCAACATCTACAAATTATAGGATGTATTTGGCTTAAGGGGACAAGCCTAAATTATAGGATGTATGTGCATTTCCTAATTACATGTGTCTTAAGGGGACATGGTCGAAATTAAATTACATTTGATCATAATTAAGTTTAATAAATTGAATATATAGTTAATAGGACCTATTTCATGTTATTTAATATATATGGCATTTAATAATATATATAGTTAATAGGTCCTAGTATGTCAAAAGGGGAATTGTTGTAATAGTATGTTAAGAGGCCTGTATGGTTGTAAATATAGTTGATTTAATGTACTTAGAATAGGAATTTCAAATTCAGCATCTACAAATTATAGGATGTATGTGGCTTAAGGGGACAAGCCTAAATTATAGGATGTACATGCATTTCCTAATTACATGTGTCTTAAGGGGACATGGTTGAAATTAAATTACATTTGATCATAATTAAGTTTAATAAATTGAATATATAGTTAACAGGACCTATTTCATGCTATTTAATATATATGGCATTTAATAATATATATAGTTAATAGGTCCTAGTATGTCAAAAGGGGAATTGTCGTAATAGTATGTTAAGAGGCCCGTATGGTTGTAAATATAACCGATTTAATGTACTTAGAATAAGAATTTATAATTCAGCATCTACAAATTATAGGATGTATGCGGCTTAAGGGGACAAGCCTAAATTATAGGATGTACGTGCATTTCCTAATTACATGTGTCTTAAGGGGACATGGTCGAAATTAAATTACATTTGATCATAATTAAGTTTAATAAATTGAATATATAGTTAATAGGACCTATTTCATGCTATTTAATATATATGGCATTTAATAATATATATAGTTAATAGGTCCTAGTATGTCAAAAGGGGAATTGTCGTAATAGTATGTTAAGAGGCTTGTATGGTTGTAAATATAGTTAATTTAATGTACTTAGAATAGGAATTTCAAATTTAGCATCTACAAATTATAGGATGTATGTGGCTTAAGGGGACAAGCCTAAATTATAGGATGTACGTTGCTTAAGGGGACATGCCTAGAAATTATAGGATGTACCTGCAACATTTCCTAATTACATGTGTCTTAAGGGGACATGGTCGAAATTAAATTACATTTGATCATAATTAAGTTTAATAAATTGAATATATAGTTAATAGGACCTATTACATGCTATTTAAGAGGCCCGTATGGTTGTAATTAGTTAATTTCATGTAAGTTTAGAATAGGAATTTCAAATTTAGCATCTACAAGTTTTGTAATTAATCATTTAAGACACATGACTTAAATGGATTGGGATAATTAGGATGTATGTGGCTTAAGATGATAGGCCTAATTAGGATGTATGTGGCTTAATACCATTTGCCTAGATTATAGGATGTATGTGGCAAGTAAAGGAAAGAAGATTTACTTTAAATATAGGACACACATGTGGCTTAAGGGGATCATTTTATAAGGTCCTAGTATATACATATAGTTTATAGGTCCTAGTATACATATAGTGAAGGGGATCATTTTATAAGAAGATTTACTTTAAATATAGTTAATAGGTCCTAGTATACATTAAAACAGGTATGATTGTAATAGTATGTTTTAAGAGGGGTATAGTCGTAATTAGTTAATTAGTTAATTTCATGTACTTAAGACACCTGACTTAAGGGGATGGACGTATGTACACAATATAGGATCTCTCTTATGTGGTCAAATTGGGTCATAAGGGGTACATGTTGTGTACATAAATGTTAAAAAAGTGGCATGTGTGTGACGGGCCTTTAGGACAACATTGTGTTGTAAGGGGTCACACATATGTTCTAACGCATGTGTGACCCCTTAGGACCACATATGAGCCCTTTTAACATCCTATACTTAGTGTAGGTCATATACCCCAACTACTAGGATGGTAAAAGGGGTCACACATGTGTGACCCCTTAGGACCAGATTATTACCCATTAGAACAAAATGTGGTCCTAGTAAAGGCTTATCACACACATACACACATTCTAACTCAAGGTATAATATAGACATGGCTCAAACTAAATTATAGGAAAAATGTGGCTTAAAAGGGGAATGAATTTGAAAATAGGAGATGGCTTAAGGGGATACACACATGTGTTCTACAATGTACATGTGCGACCCCATGGGATCGTGCATAGTGTCCTAAGGGGTCATGTATGTGGTCCTAAGGGGTCACACATGTACATTAGAATGTGCATGCATGACCCCTTAAGACCACATACATGACCCCTTTGGACACTATGGTTGATCCTATGGGGTCATATGTGGTCGTAAGGGGTTGGATGTGATGTGATCCTATGTGGTCATAGGGGGTATGTTGTATACAATTTAAAGATGTTTTAAATAGTTTAATTTTTGTTATAATTTTTTGGTTTTGGTTTTCATTTTCATTTTTGTTTTGATCTTGTAAACTAAATGTTTTGGTTTTGATTTTTTTTGGGTTTTCGTTTCGTTTAAAAAAAATCCTAATCTAATTAATTCATAAAAAAAATTCAAACTAAATTTAACTAATTTTTAAAATAAAAACATACTTTTCTAATTAAAATAAAATTATTGAACTAAAACACATTTTTTTCTAACAAAAAAAATAAATTTAAAACTAAAAATTATTAACAAAAAAAATAAATTTTAAACTAAAAATCTAATTTTTCAACCAAAAAATTAATCTAAACATGAATTATTGAATAAAAATGGGTGTTGGGCATACCTAGAAGACTAGAAGGCGGGTTGTTGGCAATTCGTGTGAGGGCTCCACACCTTGAATCGCGATCCTATATGACAAAAATGAACCGCATTTCGTTAAAAAATAAAATTACATATTCGAAACGGGATCCCGTGTTGAAATGAAACGGGATCCCATTTCATTTCAACATAGGATCTCGTTTCATTTTCAACATGGGATCCCGTTTGGAGCTCTAGGCTCGGGATCCCATTTGATTTTAGGCTCGGGATGCTGAGAGTCATCAGGATCCCGATTCGTCTCCTATTCTTTCCACCTGATTTCGACTTTTTAACTAAGTCCAAAACTTCCATATTAAGTGGACACAACTTCTTGCACTTACCCTTGTTTGAAAGTACATTTGAGTACGTGTCCTTAAAATAAATAATAATTTGTATGCAAGAAAATCTTTTTGATTAATTCTAATTGCTAGATGGTTAGAACAAGAACCAAAAGAGTGGGAAAGTGAATCTTTGATTATCTGATTTATTCATACATTGAACCATAATAATCGGTCAGCTTTAAACCACGCATAGAGCAACATATTAAGCTTAGAGAATGTCAATCAATTATGAATGAGTGTTTAACACTTTTAAATCTAAAAATCAAAGCTTAGTGTGTGTGATTTAAGTCATCCGCATCAAAAGACTAAATACTCTAAAGGTATGCTGCTTGTTCATGTTGAAATGATCCTTAATAGAATCAAGATTGATGTGAGATTCTATCTAACAACTTGCAACACATTTTTTTCTAAACACGTAAGATGTAAATTCAATCAAATGTGCAAAGCCTTGTAGAATGCATGCATGGCATTTTTGAGTGGAAATTTGCACAAGTTTGATCTTTTTTTTTCCAATGCATAAAAAATCTTGCACAATTTAAAAAAAGCCCAAAAAGATAACTTCAATTGCCCCTCCACGAACATCTTGCATAAACAAGGAAAGCACAAAGAAAACATTCATTAATTTGTAAAGAATTTAAAGTGGATAACTTCGATTACCCCTCCACGAACATCTTGCATAGTAAGGAAAGAACAAAGTAACCATTCATTATATTCTGAAGAATCTAGAGCGGATAACTTCGATTCCCCCTCCTCGAGACTAAGCAAACATTCATTATTAGTCCCTGCCCATCTAGGCAGAGATCAAAGTTTTCACCTGCATTCCACAATTAATCCATTCCTTGGAAATTGTGTGAAAAAATTTTAACCTATGGTCTCTAATATTTTTAGTATATAAATCAATTTTTTGTTGAGTTTTTTTATTATCTGATTGGATGGTGGCATTTTTCCTGGTGGTTTTTTGAATTTCTCTATTAAAAACTAGAGAAAAAAAACTTTCACCATTAGGGGAAGAGCACCAATAGCTGAAATAGTTCCAATAACCATCACCTTAATACCATGTTGACCCCCCAAAACATTAAAAAAATAATGTTAGTACATAATAAAAAAATACCAGTAAATATTTATTTTAACACCAATACATGTTCACAAATGAATTAGTGGTTGAAAACAAAAAAGTAAAAAAAATAAACAACTACTGCTACATTTCCTATTTTAATACAAAATAACTTCCACAAATAATAAACATTTTTATTTTTTAAAAAACTTAATGTTTACATTTGCCACTTGATGCAAGTGGCTAAAAAGTACAAATGTACTCCAATTGCAATTACATATGCACAACTATTGGTGCATTACATGACATAAAAACAATCAATTTTAGACTTCTTAGACACTCAAGTGTACATTCTTCCAAATATCACTTCATAGCTTCATGCATTAAATGGATATGCATTTGCAACAACTGGTGTAAGGCTCCCCAATATCCAAGAATTTGCATAAAATCAAATTAAAAAGACCAAGTTTCATTCAAAGCATAGAAGAAAATTGAACAATTTGAAGCAATGGAGCACTGCATATTTAATATGACATGACTCACTATTTCCCACAAAAATTCAAATTTGAAAATAGCTAGCTACCACAATCGAATGCATTGCAAATTCGAATTATATTATAAGACATAATTTTTCATGTCACTTTCACTACAATCCAATTCATTGCATATTCTTGAGCTCTACAAATACCCTCTGCACATTCCTTATTCAAGGGCGCACATTCAGGTTGGTACACACAGAATAACTAAATTTCCTCTGCAATTAACATTAAATGCTATAAATCTTTCAATTGAAATTATACTGTTTTCAATAAACCAACATTTCTTTCAATATAGTCACTGTAAATAATATTAACAGCCAATGATGGTTTACCTCCTTCGTAATTGCATTATGCTTTGTCTATTGATGATTTCTTTGTATGTGATTTACAGTTTCATTTCAATGCTCTCTTATAGTTTAATAATGTTAAAATCCTCACAGAGAATGGCAAAACAATTGAATATCTCTTCGTTTTCTTCGAAACCCCTTCATTATTTATCATTTCATTTTATGTGTGTGTTGTTAAATGGTGTCTCTCTATTTATAATGTCAAAATCATTACAGAGAATGCAAAAAGAATTGATTATTGTTCATAATTATTCAAAACCCCTTCATTATTTATCATTACAATAATGTGTATGCCTGATACTATTACTTACAGTGACTATATATATATATATATATATATAGACACACACAGACACACAGACACACACACACACACACACACACACACACACCAGGCCAGACAACTTTTAAAATTTAAAATGGGTGGTAAAAAAATATGTTGAACACCCATAACCCATATACACGTTATGGGCCTACGTTGCACGAACTCCCACTATCTTTTTTGCCCTAAAAACTTAGGGAAATGAAGATTTTTTGTGGCATTTTCATTGTTTGCTCTGCCTTCAATTTGTTAATATACTCACCATAAATAATATTATCAGGCATACAATATATTACTTCCAATAAATTTCATATGAGAAATACAACAACATCATTCAATCATTTACTCATTTGAGAAATGATGAAGATTTTTTGCCCTAAAAGTTAATATGTTTTTAGTTTGCCCTAAAAAGTTAATAGACAAAGCATAATGCAACTGCAAAGGAGCAAAACCATCATTGGACATCCATTATGCAAGGATGAAGAGTGTAACCGTTACCTGGGAGCAAGCCGACGACATGGTTGCGGAGGAAGCTGACGACATGGTTGCAGAGGAGGCCGACGATGGAGAAACGACGGCGACTGAAGAAAATGACTCAAAAAAACTTCATTTCCCTAAGTTTTTAGGGCAAAAAAGATAGTGGGAGTTCGTGCCAAGTGGAGCCATAATACATACGCGAGAAGGGGGTTATGGGTGGTCAACATATTTTTGACCACCCATTTTAAACATTTTTATATTCAATATATTTTTAATTATATGCATAACATAAACTTTTTAGGTTAATTATTTTTTATAAAAAGGTGAAAACATATTAGTTTTTAGGTATTTTATAAATGAATATTGACCTTTTGATGTGCAGGGATTGGTGCAAAAGAGGTCAAGTATAGCTATGACGGCTACTGGTGCTCTTCCCCTAGTGTATTAAAGATTTTTATGTGCTTACAGGTAGCGCATGTAAGGAGGTGGCAGTTTTTGAAACGTTTCACGTGCCTTGTCTACGCTTCCACCTTTTGCATGAAAGGCTTTTTTCTGCAAAGTCAAATCATTTTTTTCCCTCATCGGCGTTGCTAATTGATCACACAATTTGGAATCTTGGGGTAAACTTTTAGATTTCAGTTGTTACAAGACTGTTACGGTTATGTGATATTTACCCAGCAAAGTCTGTCCGTTTCTTTTTCTCATCGGCATTGTTGACTGCGTCACACAATTTGTGCAGAATCTTGGGGTATGTGTTAATTTCTATAATGCTCATATTGCGGTCATTGGCAACCCTAAGAAAAATTAAAGCTACCATGCTTTGCTGTTTGTTGCTTGCTGGTGAATTTGAGTTTTTATTTTTTTTCTAATTATATGTTTTCTGTTCATTGTAGATGGCCTGCAAACAAATTTGAACTTCCATCCAACATTTTTATTTAGTAGCTGCTTCGTAGCTCAAAAATCCCTAATATTTTTTAGATCTGATTATCGCTTTTCTTAAATAGATTGAAGCAACAATAGTAATGAGATAAGTTTTAACTACACATTGCAGAACTCGTACCCAACTACCCTGTGGGATTGGGTGATTGAATACATAATTTAAGAAGATAGTTGATTTGGCCACTTCTAATAATATTGTAAACTGTTTTGGTGTCTTTTGAAGTTTAGATGCAAGTTCTTCTTTCAGATTTTGTTGTTGAACTCTTCCTGTATTAGCAGCCCTTAATGATTGTTACCTATTTGGTTTTAGCACAAGTTTTAGTAGTTATGTTTGTTTATTTTTTATTATATAAGTAGCCGTTTACCAAATCTAGATTATGCTTTCACTATGGTTTATGCCATATGGTGCAGTTTAGTTCCTATTTTGCGAAGGGAAAAAAAATCACTTTTCTATGTTAGTCTTCTGCCAATTGTTTTTACTAGAAGCATGTTTATTGCTTTGTTTATTTCCAAGTACAGATAAGAAGCAGCTAAAATCAATTCTGGGAAATTCACCAGAAAGCAAAAGATGAATCTGTAATGATGATAGTATTACTTTCCACTTATTTAAATCATAGTAAATAGAGTTTTGTGTCCATTACTATTAGATAGAATCTTTATTGAATTTTCATACTAGGGATTTCACTATCTTTGTTTGTGTCAGGTTCCATATGTGAAGCATTCAGCACCCCAAGATCTTGTGAAGAACTTCACAAGAGCAACCAATATATTATTTGCATTTGGAGGTCATGCTATTTCTGTGTATGTTGTTTATTCTTTTCCCAGTTACTCCAAGTTTTTGGCACCATTTACGTTTTATCAGTTATAAAGAAGTTCCTAGGCAGAACATGCAGTAACATGAAATCAGCATTGAACTGAACATTTGGATGAAACCAAGCACCACTTATACTAAGAGAATGTCAAAGACGATCATCCTTGAAAGAGTCTAGCCATATATTAATTTAATTCAAAGAGGATAAATGTGTTGATAAGTGATGCTGCTCTAGCATGCAGCTCCATGCAACTCTAGTTTGGACATTAAGCTATCCATTCATCACCATGCATAAGCTATTTTTAGTTTAAATCAGTTTTTTGTTTATTCATGCAAATAAAGCATTACTCCAACATGCATTAATTCTTAGGACTATTTTTAGTTTTGTTTTTTGCATGAGTTTGTTTTTTAGTAAATAAAGCATGCTGTGCATGCACTTATTGTATTCTTAATTTAGGGAGTAGTTTGCTTTTTTTAGTTTGAGAGCCTTAGTAGCTTTCCATGCAAAGCTAGGAATATATTTAGAATTGTAGTTATTATTTACTCTTCTAGACTGCAAATTCTTTATATATACAGCCTCTATGTAATTTTTTAATTAAGTTTCAATAAAGATATTGGTGTTTTCTTCTTTTTGCTATTATTGTTTGCTAATCAGTTGGTTCAGAGAGGATAGGTCAGGTTCAAAATTCTACAAGTGGTATCAGAGCAGGTAAAATT
Source organism: Cryptomeria japonica (assembly GCF_030272615.1). Taxonomy (NCBI): domain Eukaryota; kingdom Viridiplantae; phylum Streptophyta; class Pinopsida; order Cupressales; family Cupressaceae; genus Cryptomeria; species Cryptomeria japonica. The sequence goes on along the minus strand of NC_081406.1, from coordinate 563,919,418 downwards.
GTTTTGGGTTAAAGTTTTATTGTTGGAATTTTGCCAAAGTTAATCATGTCGAATTCTAACCATATGCCCATTCTAGAATTTGATGGGAATGATTATGATTATTGGTGCATTAAGATGCTGACCTTTTTGATTGGAAAAGATTTGTGGGAGATTATTGAATCAGGTTATGAAGAGCCAACTGATTGGAATGCCCTTACAGCCAATGAAAGAATAGCAAGAAAGGAAGCAAGGAAAAAGAATGCTCAAGCTTTGTTTCACATTCAGATAGCTCTTGATAAGAGCTTATTTCCAAGAATATCAGGAGCAACAACTGCCAAAGATGCCCGAAAGACTCTACAAGGAGCTTACCAGGGTAGTGATCAAGTTAAAGTGGTCAAGCTTCAGACATTGAAGCGAGAGTTCGAGAATTGAAGATGCAAGAAGCCGAAAGTATAAGTGATTATTGTGTCAGAGTCAAAGATGTGGTCAATAAAATGGCTACACTTGGAGAAATTGTAAGCAATGAAGTTTTGATTAAAAAGGTGTTGAGATCTTTGACACCCAGATGGAATCATGTAACAATAATCATAGAAGAAAACAAGGATTTGACAAAACTATAGTTTGATCAACTGGTTGGAGCCCTGATGTCTCATGAAGAAAGATTGAAAGATTCTTTAGAAGGTGTAGAGAAAGGGTTTTCCTCTAAATTGCTAATCACAAAAAATGAAGATGCAAGCAGCAGTAGTGCCAAAATCAATCAAGGCCAAGGTAAAGGGCAAAGCCAAATTTTTTCAAGAGGTAGAGGAAGAGGTGGCTCAAGAGGAAGTGGTGGTTTCAGAGGAAGAGGTAGAGGCAGATTTGATAAGAGAAATGTTCAATGTTACCATTGTAATAGGTATGGCCACTTTGAAAGAGAATGCAGATTGAAAGAAGGTAAAAGTGCTAACTATGCTCAAGAAAGTAGTGAGAATCCTCCTGATCACTTATTTTTGTCTTATGCAAAGGGTGAAAATATTAGTAAAGATGTTTGGTACCTAGATTCTGGATGCTCTAACCATATGATAGGGAATGAGAAGTTATTCTCAACAAAGGATGGAAGTTTCAAATCCAAGATCCAGCTTGGTGATAATAAATCATTGGAGGTTGCTACCAAAGGAGCTATGGAGGTCCAAACAAAAGAAGGTATAAAGAGTATTCATGATATTTATTATACTCCACAATTGAAGCACAATTTGTTAAGTGTTGGGCAGCTATGTGAGAAAAATTATAAAGTAGTCTTTGAGAATAAGACTTGTACTATCTATGATAAGAATAAGGATAATAGGGTGATCACTGTTGTTCCTATGACAAGAAATAGGATGTTCCCCTTGAGGTTTGGTGAACATAACAACAATTTGACAAATATGGCTTATGAGGATTCAAGTTGGTTATGGCATCTCAGGTATGGGCATTTAAATTTTCATAGTTTGAAGTTTCTAACCTCACATGCATTAGTTTCTGGTTTGCCCAAGGTTGAGGAACACAAAGAGGTTTGTGAAGGTTGTGCTAAAGGAAAGCATGCAAGAGAAAAGTTTCCAAAGGGCAATGCATGGAGGGCTCATCACCCACTTCAGCTTGTTCATTCAGATATATGTGGTCCTATGCAGACTAAGAGTTTGGGTAAGTCATCATATTTCATCACTTTTATTGATGATTACTCACGAAATTATTGGGTATATTTTTTGAAGGCCAAAGATGAAGCCTTGGATACATTCAAGAAGTTTAAAGCCCTTGTGGAAAATGAGAAAGGGTGCAAGATCAAGTGTTTAAGGACTGATCATGGAGGAAAATTTTGCTCAAAGGCTTTTCAAAGTTATTGTGATTTTAATGGCATCAAGAGGCAACTTACTACTGCATACACACCTCAACAGAATGGAGTAGCTGAAAGAAAGAATCGTACTGTGGTTGAAATGGCAAGGTGCATGTTACAAACCAAGGGATTGAACAATTCTTATTGGGGAGATGCAGTTGCTACAACTGTGTACATCCTCAACCGTAGCCCCACCAGTGCACTAGAAAAGATGACTCCTTATGAAGCTTGGTATGGTAAAGGGCCTAATGTTAATCATTTCAAAGTTTTTGGTTGTTTGGCTTATGTGCATGTACCTGATCATAATAGACAGAAGTTAGATGCAAAGAGTGAGTCATGTATTTTTATTGGGTATAGTGAGAAAAGCAAGGCTTATAGATTATATAATCCCCTCACTAACAAGCTTATTATCTCAAGAGATGTGATTTTTGATGAAGGGGGAGTTTATGGTCATCAAAAAGGCCATGTTGAGAAGCTAAAATCTATTTTGAATGATGATATAATTGTTGATATTGATCATGAGCAGCCAACTAATGTTTCTATATCTAGTGGTTTAACTCCACCAAACAATCCTTCATCAAGTTCTTTAGTACCAAGTTCAAGTCCAGCTTTTTCTCCAAGTTCTACAAGGAAGGTAAGGAGATTGAGTGATATCTACCAGAAGAGTGGAAATCAAGTATATGAAGAAAACCCAATAGGTGAGACAATGAATTATGCTTTATTAGCCAAGGCTGATTTTGAACTATCATGTTTTGAAGATGCATGTACTAATGAGGTTTGGGTGAAAGCCATGGAAGAAGAGATGGATTCCATTCACAGGAATGATATTTGGGAGTTAACAGAACTTCCACATGACAAAAAAAGGATTGGCACCAAATGGGTCTACAAGACCAAGTTTAATAATGATGGGAGTGTTGAAAGATACACGACAAGATTAGTTGCTAAAGGCTTCACACAGAAATATGGAATTGATTATGAAGAGACATTTGCACCAGTAGCAAGACAAGAGACCATAAGAATGTTGATTTCATTAGCAGCTCAGAAGAAGTGGATCATACATCATATGGACGTGAAAAGTGCCTTCTTGAATGGGTACTTAGAAGAGGAAGTATATGTGGAGCAGCCACAAGGTTTTGAAGTGGAAGGAAAAGATAATTATGTCTACAAGTTGAAGAAGGCTTTGTATGGCCTCAAGCAAGCACCAAGAGCATGGTATGCCAGGATTGATGGATACTTTCAGGAGAATGGCTTCTAGAAAAGTAAGAGTGATCCTACCCTTTACTGCAAACAAGAAGGTACTGATATTCTCATCATAAGTTTGTATGTTGATGATCTTTTGTATATGGGTAGTAGTTCTAAGATGAAAGATGAATTCAAAGCTACTATGATGAAAGAATTTGAGATGAAAGATCTTGGTCTAATGAAATATTTTCTAGGAATGGAGGTTTATGAAAGTAAGGATGAGATTTTCATTTGTCAAACAAAGTATGCACAGGATATGCTGAAGAAATTTAATATGACTGATTGCAACCCTGCCTCCACTCCAAGTGCTCATGGTGATTTGTTATGTAGAGATGATGGTGCTGATTTAGTTGATGAGATAGCTTACACAAGTATTGTGGGGAACTTGATGTTTCTAATCCACACGAGGCCTGATATTGCCTATTCAGTTTCACTTGTTTCAAGGTATATGACAAATCCATCTGAAATACATATGAAGGCAGCCATGAGGATTTTGAGGTATGTGAAAGAGAATTTAAGTTTTGGTATTCATTACTACTCTTCTGAAAAGTTCAATCTAGTAGGATTTAGTGATTTAGATTAGGGAGGTAGTATGGATGACCGTAAATCTACATCTGGAAATTGTTTTTCTTTTGGTTTTGGTTTGATTACCTGGAGCTCAAAAAAGCAAAGTATTGTTGCCCTCTCATCTACAGAAGTAGAGTATGTTGCAATTACCTCAATAGGTACACAAGCTCTTTAACTCTCTTTTCAAAGTCCTTTTCATCTTTCCCTCACGATACTTGTTCGCTATTGGTCTCTCGCCCGTATATAGCCTTGGACGAAATTTACCACCCAATTAAGGCTGCATTCCCAAACAACCCGACTCGCCGACAACGCCTCGTGGTGTGGTAGGGTCTGGGCCCGATGGGGCTCTCACCCTCTTCGGCGCCCCCTTCCAGGGGACTTGGGCCCGGTTCTTCGCTGAGGACGCTTCTACAGACTACAATGTGAGTGCCATCAAGTTAGCCAAGAATCCGGTTCATCACAGTAGAACAAAGCATTTTGATTTGAAATATCACTTCATACGAGATTTGGTGCAGAAGAAGGATGTCGAATTGAAGCACATCAACACCTAGGATCAGCTAGCAGATATATTCACCAAAGTGGTTGCGGAAGCTCAGTTTATAGCACTACGAGATAAGATTGTCAGCCCTCTCAGCATCAGGGGGGAGTATGTTGATAAGTGATGCTGTTCTAGCATGCAGCTCCATGCAACTCCAGTTTGGACATGAAGCTATCCATTTATCACCATGCATAAGCTATTTTTAGTTTAAATCAGTTTTTTGTTTATTCATGCAAATAAAGCATTACTCCAACATGCATTAATCCTTATGACTGTTTTTAGTTTTGTTTTTTGCATGAGTTTGTTTTTTAGTAAATAAAGCATGCTGTGCATGCACTTATTGTATTCTTAATTTAGGGAGTAGTTTGCTTTTTTTAGTTTGAGAGCCTTAGTAGCTTTCCATGCAAAGCTAGGAATATATTTAGAACTGTAGTTATTATTTACTCTTCTAGACTGCAAATTCTTTATATATACAACCTCTATGTAATTTTTTAATTAAGCTTCAATAAAGATATTGGTGTTTTCTTCTTTTTGCTGTTATTGTTTGCTAATCAGTTGGTTCAGAGAGGATAGGTCAGGTTCAAAATTCTACAAAATGAATACTATTTCTTTTCCACTTGCATGGAAATTATGCGCATTCCATGTGGAGACCAAAGACATAAAAATATGTGTATTTATGTACAGTAGCTTATGTTATGACAATCATGATGCCTCACTGTATTATACTCTACAAAATTTTGGAGAACGTGCTGATCACTTTAATGCCTTGTTTGTGCTCTCAAGAACCATTTTCAAAGACATTGCCTTGTGTTTCATGATTTTCTGCTAGGTAAACTAAAAATTACAATCTGATAGTAAGTTCAAATCTTTTCATATTATTTGTGCATTCATTAGATTGTGAAGTTTTGACTTGGTAGTCCCTCCAGTGAACATAGTTTTTCCTAATGAAAAATCCATCTAGTGATATTTTGATGGGAAAATCCTTGTAGCGAACTCAGTTTTATCTAATGAAAAATTCAGCCTTTGCTAATTGGGGTATATGAATGCATACAGTAGCTTTCAGAATGTATGTAATGCATCTGAATTCCATGTGGAAGAAGGTAATCGAAGTGCACAATTTAAACACTTGACCAAAGTAATTTGTCGGTTGCCAATGTCTATCCTATTATGGTTTTTGGCCTTATTAGTCCCCTATTTTGGACCCTTAAACTCCATGATCGGTTTGGTCATAATGAGTTTCTCTATATTGATCATTCCTTGTTTTGCCTACATCAAGGTTTTCAGAAACTTCTGCAAATCTGTTCAATGTAAATATCTTTACTAGTCAACAATATTTCAAATGGAGATGGAGTTGGATATTGAAAATCATGTAATTTGGTTATCATTAATGATTTTTACTTATACAATGTTTGCAGTATGCAGTTGAGAAACTAGCATCTCAGTTGCCGTGGTGAAATATAATTACAACCATAAACATAGTAATAATAGTTTTGATTGGAGTTCTTGTGTTTTTTTGGTGGGGGTGTTGGGCAAGTATTTATAATTGTTAAATGCAAAATATGATGCAGCTGTGCATTTACATAGGTTATGTTTTGAGTCACATTCCAACTGTTCTGAGGGTTTCGCCTATAAATCATCATTTAGGTCATTCCACAATGACAATTTTGAAACATGGCATCAATAAAAAGAAATTGACAAATCGAAAATGCTGATATCCATTGACAGTAAATTGTTATTGATCCGTGCATCTTAGTTTATTGCAAGTCAGTCTTTTCAGGCTTTCGTTATTTTGACAAAAGGCAGGGACTCTTGTTGCATCGCAACTCTTGTATTGTTAAGAATTCTGTGTAATTATACTTAGATCTCCTTGGGGCATGTTCAAGATGGAAAATATGAACCAAAAAGACTCGTGGGTTGTTGAAGTGGAATCAAGTTTAGAGGGCGAAACCACACCAGACAAATCTCTCGATGGTCTCATTCATCCCGTTCCAAAGTCACTCTTGAGGGAAAACACTAAGGTGTTCTATCTTCCTAAGTAATCTCCTTGGGTCCCTACCATTTCACAAAGAAGGAGAAGCTGGATGATGAGATCGAACTGCTTAAGTCAGATGTGGCAAGAAAAGTGCACCATGAAATCATAGCTGGCTTAAAATCATCAGAAAAGGTGGAGAGGTCTAGTCAGCCTGTGATCCAACCTAGGACTATGAAAAGCTGTGTTAAGAGTGAAAATGGCTTAAAATAGGTGATGGAAAGTTTCAAGAAGAAAGAGAAAGAGATAAAGGAAAGCTATGCCAGAGAATATGAAAGATGATAACGAGGGATGCCTGTTTTGTTTTGCAAGTCCTCGAAAGCTGTGGAGAGACAAGCATGTCAAATGGCATTTTTAGCCGGGGACGACATGATCCAGAAATTGTGAAAGATGTGCTCAAGAGGGAAAATCAACTACCATTTTGGGCCTTGAAAGAAATCAGCACAAATATTGAGGACTGGTTTGAGTCGGCACTAAAAAACTTATCTCCAATCGAAGTAGCAGATGTGGGAAATCGGCAATAAAAAACTTATCTCCACAAGGTACATCATTCTAATGAATGATCTAATTAACACCAGTGAAGACATGGGTATCTTGAGACTGAAGGACATGATCACCAGCAAGCTTGGAAGTGACGAGGAGATTGCTCGATTTTGGAATTCAATGCTGGCATCCATTGAAATGCCTAGGTACGATCCAATTGACTACGATGTTTCATCTATAGAAAAGTATCGCAGAAAGTGGTGGAAAGTCTTATGGGCTCAATTTATTATGACTCACTGTTCAAAGCCATGGTTGGTTCTCTCTCTTTTGCCCGGCCTTATACTTTTACTGTTAACATTTGTCCAAGTAATTTGCCTATTTGCATCGTGCCAAATCAAATAGACATTACTGCGTAGGCATTGCTTGGTATTTTAAATATTATCATTATGTTGTAATGATTTATAGTCGCAGCTTATGGGATAATAAAGTGTACACTCAAATTTATTATATATTCAGAGTCTATGATATTATTGTTGTGAAAGATTTGTGGATTAAATTATGTAAAAAAAATTGCATCAACGTTTCAGGTCACAGTTCAGAACCACCATCATGTACTAATGATAAGAAGAACAGTTTGAAAGAAAAAAACGAGTTACAATTTTAATTTTCTTAATGAATTTTTGAAACTTAAATTTAGATGTGCTAATGCATAGTCAGTGATTTGATTATCTATGAATAAAATTAAGGAAGATTGAATTCATATTCAATGATTTGGTTATCTATGAGTAAAATTAAGGAAGTTTGATTTTATTGCCTTTTAAGTTTTTTAAATTCTATTGGATATTAATGTTATTGTATGTGTAAAATGTAAATGTCTAAATAAATGAAAAAAGATAATATGAATGTGGGGGAAATTTTAGAAAAGCAATTTTTCAAAATAACATATAAGTAAAAATGGTAGAAGCTAAATTAATTTATTCAAGTATAAATTATAGAAAAATTATTCTATAATAAGATTGAAATTAACATTTTCATGTATATTATTATAAAATTTATTTCAGCTCAAAAAGCATATAATTAATTATTTTTGTTGTATCTATGTCAAGTGGTTAAAAGCACTTATAAATCTTAATCTCCAAATATTTGCTACAATAACTCTAGTGAATATCAATAATAATATATTACAATTATAATATTTTGGAGTTGATGATTGAATCCTACAACTCTCAAAGATCTCTTGCAACTGAAATACTCTATCATAGAAGAGAGAGAGAAAACAATTGATTTGCTATGTGGCCCAAGAATTCAACTGATGCAAAAAAAAAAAAAAAAGATTGTGTTACAACATACAATAAACCACTTGCTATAAAGACAAGCATAAAAACTTAGATGATGATATAACTAAATCATGACATATGTCTTAAGCCTTTGAAGTGAGTGTTGTTACATTCCTAAATTATAGAATATCCAAATATAAATTAAATAATGTTGGACACGAGATTTTATAATCATTTTCAAAGAGGATAATGTCATATTGAGGTTTATGAATTGTTTTTGAGATTTTTAACTATCTTTGAGGAGGCTTGATATGAGTACTCTAAAGTCTTCATTTATGCCATAGATTATATAGCTTCGTAATCAATTCATTACTCTTTGTACAATAATCCATATTTACTCTAAGATTCTTCTACTAAAATTATAAATGATTGTTACTATATGTAGATCGTGAATATTTGTAATTTCTAATTTAAATAAAATTTTTGAGACATCATATTTATGACTTCTTAATTCATCAAAATCATGAGTTTTTTTATCACTAATGCACTCCCTCATAAATAACCACTAATTTTGTCTTGCAAGTGTTTACCATAGTGAAACATTTTTCATTAGTTAATTGATATAATATTTTAGGTAGAGTAGGTAAAAAGTGTGGACTCTCACATTTATTTATTTGAATTAAGTGAAATAAGGGTGGTGGTGGTATCTTTTATGCATAAAAAAATATAGTTAAATTTATCATTATATATTTCGAGGTAGGTTTTGTAGTGTCGTAAAGTGTACACCCTTGTTAGGGTGGTACAATTTCACACTTAGGTTAGCACCCGCCTTAGTGTGTCTTGCATCTTGCATTTCTAATTTCCCTTTAAGAATTTAATTAATTAATTAAATTAAATCTAAAGTCATATTTTATCACTCCCCACATTATAAAATTGGGCCCTTTACCCTAAGTGTGCCCCTTTTTATTTTATTCCTTCAATAAATCATTTAATCATAAACCCTAATTATGTCTTATTTCGACCTTTAAGGCCTAATTTTGCATCTCAAAATACCTCAAAATCATTTGTAACTTTGGGATTCACTCTAATATCATCATATCTAACGACCCTGAAAAATTTGGTGAAAATTTGGTTGGACCACACGGCGGGAGTGCACATGGTCCTCAACTTTTTTCCCGAAATTTTGGGAGCACAATTCTATGATATTATAATGCTTAACCCCAAAAGATTGGCAGGAAATTCAAATCCTAGGTCGGCCTAAAGATGAAATTAAATCGAAATTAAGATCTAGGGTTTCATACATAAGAGCTCTCTTTCTTCATTTGAAGGGGAGGAGGAACTATCTATTTATCTTTCGAAGAATCTAAGGGCAGGTTTTTGGAGCATAAGGAGCCTTCTATGTAATAAAAGGGAAGCCTATGTGGAGTCTTCAAAAATATTCAACAACATTCCATCAAGCATTCATTATCAATTAGGAGCCTTGAAGACATTGAAGAGTAATAGGAGATCTAGTGGCAATATCTCTCCCTTGGGGATTGGTATGATTTCATGTTATTTTCATGTCTTTGTATGAGCTTCTTTATATCAAAACTCACATTTACCTTCATGATTTAGATCATTTAGCATATTTTGTTTGAAGCATTGTCATTTACATTCACATTTACATTTAGGGTTTACTTTCATGTGTTGGGTAGCTCTAGTTTCTTATCATTTAGGATCTTGCATACACACAAGGTTCTAGCACACACATTTTAAGTACATTATCGACTATTTGTGGAGGTGGAAATCACCAACATAGGGTTTTGACTAAGGAAAAACCCTATATAGCCACCCAAACCCTTCCTTTTTAGTTGCAGGTGCAGGAACATGTACCCAGAGGCAGTTTTAGATAAGGGAAAGTCATCAACACCACCCAAAAGTCTCAAAGGTGCAGAAAATTGTCAAGGACAGGGGTGTGGCACCCTGGTCCTTCCCAAGACAATGGCGTGGCACCATGGTCCTTCCACTTTGTAGTAAAATTTGACAGGTTGCAGCTTCAGGTCATTAGATTTGCAATCTTTCAGTTGCAACTCTCTGTCAGATTCTCAGGGACAGTGGCGTAGCACCCTGGTCCCGGTTAGTTTGGCTCAATTTGCAGCATCAAGTAAACATCCAAAATCCTCCCTCTTTCATGCTTTTAGTATCTCAGTTTTAGATCTGCAAGTTTGTTCAATTTCAAGTTCATTTATGCTTCATTCTTCATCTCCTAGTCTAGTTGATCAATCAAACCCTAGTTTCTCTCATCATTTGCAACAAGAGGAATAGAAACCCTAAGAGGTAATCCTTGCCTGTCTCTTTCTCACAAGAATTATCCAAAGTGATCTATCTCCCTAGGCTCTTTTGTATTCCCAATATGTTGGCAAAAGTGGGATTAGGTCCTAGTCACTCGATCTTGCTTTTCCCGCCACCACATTTTGGTGAACCCGACGTGAATCCAACCTTCTTTGATTCTGATTTATGTTCTTAGATCTGAGTGTGTTTGTTATTTCAAATTCAAATTTACATTTACAAGTTTCAATTCCTTGCAAATTTCAAAATTTAGAGGTTAATTCTGTTGAAACCCTAATTTTTCAATTCAAAATTGAATTTGTGGATAGCTTGATTTGGATCATTAATTTCAAATTTGATTTTGGAACACATTTCACTGGGTGGGTACAAGAAGTTGGGTCCCAATTCCGTGGAAGTCTGCGAGCAAAAAAGTTTGCCGCTAGAAACGAGTGCTTGTTTTTTAAGAAACGGGCACTCGTTTAGCTTCGGAGCCTCGACCCATAAAAATAAAACGGGTGCATGTTTTGAAAAATGGGCGCTTGTTTAGAATCGGACCACCATAGAGAAACGAGTGCATGATTTTTAGAAACGGGCACACGTTTCTAAAAATAGGTACTCGTTTCTAAAAATGGGCACACATTTCTTGAAGTGCTATAAATTTGTCCAAGAGGTTGAGCTTAGTTGGTTAAAGCATTGATTTCTCAATGTGGAGACCCAAGTTCAACTCCCATGAGGGACACCTTTGTGTAGAATTCTAAGTTGTGACTCTTGGTCTTCCATTGTTGTTTAAAGTGGATTTCTAAGTTGTGACCCTTGGTCTTCCAATTGTTGTTTCTAGTTTGGTGCTCGAAAGGAGCTAGTATTTGTAATAAGTTTGCTCGAAAGGAGCGGGTATTTGTAATAAGTTTGTAATGTGGATGCTCGAATGAGCAAAAAATGATCTTTGTGATTCTATGATACTTAATACAAAAAGTGCTATAAATTTCAAAATGGGTGCTCATTTTTTGAATTTTAAATAATGGGTGCCCGTTTCATAAAAGATGGAGCGGGAAACACACCTATGCCTTGGTTTTGGCTTCAGGTTAGGCTTGGTGGGACCAAGCCTATGCTTGGACCTCCAAAAAAATGGCTAAGGCACTGGAATACCAGATTTATGCCTTGCCGTAATTTTTTGAAGTCTTCCTGATTGTATTTTTTGATGAAACAAAAGCCCATTAGAGTTCTCACTGTCTTAATTTCAAAAATGTAAATTTCATAGTGATATGATTAGTTTTACTATTTTTGCATTATTTATTAATCAAAAGTGGTACCTAAATGTAAAATAGTGAGGTTTAGTAAAACTTTAATAACTTTTTTGTTTTTAGGGTTTTTTGAAAATAAATTATATGACATCAATCTACATACAATTCTTTTGAAGATTAAAAGAAAAATAAAAAAATATAAAATTTTCATCAAATTATGGTGGTCGTACACCAGATGTTTTGAAAATGTACTTTATAGTTAATTAAAAATTGAGTAAAAAATAATATTCAATAAAAAAATAAGAAAAAAATATTCTCATCAATATTTGGTGTATTAGGCATCTTTTCCCAGAAGGGTTTGCAAACATTCTTTTATTTACGTCAAAATATGGTGGTTGTACACATGTGTGGTATGGTCACGAAACATGCATTTTGAAAAAGTGGTTTTTATATATGCCTACTAAAAAGAAATTTCTACCATGTGGGTATTGAAATAAATTACATATTTGAAAATTAGACTCCGAGCACTACATTTTCTATTGCTAAAGTTTTTTCAGATTCAAACTCTAAGTACCTCAAATTTTGACATCAATCGACAAAAAAATTGAAAAATAGGGAAAACACTTCCACTTTTTGCCCAAAAGTGGGACTCAACTTCTTGCACCCACCCCACTCATAAATTTCATTTTCTAAATCAAAATTTAGAGTGCTTGCATTGGTTAAAATTGAACATTTCCTTCTATTTTGCATATGTCATCATTTGAATGAGGACATTTTTTTGTTATGATGCATTCATTTCATAATTGTGATAATGGGTGAGCTTCCCTTGTTCCAATTTTTCCATCTCTTAGAGAACCACCTCTTATTTATGAAATTTTTTAGTGCCTAAAAGAGTTGTTACCAATCCCTTTAAAACTCTCCCATGTTCTAAAGATGTAGATTTGAAGAGTGATCTTGACAATTCTCCTAAAATGTGCCCTTCTCATCTAGCTATCTTAGAGGAAGAGGATGATATCATAAACACTTTTTCTTAATGTTACCTTACCTTAATTACACATGATGCCTCTATAAGTGAAAAGGTATTGATGTACATTGACTTATCTTCTCCTAAATTTGGTCTTACCAATGGGGGCATGTTAGTAAAACAAGAGGTTATGAGCACTTCTTCCAAAGATCTCCTTCCTAAGCATGAATCTTTGGAGAAATATGTTCATCTCCCTCCTAAATAATACTCCCCTCATGAGGTTCATTTTGTGCAAGAAGATGGTATTGGCCCTACTTTTCCTAGTGAGGGCATTTCCTCTTTTGATTCCAACAAAATTCCCACTAGAGATAATGCATTAATGAGAAATGCTTTCCCTTCTCCTAAAGTTTTCCTTACCCCTAAAGATGCCTTAGAGAAAGAAGATGAAATCATAATAAATTTCCTTAATGCTCTCTCCCCTAAAGATCCTATTGAAGACATTTTGAGGAAAGAGGATTATTTAAATACATGTAATGATTCTCTCCTTCCTAAGGATGAAGAATTAATGAACAATGTTATCCCTTCTCCCAAAATTGGCAATAGAAATACGGACATCTTTGTGCAAGATATTTCTAATATTTTTCCTAATGACCTCACTATTTGGGATGAACCATTAGAAGGTGTTGATTGTTCTCTACCCCATGAGAGAACCCTATCCCAAGGGGATGAAATCATGATTGATAACTCCCTTGATAGCATCTCACCTTACATGAATATCAATCATTCTCCCTCTAAAAATAAAGCATCTCCCTCTCCTCAACTTGGTTCTACTCATAAGGATATCCCAGTTCATGGTAAGATTGTTGACATCTCTTTCAAATATCTCCCTCTCAAAGGTGAGACTTTAAAGAGTAATGTTGATCCTTCTCCTAGAGAGTTTATTCCCCATGTATATCCTTTGGTGATAGAGGATGATATGACCTTTCCTACTTTTCCTCCTAAATTATCAACACGTTCTTCTAGTATCCCTCCTAAAATTGGTCTTATCCATGATAACATTTTAGTGCAAGGAGAGACTATCAACAATTCTTCCAATAATCTTTTTCATTATTCTTCTAAGGACACCTTTGATATTCCTAAACCATCCTCAATCAATTTGATACATGTGAATGAAACACCTAATAAACCCCCCTTCACAATTCAAGGTGCTTGTCCTTCTCTAAATTCCTCACGTAAGCCTATCTAGTGGTTCAAGGTGGTTATGCTAACAATTCTTTTTGCACTCCTAAGAAACCTATTATTACTATGCAAGGAGGTTATCCTACTAAGAGCCCTTATGAGTATGCTAAGAAAATTACTGGAGAGAGTTATAATACGGTTGCTCATACTTACAACACAAGAAACAATAGGCAACCTAGTCCTCTTCCCATTATCCCACTTCACTTCCTCCCTCTCAACCTACCCTTCCACAAGCACCTCGTATATCAAATCTTAGCAAGGAGTATGATCTCATTGAACAACTTAAGGCCACTCCTGCTAAGATTTCTATTTGGGATTTGGTTCAAACTTCACCTACTTATCATGGGATGTTACAAGATGCATTGAAAAACTTAGATGTCCCACCTGCAGTGACACCTAATAATATGCCCTCTTTGATTGATCCTACAAAAAAATCCAAAGCTCAAATTGTATTCACACAAGATGAGTTACCTTCTCGTGAAATTCAACATCAATATTATCCTCTTATGATTGTGGTTATTATCAACGATAGTGCTATAAGATGAACCCTTGTGGACAATGGATCTGGCCTTAATGTTTGTGGTGTGGACTTATTAGATAAGATTAATGTGGATCGTTCCCTCATCGAACCTTCTTCTCTTAAACCTTGCCTGTTAGGGTATGTCCTGTTGTGTTACCTATACCTATTCATGTCATGCCTGGTAATTTGACATATAACCTTCTATTAGGGAGACCTTGTATTCATAGCATGCAAGTTTTCCCCTCAACTTTGCATAGGCAAGTCAAATTAATTTATAACAATATGACATACACCTTGTTAGCTGATACCAAACTTCAAGAATCATTAAAATATGGATCTTCTTGTTCAACTACTTCCCATTCTTCTTCCAATCCTTCTACTTCTTCAAATACATCTATTTCCTTTAATGATGTTGTTCCTTCTAGTACTCCCGAATCTTCTACTCAATTGGAATCTCCTCCCAATGATATCTTTTCTCCCGAAGGAGTGATCTCAGATGACGATTGGGGATCTCTAGGCTCTACCCCTACTTTTATAGGAGAGTATAGAGTTTCTTGGAAAGGATCTAAGGCCGAGAAGGAGAAATCTAAAGAAGAACCTAAAGAGTAACCCATTTTATCTAAGAAACTAAGTAACCACTTTGTGGTTGCTTCTAATTCAAATAATTCTTCAAATCCTTCCTCTAATTCATATAGCACTGAGACCTATGGGGAATCACCATCTCTTTCTGATTTGGCATCCCTTTATGGTCCTGGTTTTCATATTTTAGCTGAGTGGCTATGATGGCAATGGTTATGGCACAAATGAACAAGGAATTAAAGTTCCTTTAGAACATAATACACATGAATCTTCATTTGGACTTGGATATAATCCTTCTAAGCCCACCAAAGAATCTAAAAGACCATCTCTCAATGTTGTTGGTGTATGATGAACCAACATGTTGATATGATGATAATGTATGTTGTCATTGATGTTAATAAGTGCAAGTGAACCAGTATGCAGATTGGAAGAAGTTGGTGAACCGGTATGAAGAGATGCAGTGAGCTGGTGTCGGGGTTTCACTGAGTGTGACTACCGATTGGTAGTCCCAGCTCTAGGGTTTCTGGTTTGGCAATCTCGCTTGTGCGATGCAACCAATGACATTCTGTAATGAGTTAGCTAAGAGATGAAGATGAGATCGTGATGCCATGTCAGCTTTCTGCACATGAAGGATTTCCTTAAGGATCTTGCATGTGAAGATCGACTGCATTAAATATCTACCTCAGGAATGAACATTCTTCTTAGCCATATGAGAAGAAAGCGTGATGAGTTACTGATTTCTATGTGCGGTGAAGAATGGATGATGCAGATTGTCTTGTGATCTGTTTGAAATTGTATTGCTCTATGCAAAGTGTTTGGATGGTCAGGATTGGACCGCTTGTATTGTAAACCTAAAAAGTTTAGGGTTTAGGGTTTATGCTACCGACCTAATTTTTGTCTATAAGGTCGATGATGTTTGTTATTGTAAGGAGTTGGCAAATGTTGTGTGTGTATCCGAGTGATGAGATACTTGCTAGACCAATGAGAGAAAACTACAGATTGTGATTGTAGTGTAGAGGAACTGAAAAGGATCTGCCTTAGCATATAGTGTTGTTATCAGATCAAAGCTTTACCTGTTGTCTTCTAACCATTTCAACAGAAGGAAAATCCCTTTTTCGGGTAGCTTTAACAGGATTATTGTAAATCCTCTAACCAAGTGACTCAAGTTCATTAAGTTCTTTAAATCCTCTAGCAAGGTAACCTTTAATAGGGTATATAGCCATCCCTTAACCGGGTGATCTTTAACAGGATCGGTTCCTAGCAGAACCTTATTGTAAAGTCTTTAATTGGACTAGGCTCCTAACAGAGCGAGCTTCAACATAGTTCAAACACAAGCTTGTGGGTATTCATCCCCACCGTGGTTTTTCCCATTTGGGTTTCCATGTGAAAAACCGTGTCATGAGTTGTGCATTTTTCATGTGATGATTAAGTATTCTTTATTTAATTGATTATGCATGCAGAGCTAATAGTTATGGTATTGGTGACACACAGCATGCATATGTTTATGGGTGAAGTAGCTATCAAGTATTAAATGTATTTGAATTGTTTAGACTTACCGGTCTATGTTGTCTGAATTCTTACTGTGTTTAACTGGTATTGCCATGGTTAAGTTCAATAATGAAGATAACCAGTTAGTGTTGTTTTAGCTTGATAAGTTGTTGAAAAGTTTTTGTCTGTACTGATTCACCCCCCTCTCTCAATACCAGTTAGGGTATCTGTTGTTCATCATTATTCATCAAATGTGAATGCTATATTTAGTAGTAATGATGACCTCGCCTCAATTAAATCATCTTTTACTTCTTTCAACATTCATCCCCCTCATAAGGAAATCTTGGTGATGAATAAATCTCTTTATGAATCTCCTCAAGAGATTTCTAATCTTGCTTATGAGACTTCATCTTCTACTCATTCTAAAATCCCTTCTTCTAGGAATAAGGCTCTAATGAATTATACTTATCCATCTCCTAAGATTTCTTGTGTGCAAGAGAAGTGTGACTTAGTGGCCTATTCTTCTCCTATAAAATTCTCTCTTCCTAAAAACTTTTTAACATTCATCATCTTACACATGCTTTTAATCTCACTTATAGTAGAGCATTTAACATGTCATATCCAAATACCTCATTCAATCTATCATGTATTTAAATAACATTAATGGCTATTATGTTTCTCATCATTATGTGACATTGGTAGCTCACTTACTGAGGGATCATTGTCATTCATGATGGTACAATTTCACGTGCAATCATACTTTTGGAAGCAACATAATAGCCTATTTCTATCGCATCTCTTATCCATATATATATGGGGAGTGAGAGTGATTTCAAACATCTCTCCTTCTGAAGATTATAAATTTCCCCTTTGTGAAGTAGTGTCTTCTATAAGGATTTCTTATTGATTGTAGAGGTGTATTCATATTTGAATTCCTTCTCTGATATTGGAACAAGCATCCCTAATGGGGTTCTTAAGTACATGTATCCTTAATTGTGACCTTCTCATTGGTGATTGGAAGTCTTTGATCATTCATCAATTTCTTTTCTTCATTGAGTAGTATCTTTTATAATAAACCCTTCTATTTTGTGCACATGCATATCCCTGATGAGGATCTCTTGCCTTCTTTTAGAATAGTGTTGTTATAAATAATCTCTCTTTGATATCATCACAATCCTCTGCTCTTTTCAAAACTCTTGCATTCATTCATTATAGAAGATTTTATATTGATCTAATACAACTCCACTTGAAGGTAGATGTCTTTTGAACAAAGATCTCTTCTCCTTCAAGGATTAGCAAGATGTCTCTTTTCAACTATCTTATCCTTGCTTGAAGAGTATTCCCTCTCTTGCTTGGATTTATGACATTGTTGCATGATGGATATCTTCTTGGTGTCGAAGGTAGGTATCCTTGTTCTACTTGCACACACATGCATGAGGTTGAGTGGAACTAATAGTCTTCTCATTCTCCTCCCTTACATGGATCACCTAGACACTATGGGGGGAAGTTTTCCATGTCCTTCTCTCCATGGATCACCTAGTTTTAGGGGGCGAGATGTCCATGGTTCGTTTTCTCTTCTCATGGATTACCAAAGTGTGTATTCATGCTTTTTGTCTCTTCTTCCTTCTCTTTGCATTTGTTTCCATTTAAATATTTCATCTTGTGTTAGACAACTCTCAAATCCTCACACTCTTTGTTGTGTTGGAAGTGAGGCTTAGTTCTCTTTCTTACCAAATGATTCTCCTAGTTTTTGATCTTATATCAAATCTTCTTGTGAGAATTTTTCATCAATCTTCTTTCACAATTCGATGTGGTAAACATGATACACTATTTCAACTCACTAAAAATTAGCAAGCCGAAATAGGGGGGGCATATAGCTACCCTTGAATTTTTGTCACCTTCCTTGGTAAGAATTTAGGTGATTTTGTGATTTTATCTAATATGTGTTTTTGTAGGGTGCGGATCCTAACTGTGTACTACAGATACCGTTGGGGGCTTCATCCAACAACTTGTGGATATATCCTTTTTCACGAATGTTTACTTTTCTTTACTTTAGCTTGCATATGCACGTAGTGTCATATGACCGCTAAAGTGGGGGCTAAATGTAGTGTCGTAAATTGTACACCCTTGCTAGGGTGGTACAATTTCACACTTAGGTTATCACTCACCTTAGTGTGTTTTGCATCTTGCATTTCTAATTTCCCTTTAAGAATTCAATTAATTAATTTAATTAAATCTAAAGTCATATTTCATCACTCCCCACATTATAAAATTGGGCCCTTTACCCTAAGTGTGCCCCTTTTAATTTTATTCCTCCAATAAATCATTTAATCATAAACCCTAATTATGTCCTACTTCGACCTTTAAGGCCTGATTTCGCATATCAAAACACCTTGAAATCAGCTATAACTTTGGGATTCGCTCTAATATCATCATATCTAATGACCCTAAAAATTTGGTGAAAAGTTGGTCAGACCGTGGCGGGAGTGCACATGGTCCTCGACTTTTTTCCCAAAATTTTGGGAGCACAATTCTATGATATTATAATGCTTAACCCCAAAATATTGACGGGAAATTCAATTCCTAGGTCATCCTAAAGATGAAATTAAGTCAAAATTAAGATCTAGGGTTTCATACATAAGAGCTCATTTTCTTCATTTGAAGGGGAGGAGAAACTATCTATTTATCTTTCTAAGAATCTAAGGGTAGGTTTTTGGAGCACAAGTAGCCTTCTAGGTAGTGAAAGAGAAGCCTATGTGGAGCCTTCAACAACATTCAACAACATTTCATCAAGAATTCATCATCAATTAGAAGCCTTGAAGACATTGAAGAGTAATAGGAGATCTAGTGGCAATATCTCTCCCTTGGGGTTTGGTATGATTTCATGTTGTTTTCGTATCTTTGCATGAGCTTCTTTACATCAACTTGCACATTTACCTTCATTTTTTAGATCATTTAGCATATTTGGTTTGAAGCATTGTCAATTACATTCACATTTACATTTAGGGTTTACTCTCATGCGTTGGGTAGCTCTAGTTTCTTATCATTTGGGATCTTGCATATACACAAGGTTCTAGCACACACATTTTAAGTACATTATCGACTATTTGTGGAGGTGGAAATCACCAACACATGGGTTTAATTGAGGCAAAACCCTATATAGCCACCCAAACCCTTCCTTTTTAGTTGCAGGTGTAGGAACAGGTACCCGAAGGCAGTTTTGGATTAGGAAAAGGCATCAACACCACCCAGAAGTCTCAAAAGTGCAGAAAACTATAAAGGACAGGGGTATGACACCCTGGTCCCGCCCAGGATAGTGGTGTGGCGCCATGGTCCTTCTATTTTGCAGTGAAATTTGACAGGTTGTAGCTTCAGGTCGTCAGATTTGCAATCTTTCGGTTGCAGCTCTCTGTCAGATTCTCAGGGATAGTGGCGTGGCACCCTGGTCCCGGTTAGTGTGTCTTAGTTTGCAGCATCAGGTACACATCCAAAATCCTCACTCTTTCATTCTTTCAGTATCTCGGTTTCAGATCTGCAAGTTTGTTCAATTTCAAGTTCATTTATGCTTCATTCTTCATCTCTTAGTCTAGTTGATGAATCAAACCCTAGTTTCTCTCATCATTTGCAACAAGAGGAATAGAAACCCTAAGAGGTAATCCTTGGCTCTCTCTTTCTCACAAGAAGTAACCAAAGTGATCTATCTTCCTAGGCTCTTTCGTATTCCGAATGTGTTGGCAAAAGTGGGATTAGGTCCTAGTCACTTGATCGCGTTTTTCTCACCACCACAGGTTTGATACAAAAATTTGTGCATTAATGTAAGAATGTACATTATTTGTGGAAATGAATGATCAAAGCCAAATGTTTATGAAGTAAATTTTCTTACATGTTATAACTAAAGAGGGAATGTTAGGAAAATTTTAGTGCATAACATAGATTAATATTGTTTGTGAGATAATAAAGAAAAAATAATACATAAATATCAATTTATTAAACAAGTTTGAATATAATAATATTATTATTTTTTGTTAGTAAGTAGTTATAAGAGAAATCCTCTCTGTCATAACTCTTTTATTTTCATATCTATTATAATATTATTTAAAATACAATTGTAGATGTAATATTATGACATTTAAAAAAATGGATTTAGTAATTATATTTTGTTATTCTATCTATGATTTACTTATAGCTTGCATTTGAAATTTGAAATTGGAGAATCTTATTTCAAGAGTTTAGTTGCAATTTGTTCATGGAAGAAGTATTTAATAACAATGGAAAGGAGAATAAGGACCAACTCCTTTGGTGCTCCTTTGTGGAGGCTAAATATGTTAGCGCCTACAACTTTCTATTTGACTGCTTATTGTTTTGTTCTACACGTGATTTATAGAATAGTGCTTATGCATGTTGAGTTTATACTAAGCTGTCTAAAGAGGAGTGTGATTAAACTCTTTATGCCTCCTTTTAAACAGTCCTTGTTACCTATGTAATTTTGTTGTTCATGCGATGGTTTATTTTCTATTTAATTCATGCAATCTATGTTATTTACTATTTTGCTTGCAAGTTTTGCTTCTATTTCTCTAGCTAGATCATTGTGTAGGTTCAACTATAAATTTTACATGGTATTAGAGCCTAGGAGTTAGGAAGAAGAAGCGTAAATATTTTTTATTTGCAGGTATTGAATATTAGAGTTGTTTTACAATGGAATTATCTATTGTATTGAGGGTTTCTATTTTTGTACGATTTTGGAGATTATCTTAAAGTGAATCATGTATAAGGGTTGTAGATGTAAATATTGTGGGAGAAATCAACATGGGAAATTCTAATTGTGTTTAGTTTCTCACTTAAATGTTTTTCAACTCTTACTTGAGAGTGCATCAATATCTAAAGTTGCTCCTCTACCTGCATAGACAATTGTTGTACCCTCACTGATTGAGACTCTTATTCATGTTAAGCAAGATAATTCATCTCTTTGTCTTCCTTATTGGAATTCCTATTTGACAAGTATTACTTCATTGTTTGTAGAATCCTACATTGTT
Source organism: Cryptomeria japonica (assembly GCF_030272615.1). Taxonomy (NCBI): domain Eukaryota; kingdom Viridiplantae; phylum Streptophyta; class Pinopsida; order Cupressales; family Cupressaceae; genus Cryptomeria; species Cryptomeria japonica. Next base: position 563,898,083 of record NC_081406.1, on the reverse strand, counting down.
GATTTGGAGGACACCATTAAGGACCTTCATATCCTCTTTTCTAACAACTCATATGGATTTCATTCATCTTATTTTGATCTTATTGGTGCATCTTAAAACCCTCTTGTTCTCTCTTTGCCTATATTTGATTCTATCATGGCAATACCAAATTCTCATTAGTCCAGCTATCACCATGCATCCATGGTCACTATACCTCAATCTTCTATGGTACCTTATTTATCTTATAATTAGAGTTTTTCACACTTTGGCATTGGCTTAGAGACGTTTGAGAAACATTTAGAGGGGTCGTATTTGTCTTAAGACTGTGATCTACTTTGGTCTTCATTAGATTCTAGATTTTCATCTTCAAAAGTACCTAATTTGATTATGATAACTTTCAATATCAACATGGAGACTGCTAAGCAGTTTTTAGAGACATCATCATACATTTGGATTCCACTTCCAACTAATTCCTATCTAGAATGGGAAACATTCTTAACTTTGCATTTGGTTTTGTTTCTTCATAAGGGGAGGAATATTGTTCAACGATTGTGGAAAATATTCTACATCCAATTTTGAGCACCTACCATTGATTGCACATTGTGGGGGAATAATGGGTTCTTCCATACCACTTATTTTTATTTTCATTTTTTGCAATACCTTCTTCAGGTGAAGGACACTACAACATAGTAGCTGCCATGCAGAGTTAGTGTAAATTTTGATGGGGAGTTTTGTTCCTATTGGGTTTTCCCTCTTTCCTATTTTCCTTTCTCTTTCCTTTCATTAGGTTTTTATCTCCTTAGTTATACTTAAGGGGGAGTGTTAGTGCATGCAACTTTCTGTTTGACTACTTATTGTTCTTTTCTACCCATGATTTATGAAATAGTGCTTATGCATGCTGATTTTATTCCAAGATAACTAAAGAGGAGTGTGATTTAAATATTTACACCTCCTTTTAAACAATCCTCATTGCCTCTTTAATTTTGTATTTAATTAATGCAAGCTCTGTAATTAAAATACAATAATTTCATTCAATGTAGATCTATTTTTAGCTCTATTTCAACTATGTTATTTTTCTATTTTGCTTGAAAGTTTTGGTTCTCTTTTTTTAGCTAGATTATTATGTAGGTTCAACTACAAATTTTACATAGTATCAAAGCTTGGGAGTTAGGAAGAAGAAGCGCAAACATTTTTTATTTGTAGGTACTAAAGATTAGAGTTGTTTTAGAATGGAATGTTTGAGGGTTTTTATTTTTGTACTATTTTGGAGATTATCTTGATGATTGAATCATGTATATAAGAGTTGTAGATATAAATATTGTGGGAGCAATCAACATGGGCATGAATTGTGTCCTAATTTCTCACATAATATTTTTCAACTCTTATTTGAAAGTGCATCAATATCTCAAGTTGCTCCTTCTCCACCTACAGAGATAGTTGTTGTACCTTCATTGATTGAGACTCTTGTTCATGTTAAGCAAGATAATCCATCTATTTGTCTTCTTGATTGGGATTCCTATTTGACAGATATTGCTTCATTGTTTGTAGAATCCCACAGTGATGACTTGGAGGACACTATTGAGGACCTTCATATCCTTTTTCTACCAACTACTATGGAGTTGATTCATCCTTTTTTGATGTTATTGGTGCATCTTCAGACCCTCTTGTTCTCTTTTTACCTATATTTGCTTCTATCATGGTAGTACTAGATTCACATTGGTCCAACTATCACCATACATCCATGGTCACTAAACTTGAATCTTTTATGGTACCTGATTTATCATATCCACATTTGTCACACTTTGGCATTGACTTACAAACATTTGAGTAGCATTTGGGGGGGTCATCTTTGCCTTTGGACTATGATCTACATTGGTCTTCATTCGATTCTAGATTGTCATCTTCAACAGTACCTTATTTGATTATGGCATCTTTCAGTATCAACATGGAGACTACTAAGTAGTTTTTAGATACATCACCATACATTTGGATTTCACTTCCAACCAATTTCTAACTAGAATGAGAATCATTCCTGACTTTGTATTTGGTTTTGTTTCTTCCTAAGGGGAGGAGCAGTGTTTGGTGATCGTGGACCATCTTTTACATCCAGTTTCGAGCACCTAGCATTGATTGCACATTTTCGGGGGAATACTTGGTTCTTTCATACCACTTATTTTCATTTTCACTTTCTATGAAACCTTCTTTAGGTAAACGACACTACAACATAGTAGCTACCATGCAGAGAGTGTAAAATTTTGAGAGGGGGTTTTGTTTCCATTGGGTTTTCCCTCTTTCCTCTTTTCTTTCCTCTTTCCTTTCATTAGGTTCATATCTCCTTAGTTAGACTTAAGTGGGGTGTTAGCACATGCAAATTTTTATTTAACTGCTTATTGTTTTGTTCTACTCATGATTTATGGAATAGTGCTTATGCATGTTGATTTTATTCTAAGCTAACTAAAGAGGAGTGTGATTTAACTCTTTACACCTTCTTTTAAATAGTCCATGTTACCTTCATAATATTTTTGTTCATGCAATGATTAATCTTGTTTTTAATTCACGCAAGCTTTGTAATTGAAATACAAGAATTCCATTTAATGTAGATTTGTTTGTAGCTTTGTTTCAGCTCTATTTTTTCTCTATTTTACTTGCAAGTTTTGCTTCTATTTTTTTAGCCTAGATCATTGTGTAGGTTCAACTACAAATTTTGAAAAATATAGCCATCGACCCGTGGAAGTAGGGAATTATTGGTGAAATCCCTTTTTGTTACTCTACAATCTTAGTTTTCCCATACACATGTTTACACGAGTCTTTCTACATGAAGTATAAGGTGTGAGAGAGATTTGTGTGAGATAATTTGTTTTCTTCACTAGGCACAATTGTGTTCTTTGCATTATGACCATGAACTTGATATCAAGCTTGTTGTCATATTGAAGAATTCAACTTTCCTTGATCAATTGATTGAATAATTTGGATAAGACCCTTAGGTAAGGGCTTTGCCTTAATATGCACTCTGATTTTTTTTTCTTTTGATTAACAAGTATGAAAAATCAAGTAATTTTGACGCAAGAGTAAATTTTAACAGGAAACATTTTAGGAATTGTTTTTGTTCCTTACCTAGTAGTTTGACAATGAATTTACCAAATCTTTTCAATTGAGATAATTTTATACAAGAGAGATCTAATACTCTCATTGTATTAACCTTGTTGAAGGAAATAGATCGCTTTGGATCGTAGGTAGATCGACAATCTTTTCTCTAAAATCATTGCCTTCTATGTTATTATTGTTGGGATTAATGTCACTACCTTTGAGTACTAACATTAAAAGATAATTTAATTAATTATTTTGGTATATATTTATTCATCCTAAATTGATTATCGGAGACTAGTTTGGTAAGCCCATAAAGCATAAGATAACTGAGTAGGTCAATCCTTACCATGTTTGTTGATAGTTTTACAAAGGATTTTCTCAATTATATTTTTAGAAGATTTGGCTTGACCATTTGATTGAGGATAGTACAGGGTAGAAGATCAATATTGGATGTGGTACTTCTCAAGAAAACTCTTCACATATTTGATCTTAAATGAGGTATTATTGTTAGAAATCAAAGTGGAAAGTATACCAAATCAAGAAATGATATTATATAGGATGAACTAAATTGAATTACTTTAGCAGTTACATATATTGAAGAGGAATGACTTCAACCCATTTTGTAAAGTAATTTGTAGTTGTGATGATGAAAGTACGTCCTTGAGAAGGAGGTGAAATATTGCCAATAAGATCCAAACCCATAATGAAAATGGCCAAGGAATAGCCTGGGCTCTAAGTTCATGGATAGGAGCATGAACCAAATTGTTATGTTTGATGAGCCTAAATAATGGATCTATTTTGATAAGTTTTGTCATAGTATTCCTGCCTAGGTCTTGTGTTTAGATGATGTTTGGATCGAGATACTCTCCTAGTTAATGCCTTTTTAAGTATTTCTGGAACTGATTTGTTTGATACTTAAGGTTGTCATATAATGGTTTCTAAATGGTTTATCTATGCAAAATATCTAAATCAATCTTAAGTATGGTTTAATTTATGTTATGTTAACATTAGTATATACACATGCTCTTTGCGCACGTTAACATCATGATGCAGGGTCGACTAAGATGAAGGAAAGACTAAGATGGTGGTTTGAAGGAACATCAAGCATGCCGCCACGATGCAGACCTAGTCAAATAAAAGCAGCATTGAAGAAAATCGAAGCCACTTGACCGTTTCTTCATCAACATGGTTTATGAGACATTTATAGCTATTCTTAGTCGAGCTTAAATCTAGGAAGAAAGTCATGCTATATCTTCTCAACTGTAGGACAAATGTTGTTCTGTTTTCCTACACTGACTTCTTCTTTTAGTATAATAAACCCGTTTGCCTATTCCGTTGGAATATGTGCTGATCAGTTAGGAATATGTTATAAGTTTCCATAAAAATAAAAGGTCTCTATCTCCTCTCGAGGAAATAGAACGATCATAGAATTTGTAATACTCAACTTTTAGAAACATGTATTTTGGAAGTCACTCTGAAATAAAAAAATTAATGTTATCTTGAGCTTATCAGTTGTTGTTTGAGAATTCTGGATATACTCACTCAAGGGGGCCCACTTGGTGAGTAGTCCCTTTGTGTTTTTCAGTTAGTTTCCATCTTGCAATAGTTGTTGTTTCGATATTTGACTATTCTTGCAGCCACTGGAAATAAATCTTGTGACTGTTCCTGTAGCCACAATGGGTAGAGTAGTTCCTATTCATTTGCTAGAACATTATCATTTGGTAGAAATTACTTAAGTTACTTTCAGTTCTGATTTATGATTAAGTATTAGTTCATTATGTTTTTGTATTTATGTTAGAGAATTTCCTTTCCTACAGTAGGATAGAACATGGTTGCAATATGAACTTAGTGCACATACTGTGCTGGCCTGTTTCAAGTTTATGTCCATGGTTGATGAGTAAATGAGCTTTTTCTATAGGAAAGCTAGTTGTTTAGTAAGGATTTCCAATCCCCGAATTGAGTTTTTGTCACCTAGTTGGCATTCCGGTTGTAAGGACCAACAATATTGTTGACATTGATGACACTTTTTGACAAAATCAAAGGAATAATTTTCCATGGTTTTCTAGTAGTATCCTATTTGGATCATCTTTTGAACCAAAGATTTACCACCAAAACGCCCCCACAAGAATTTGAATATGCCTCCTAAATGGCAATAGGGATCTCTAATTTGTTGAGACATTGAAGAAGGAGACCATTATAGCCTCAACTATAAAATACATTGGAGAGAATGACATATCGTGTGACAAGTTTATGGATTTGAGTTCTAGTTGATGCTCTGCAAAAAGGGAAGGTTAGTCAATGATAACAAAACACAAATAAGAAGAAAAACCAAGTTGTTAGTGTTATAAATCATAAACAAAATACTTTCCTACACAAGCATATCAAAAGAGATACCAAAAGTATGATAGAATGTCTAACTAGGAAGGTAAATAGGATGAGGCATCTCCAAATGCCTCCTAACATGCTCTTGGTTTCTTCTCCCTTGTTCCTCTCCTCTCTAAGTTCCAAAATAGTGTAGCTCTCAGCAGCTTTTTGCACTATGGATGCTTATGGAGGATTGAGATTGTAGTATTGTGCTCCAAATGTGAAATGAAAAGCTAATACTATGTTATTGATGCTAAAATGATTGATTTTATCCAAAAAGACAAGATATTAGTTAATTATGCTAAAAATACTCTCTTAAAATGCCTATAGCTTAAATGCATACAAGTTTTCAGGATCTAGATTATGAAGGAATGAGCTCTATTTATAGGAAAAATGGAGCAATGGATGGTTGAGATTGAGCAATTTCAACAAGGGTTAGGATTGAACGATTTCAAATCCATGTGAGGGCTTTCAACCCAATCCCAGGATGACAAGTGTCAATGTGAGATAGGTTGAGAGGGGAGAGAATAAACACTAAATGCTTGACATGACTTTGGAAGTTAAAGTCAAGGTTGGTTGAAAGAATAAACTCTTTATTCAAAGAATAAAGCTTTTATTTAATGGATAAACTCTTGTGCAAATGTGAAATGGATGAATATGGTCAAAACAATAAATGTTTGGGGGGACAAGTTTGAAATAACCATAAATGGTTATGTAAGAGCCATTAGTGGTCTTGGAAGACTTTGGGGGTTAATTTGTTGAACACACAAAGCATTAAATGCTTTTCAAAGACTTTGGAGTATTTGAGAAGTGACTCCATTTTGCTTAGGAATGTGACAATAATTAGGGGATGGATTAGGCTAATAAGGAAGGGGTTAGAAGAATCTAGAAGGCGATTAGATTTTGCAAGTGGATTTGGTGGGTGATGGAAAATAGAATTTTATTTAAAATAAATAAATTTATTTCAATAAATGTGTGCAAGTTGCATTTGTAGGAAAATGCAAGTGGGGGGGAGGATAATGATTTAAATAAATGTTTTATTTAATTTATTTAAAAGAGGAATAGGGGGTTTTAATTAAATAAATAGATTTTATTTATTTAATTGATTTGAATTTTATTTAATAAATTAATTAAAATAAATTGAATAATTTATTTAATTAATAGAAGAATGTTTGGGGATGAATTAATTAAATATTAATTTAATTAACTGATGGCTAGTGGATTTTTAGTCAAATAAATACAAAATATTCATTTAATTAAAATGGACAGATTTGTGTGACTACATTTGCCCCTCTTTGAGACAGTGCGGTTTATCGCGTCGTTTCAAAGAAAGAAAAACTGGTGTGAAGAAATGCCCCATAAAATGTAAATTTAATGGGTGGTATGCCCCCTCGAGAGATGGGCCGATTTTTCAAAGAAAAATCGGGCGATCTCTCAAAAAAGAATGAAAATGGGCAGGGTGGTAGAAGAGAAGGAGGTAGTTATACTGGTGAAAAATAGAAAAAATCGGGGATAAAATGGAGAAATGGGGGGCACGGGAAGTTCACAGGGACCACGGCGGTGAGCGGGGGGAAGGTATGGTGACGACGAAGGGTATAAATGGGGTGAAAGGGGCGAAAATAGGATCATTTGTGACCGCGACCAGTTGAAAATCAGAGCTTTGATAGGGACATTTGGAGGAGCGAGTAGCAGTCAGGATGCCGATTCCGATCACCGAGCACCGATTTAAGCGAGTTTGACGGTTCCAGCGCCCAGACGACTACGGACCAGCGGTACACAAATTCAAAATTTTAATTTTTATGCATTTTTGCTAGGTTTTTAGCTGAGTCCAAGTCAAGTCCGAGCAAGAGCGCTGGAACTATGGTTTTGACGCTTTTGCTCCATGAATTAGCGCTACTGCGCCGCAATGGCGCTATTGACCCATTGTTTGAGTGCTTTTGTCTTGTAGTAGCGCTATTGTATGCAATTTTGGGCGCTATTGATTAAGTAGCGCTATTGTGGGCTTAATTGAGCGCTATTGAGATAAAGTAGCGCTATTGCATAGTGTTTTTAGCGCTGTTGTGGTTTGAGCGCTTTTGTATAGC